>NC_133483.1:7097303-7327418 GCF_025370935.1 Choristoneura fumiferana | reverse complement strand
ATAAGTCGAACAGTAAAGCAGGGCGGACGGGCACGGGCACAGAAGGCGTGTATTGCCTGCGGTGGCGAGCTCGGAGCGCGGGCTGGCGGCGCGCAGCAGCGCGGGGTGCGGGTTGGTGAACGTGCCGGAGTTGCGCCGCCGACGGTCCTCGTACTGCACGCCCTCCTCCTCGCCTACCACCACACCACCACCAACCAGTTAGATTAAATCCTTGCAACAACTTACCTCAAATATAAGTATCCATACCGAAGCCTTGTACGCTTTACGGTACCGTATTATTATTATTATCCATGGTATTCAAGGTTTTTTTAATCTGTATGTATACCTAGAACGCGTTAAAATTGATTAATTTAATTGCTGATGCGACAAGATTTGGTTATTTTACCAAACTGTACTCGACATCATACGCTCGATAAGACGACAGCGCATTAGCTCTATTTTTTTATTTCTCTCATTTCGTCACTACTTTGAAAAATCTCGAAATCTCAAATCAATAAGTCAACAAAATCGACCCTTAAATAATGTTCATAAAGTTCACTCAGAAATAAATTATCGATTTTGAGGTACGAGTTTTTAAGAGTAGTAACGAGTTGTCTGGTCGCACCGTCATTATTTGTGTCATTAATGTTAATAGATTTACATAAAATAACATAAAGCAAATTTTTTAACTAAATGATATTTGAACAACTATAATAATAAACACTATAAATAATAAGTTGGTAAATGGCGTCGTGCCCCGTTTGGATTTAAAAATATTGTCCAGCGCTTTATTAGTCTGACTATAGAGACGTGATCACAATTGTATTGATCAGTTCTGAAAGGGTTATAATTGGGGCTTATACTACCTAACGTGGCCCTAACGCTGACTGCTAATAGTGAGCAGAGGCAGAAGCAGTGCGGTATCTAACCTGGTTTTTGGTTGTAGGCAGGTTGGTGCAGCAACGTTGCCAAGCCGTGCAGCACGGCGCCCTGTTTGCCACCTCCAGCGTCACCGTGGGGCCCGTCCGCACAAGGTATTCCGCCGCCTGTTCGATACCAATCAAAAGTAAGTTTTTTTAAATCATTCTCAATACGCTGGCATGGCGATGGGAGATGTATTTTTTTTATAAATTGTTTATTTTTTTACAGATTTTATTACATTTTGGTACCCATTTGTGAAGTGTTCTCTTTTTGAAGTGCAATCGCTGCAACAACACATTTTGAGTAATCGACTTGAACAGCGATGCGAAGAACCAGGACAATGAAAAAATGGTTTCGGCTTCTAACTAGCGTTAGATTTTTATTCCCCCTTATCAGTTGTATGCATAAATAAGTAGCACCTTTTCCTGGGTGATGCCGACGAGCGACTGTCCGTCGACGGAGAGCAGCTGGTCGCCGGCCGCGAGCCGCCCGTCCGCCGCCGCCGCGCCGCCCGCCACCACAGACTTTATGTAGATTCCGAGCTTGCTCTGTCCCGCGCCCTGTACACATACAAAACAGTCATCAGAAGGTAATTTAGTCAAAATTGGGAGTTTTTAACAAACAGTATTATTGTTCGACAATAATTTCGCTGGGTGAATGCAAAAGTGGCATAAGTAAAACTATTAAAATAACTTGATTGACTTGACTTGAAATTTAATATTTTGCCTTATGCCACTTTTGCATTCACCCAGCGATTTGTAGAAAACTACGACAATGTAAAGACATAAGGTCACGAGCATTAATTTGAGACCCCTTTCGTCAAAAATCTATTGAATTGTCATACAAAATGACAGATCGTTCTTAAGTGGGTCCCAAATTAACGATCGTGACCGTACCTATCTACCCTCACCCCCTTACGTACCCTTTACGTACACTGTACTGTACGTCATCAAATGTCTACTTTTTATTTTCATTATCTACAATAACAATAGTACATTGTGTCTTAAGGCGGTAAATAAGGAATTACGAAGGAGAGTCTATTAGAAGCCCGAAGTCGAAGACTGAAGATGTTCGTAATTCTAGTACCGCCCATACATACAATGCGACATACAATGTTTTTCATCACATTTGCGAGTAAAATTATATATTTGTAAAAGAAAAATTAATATTTATTCAAAAATGGCCGATACCGCTGACTGCGCTCTTGGTAGCGCCAGTCCCCCCCCTGTGAGGGGCAGCATGTGCCCGAAGTGCGCGCGCTCCTGCAGCAGCACGCCATGCAGTATCAAACTCATTTACCGACCTTGGGTTTCATGACAAGCACATTAAGGTCGAGGGTTTTATTTGGGGGGTTGCAAGCAAGGTAGCCTGCATGTTACGACACTGCTTACGAGCAAGTGTGATGAAAAATATCAACACTACGTCCATAAGTTACCCGCTAAATAATCATCAATTGTAAAGGCCGTCCGCCGTGTCGGGCCGCCGCGTGTATGTTATTACCTTGGCGGCGACGATGCTGAGCCCCATGCCGTTGGAGTTCTTGTTGAGCTGTATGATGTGGACGGCGGGGTCGGGCGGGCGGCGCGCGGCGGCGCCGTAGCCCGCCATGTACACGGTCCACACGCCGCGCGCCAGCGGCTGGTGCGCCAGGCGGCACAGCCCGCCGCGCTGCAGCGGCGCCACGAACTCCGCCAGCCCGGGCGGCACGCCGCGGACCACCTCCGCGCTGAACCCGTCCCCGGGATCAGCAGGCCCACGCCGAGCCAACAGCTCTCCTCTAACGTTATCTGAAACCATACGACACAGTTCATTCGGCTTTCAGAAGCCTGGATAAGTTTTGTCGGGGTATACCATTCAAGCAAAATACTCCTTTAAAACTAACAAGTATAGATGTCGGGCGCATGAGATACAATAGTAGATTGTTATAGTTTCTGCACAATGTTCTTTGTATTCGAGCAGACTATAAACACTTTTTTCTGCAAAATTGAAGCTATATCTAAAATTAATTAGGGAGTGCTCCGATTTCACGATTTATTTTTTTATATTACAAAAATCTGACAATATTTTTACACAGTAAGTTTTAATAACAACTGACGAGTTAGTCGCGATATATCGAAATCGTGATAATTTCGAAATATATCGTTGAGGATACTGAACGCCTAAATAAACTTTTTACTTGCATTTGCAACGGACCACTAAACGTGGTCTCAATTATATATTTTGTATTAAATAAAAGTATTCAAGCTGTTCTTACGTAATTTCATAGGATCGGTTTTGTCAAAGATTAAGAAAGAAATAAAAAAGCACATTACACTATTAAATTGTACTGTCATTTCCTCATTTAGCGAAATTTCGAATAATTAAATTTTAAACAAAAAGAAAAGGATATAATAATGTTTTGTCACCTCCCGTCCGTCGGCCTTGCAGAGCTCGTCGGCGAGCGCGGTGGCGTGCGCGGCGGCGGCGTCGACGACGTCGGGCGGCGCCAGCGGCGTGAGCAGCGCGCGCACCTGCACCGAGTTCAGCTTGAAGCAGGCCGCCAGCGCCGCGCGCGCCTCCGCGCCCGTGCGGTACGTGCCGCTGATCAGCCGCGCTGCACACAGACACACGTCACAACTACTGATCATCAACAATTTATCATCCTCATCACATCATCTCCACCCGTCAGCTGGGCACAGGCTTCCTAATTGACATGGTTTGGGCTGCGGTCTCCATGTTGGCTCAGTGCGGATTGAAACCTTCACACACGCAAAAACATTGCTGCTCTCTATGTTGCCCTTTACTCTAAAGCTCGAAGTAAATCACGAACAAAGCACGATCGTCTGCTCGAGAGGCCATAGGTAAAACAACTGTTTAGTCGTGCTTTGTACTCACCGGCCTGATGCGTGCGCGCCAGATGGCAGTCTGCGGGCAACTCCAGCCCCTGGCGCTCGCCCACGCGGCAGCAGCGCCAGCCGGGCCGCCAGCGCCGCGCCCCACCTCGCCGACACCGTGCCCGGCTCCGTCACCAACTGCCAACAGCATATCGGCTAACGTTTATCACCTCACTTATAAATAGGTACTAAGTAATTTGTTTCAATACAAACGATGATTTCGTTAATGTCAAAGTTGAAAAAGACACTGCTTAAAACTTTTATTTAATTCAGACGTCCATTAGCAGAAACGATGAATCGTCGTAATATTTTTTTAAATTAAATTAAGCAGAATTCATTTAAATCTAAATCACAGTCGCATTCACTATTATTTGTTTCTGTCAAGCAGTATAGGAGCGTTTACCTTGTTGAAGCAGACGGCGTTGATGTAATGGAAGAGATGCGAGAACAGCTGTATGGTGAGCGCGGCGTTGACGCGGCAGCGGCGCAGCAGCACCATGGCGGCGGCCAGCGCCTGCAGCGTGGGCGCCGTCGCCTCCGTCGCGTCGCTCAGCGCCGGGCTCGTCAGCGTGCCCAGCGCGCGGGACAGTTCCTCTTGAAAACACGACACCAGGTTGCTGTGGACCACACAATACAATACAATGCAATCACACTTTATTATACAACACGATTGAACTTAAGCTATACAGAAAACAGGTACACAGAGAGAAAATTACAAGATAAGCAAGGCGAAATGAACGTCGTTTGTGTTTAGTTGCACACTACTGGGTGTAAATAACGCGTGGCTCCTATTCCATAAACCTGACACGACACTGACAATGCAATCTAAATGTACCTAAAAGCACAAATTAAATCCAGTTTAAAATCAGAACTCAAATCAGCAATATTTTTTATTTTATTTATTCGACTGGATGGAAAACGAGCAAGTGGGTCTCCTGATGGTAAGAGATCACCACCGCCCATAAACATCTGCAACACCAGGGGCTTAAATTAATGGTAGTTTGTTACGTTTATGGAATAGGGCGCCAAATAATTGCATGATTATTCCCTACTACTCTAAGCCCAGCGGTTGTTATTTCGAGTTTTTATCCCTATCCCGTGGGAATTTCGGGATAAAAAGTAGCCTATGTGTTATTCCAGATGTCCAGCTGTACCTATACGTAACAAATCATTAGATATTTACGCGTGCGAAGCCGCAGGTAAACGCTAGTACATACATAATACTAAACACATATAACGTAGGAAAAAAGGATGCGGTTTACGTATGCCCGAGTAATTAATTCCCGGAATGTACGACAATAATGCGTGACCTGATAATTTGTGTACTGTGTACAATTTACGTAAGGGTGTATATTACCCGCACCCGACGAAAAAATGCGTAAATAATAAGGACAGACTATTATTTATTTATACAACCATTCACAAAAATATTCTTTTTTATCACTCACACAATCATAAGAAACCGGAGCTATCTAGGTGCTCAAAAAATCTGAATACTCACTTACACGATTGACAATAAGGTCTAGTTCAGCTAATGTTGACGATTTATACACTTCAAAGTTTTAAATGGCGTCTGTACCGATATTAATTACGGCGACTGAACTATGGTTCATTCAGTGGTCCAACTTGAGTATGGCTTGTCAAATTCAAGTCCTTAATCGAATCTTCTGAATCAGTTTAGACCGATACCGATTCCTAAGAGGTTTAACCGTATTCCAGTTTATAAACTGAATTAGTTTACAAAGCTAGGCCATATAACTCTAGTCCTGATCGATGAATCGATCCTGAAATGGCAGCCGGGGGGAACTGGTCGTACAATTCAATTTTCTCAAACACGCATACTTCATGGCATCTGCAGTAATGTACTATTAATGATCTTTAGCACGCGTCGTAAAATGTTTGAGGTCGATATCATCGGAGGAGTCAAATGAAATAACATTATAATAAAACACTTACCTGAACGCGTTTTGTACCGTCGCCGGCAGCAACTCTTGTGCTTGCGTGGAGAAGGACGAGATGTGTCGGTCGCATTTAAGGAAGTGTAGTAGTTCGCTAGCGTTCGCCATCCAGAATGCTTGGGCGGCTGAGTCTGTACACCGCTCCTGAACACAATATAGGCGTTCATGTGTTTAAACACACAGTGAAACAATAAAGAATGTTGTATTATAAATAAATTTGTTCTTATTCTTATTCTGAGATTTCGCTTTCGGTTTGTACAAACTAAGAATCGCTTTTGCACTGCGTCCGATCATTCGAACAATGACGATCTGAAGTAAAGGAAATACTATTTGTATGAGAAATCGGATAACGGAATTGGGATTGGGATCTCTAATATACTACTGAACTATTGCATCGAACGATATTTATAGGATTCGGACGCAGTGCAGAACCGCTCTATTACATCCTCGATCATACCGTTCCATGTGTGTATGTAATATCGTCAATACATTATTGATTAGGTCACTACCTGCACAGTGGCGTGTATGAGCGTGGCGACGTGATGTAGGAAAGCGGTCAGTTTGTGAGCACGCTCCGTCGGCGTCAGCTCGGGCCGGTAGTGCGTTGACGCGCGGTACCTGAAAAAGTTTTTACTCAGTCACTTTTACAATTCAAAGAACAAGCTTGTATTTTATTTACAAAAAAAACAAAGGAACAGTAGATATCGTACAATCGAACTTTAGAACACACCCGAAAAAAATTACGTAATATAAATTAAAATAACTTATTATAAGTACGTTCAATCTAAGATTGGTTTTTGGAGTCTTTTTTGTATTTTTTATTTCAACTCCAAATTTTGTTACTTTTACGGTCATCTCGTAGAATCCATATCGAAAATACAAACTGAAACATGGATAATGCACAGAAAAACCAGAAAAAGAGACCAGCGCTGGGAATCGAACCCAGGTCCTCAGCATTCCGTGCTGCGTGTTGTACCCCTACACCACCACTTGTCCAGTGTCCAGTGTCCACTTGTACGTCCAGTGGTGGTGTAGGGGTACAGCACGCGGCACGAAATGCTGAGGACCTGGGTTCGATTCTCAGCGCTGGTCTCTTTTTCTGGTTTTTCTGTGCATCCATGTTTCAGCTTGTATTTTCGATACGTTCAGTAGTTCAATCTGTAACTCGCGCCAAACAGTAATTTTCCACTCTTGCATAATAAATAACTATTAACTTAAACTTTCACTTGGTTATATAATAAAAAATCGAAGCCTGTTCCTACCCCGTTCTAAACGAATCGCATTACTATGACATTAAGTAAATGGTTAATTTGATAAGGTGACAATGCTATGATCAAGTCAGCGATTTCAGAAGTAACGAACGTCGAGCAATAGTAGAAGATACGAACCTAAGTCGACCTTCACCGGTATGATAATAGAATTAAACGTATTTTATAATACATTTAGGGGCTGTTTCACCATCCATTGATTAGTGTTAACTGACGGTTAAATATGATGCCGTCTCCGTCTATTCGAAAAAAACAAATAGAGACGGCATCACATTTAACCGTCAGTTAACACTAATCAATGGATGGTGAAACAGCCCGTTAGTATATTAGAAATGAGTTAGCCAGGCTAGACAGGCTATTTTAATTAATAAAAAAATGACGATTAAAAAATCTAAAAAACGACCCGTGATTGACCTCTATCTCACTTTATTAAAAGTATACCACACACAAGACTCTACTAAAATAAAACAGCAAACAATCGCCGAGCGTATCATCTAGTTTTGACAGCACTGACCTGGCGCAGAGATAGAGCGTGTAGACGGGCGCCAGTTTGAAGGCGGGCGCGTGCGGGTCGAGGCGCGTGATGACAGCGGCGAGGAACTGCGCCTGCCCCGCCTCGGGGAACTCTAGCACGGCCGGCAGGATCGCCTCCTGGCCCGGCCGCGCCGCGCTGCCCACCGTCGCGCTCATCCTAACACATTCAATCAAACGTTACTACTATATTACTGCCTAAGCCTAAGATTAGACAATCGAGGAACAAGCGCTTATTTTAGATGGTCTTGGATTTATTTTAATTCTAACCCAGGCAACTATACTTTGCGGCGCATAATTATTAATAAAAATTTAATCAGCACCTCGAATCGGTTATAGTCTATTGATATAGAACACAGCTCAATTCTAATAGTTGTAGACCTTAGACTGAGCATGTCTGTCACATGGGTAGAGGGTGGGCTAATTTGAGAAACTTATGCTTATCAATACTTATCATAGTATAGAAAAACATCGGAATTATTAACTTTTTAATATTAATTAATAAGCAAGCAACAAAAGCACAAACAACAAATATATCCATAACGCAAACGAATAAATACAATGAACATTTTAACAAGACCAAGCGTTCAGCTCGAGTTCAATAAAGTGCTCAATTAAAACCAGCGCCTCGGTTCGCGGTAAACAAACTTCAAAATGTTAACCTGTTTCAATTTTAAAATATGCTGCAAATCTCATGGCGATGGTAAGTGGATGCTTATAATCGTAATGACGATGTTACCGACATTTAGCTACGTGTACCTGTTGTCGTGGCCGGAGCCGCCGCTCTTGGCGCTGCAAATGCTTTTGGTCTCGACGTTGCCGTCTAGGTCGAAGGTGGTCTCATAATTGTCCTTATAGTTGGAGTTGTTGTTCCGGTGCGACGCGTGATCGTCGCGCAGGTAGTCATCCCTGGAGGCGTGCGAGAGCACGGAGTCGTTGTCGAGTTTGAGCGTGTTGTTGTTGTAGGGCGTGAGCGTGTCGTTGGCGTCGCGGTACTGGTAGGGGTCGTCGGGACCGGCGGGGCTGGCGGGGCTGGCGGGGCTGCCGCCGCGCGCGGGGCTCGTCGCGCGGCCCTCCTCGCCCTCCGCCAGCGCCGAGCCCGACCTACGCGGCCGACGTACACAAGCGCATGTCGTGAGCAGTGATACAAACATGCAAACGTATAAGGATGAACAGAACACGAAATGATTAGAAAAGCGACGGCTTTCCGTGCTCGTAACGTGTTAGGAAAATAGTGAAAGCTATCTATTGAGTGAGATAAAAACAAAACAATAACAGAAAATATTCACTGCTTTCGTAACAGATGAGAAACATTTAACAAACGATTGATGTTAATAAAATTAAGACGAAAGTGCATGAATGAAAGATCTAAATTTGATAATGTACTCCGTTTGAAGTATCGTAAGAAAAACAACATCTAATATGTCTAGGACACTAGAACGACACTAAGACGACACTTATAAGCGGAGCAGAATGGCGCTCACCTGTCGTAGATGGAGCCGGAGCCGAAGTGCTGCGACTGCGACAGGTTCCTGTTGAGGAGGTTCTCCTGGTTCGGGTCCATGAAGCGGAACGTCGACACGCGCCCGAACTTGAGCAGGCACCCGTGCTGTTGGTGACAACGAAATCCAGGTTGCAATATCTTACTATTCTTTCTATTATGTGACAGATAAGTTACATTGTGTGTTTGCTTTCATCTATACAAATATAATAAAGAGGGAAGATTTATATTTTTGGAAGTTTGTTACGGTTCCGTACTAAAACTTCAATAACGTAACTCAAAGTGTAAAAAAGTTGCCATAAAACATCTTTCATCGCATGCGCTGTGAAAACTATTGATGATAAAACAAAAAAATGCTCTACGATATTTAAGAATATATCAATTTCTACAAAAAACTTCGCGATACCATATGTCCAACTATGGTACTATAACTACTCGTACTTTTTAGGGTTTCGTACCCAAAGGGTGCCAACGGAACCCTATTACTGACACTCCGCTGTCTGTCTGTCTGTCTGTCTGTCTGTCTGTCCGTCTGTCACAGGGCTCTATCTCTTGAGCCGTAATAGCTAGGCACTTGAAATTTTCACAGATTATGTAATACAGTGGCCGCTACAACAACAAATACTAAAAATAAAATAAAGTTACAAATTAAAGGGGGTCGTCATACAAGAAACGTGTTTCATTCAGCGGTTTTTGGTTGCTACACTGCCAAGATGACGGCCGTCAGTTGCTAGGGGCAACACCCGTGACCCTATGTTGTTAAATGTTTAACTACTTATTAATTTGTGATTTTATTAGTGCTATTTTATAAAACCTTCGATAATTATAATAATTGTCTCTAAGACCGTGGTTTATTTTTTTGTGCAGCATTAAGACTAAATTACAATTTATGGACCACTAACCTCCGACACACACTTCACAAAAGCCAACTTCAATTAAGCACTCACAGCTGCTGTATTTAATGAATTTTACATTAAAAAAAATCTTTTATAATTCATACTAAGTAACACTATTTATTTACAAGGTCAAAATTTAAAATCAGGTTAAGATTTATTCACTAATTCATAATAAGTACGCGCCATTCTGCTGAATTACCACGTTCAGCCACTTTTTTTTTCGGCGCATGGCAAGAGTCTAAAGCGCTATTCAGCCTCCGACAGGGCGACAGCCAAAGAGGATGAGAATTAAAAATTGTTCTTTATTCAAATTACTTGCACCTAGCTACATATTAGTAATCTGTGACCTAGTGCTTACATTTTGGTGATATGTTTTTATTAACTTGTAATATAATATAATGTAACTACTCGTAGTTAAGTTCGTTTGGGTGGAATTAATATTTCAACTCAAATTTGAAGAGGATATCTTCAACCGATTGAGCTGGAATTTTGCATGCATGTATAAATCCGATGACACTGCAATATTATTATGACGTAGAGCTGATCTGATGATGAAGTTAGATGTTGGCCATAGGAACTCTGTAATAAAACGACACGACCGCATCGGTTTTAGTCTCATTTGATTCGTCTTGACAACTACCTACTTTGGTAACCAGGGGCAAAAAGTACCGCCAACAAAAAAGCTTCTATTAGTTTTTTTTTACAAAAAAGATATTACTGAACTATTTGTTTTTAAAACATTGTACGGAGGTGCGGAACCCTTCATGCGCGAGTCGCTCGCACTCGCACTTGACCGATTTTTACATTTTAAAAGTTGACAGAAATGCCGACTAACATCAGACCCTATATTATCCATATCTTTGTATTCATCCTTATCCAAATAAATAATTTCATATTCAAGACAGTTTCAAGACCTGTAGATTATTTTTGAATTATTCAAATCGGACATTCACATTCCATTCAAAAGATATAAATACGAATTTAATAAAATCAATCGAACCAAAAAATGCTTTTACTCTACGTTGACGTGACGTTGGGTGTAATTATTGGGAAATGGAGCTGAAAATTCTGTGCGAAGTGCTCTTGATTAGAGACTTTTTTAGAGTTATGTTCCCAAAGGGTAATAAAAACGGGACCCTATTACTAAGACTCCACTGTCCGTCTGTCTGTCTGTCACTAGGCTGTATCTCATGAACCGTGATAGCTAGACAGTTGAAATTTTCACAAATGATGTATTTCTGTTGCCGCTATAACAAAAAATACAAAAACAGCATAAAATAAATATTTAAGAGGCTTCCATACAACAAATGGCCAATTTTTTTTATTTTGCCCGTGCAAAGCCGGGGCGAGTCGCTAGTTTATCATAAATTACGTTTCTAGACGATTCCACTGAAAACAGGGCATAATTTATAACGGAAAAACAGTAAACATCGCAGGAAGGCTCCGTCAGCGTGTTTATTAATATTTAATCGTGTGGGAATCATAGCTTCTGTGTAATTCATAGCATATTCCAATTTATTATGTGTGTCAGTACGTGAGCGTTGTGTCGTAATCGTAATGCGTCCATGTGAATGAAGCAAATAAACGATAGAAGTGCACAATGTCCTGGGGCCGACAGACATCAATAAACAGGTGACGTTTCACAGCGAGTCCCGTTGTCCCTCGAAACGACGTATTCAACGTTAGATGTACAGTAAAAAGTAATGGAATCACCGAATTTTATGCCCCGAACGTAACGTAAAACACGGAATAATAAAACGGAAATCTAGGAGAACGACACGAGTCGACGCATAAAGGAAATATTAAAAATTGGAAACCATGCAACGATGACAATGGAAGTATTTTAAAATTGCTATTTCTCATCGCTGGAAACATCACAATGGAAGAAATTTTGTTTCAGAATGTTTTTTTCATTGCGAAGAGTACGTAGGCACTAAGTACTTTTAGCAAACCATCAGGAAACTGTCTCAATTACTACAAAAAGCCTTCCCTGCTAATAGGTTAATTGAGTTTCTTGTAGGCTCGAATACGGCTCATCTCGGGCATCGAGCCCTGAATTTGACTAAGTCCAGAAAGTGCTTCTTGTTTGGTTTAATCTACTAAAAAACTTTTTCGTGTTATCTCCAAACCTGCTGGGCAGCTAATTTCACAATAGGTAATTACATTTACATATATTATATAGCCTGTCCTCTTTTGTAGCTGAGGAAGTACTTGTGTATTAGAAAGACAATTAACGATTAAAGTATATTTTAAATAAGATACGTATTTTTTTTACTTGTTAGGGAATATTTTAAGAACACGTTTCTCAACACAATTTTTATTTTCAATTTCACAACGCAGATTAGCGCTGCCTACCCTGGAATTTACCCTGACTGATTACCTGCAACGGGAGCGAGTGCGGTGCGACAGCGCGACGGCCGTTGACGTAGACTTGGGCGTCAGCATGCAGCGGCGTGGCGGTGAAGCCTCCGGCCTCGCCCGCCGCCACCAGGCAGTGCCGCGGTTGAATCGACGGCCCGTACAGCTGTAGCGCCGACCCGTTCCCTGACCCAACCTGTGGACACCAACTATATGAACATCCTATGCATCAACAGCAATGTTGTTACATCATCTGTCCTATAGGCGATGGCAAATTACCTTGCGGAAAGCAGGTTCTGTGATGGATTAATTGATTTTATAGATATCCCACTCATTCGTAAGCATATTGCAATGCAACAAGAGCAAATTAGCTTGACATCGATTAAAGTATCACCACAACATAGTAAAAGAGCTATTTTTTTTACGTTTCTAAACTATAATATATCTTATTTACAGAATGTGACAATTCATTTATATTCTGTTTTTAAAAGCAATCCCACAGAAGTTATGCTTATTGTTTGTTTGCCACCCAATCTTCTGACTTATGTAATATAATTTGTTTGATGGCCGCTGCGTAAGCCACTGCGGGAGTTACTCCCGGACAATCCGCAGTGAAAAGTGGCCACAGGCGCGTTTGTGAACTACGAGCTTAACTGCCTCTTGGCTGTCTGACAACACCATTATTTATGTCCTAGTCGTCACTGTATAAAATATTACGCTTCTCCGAAATTAAATTAAAATTAAATGAACAAGACAAAACAAAACGAAAAGAAGATTATTTCATTCTGAAACTACATTCGAAGTAGAAATAAAATGTAATCTAGTCTTATTTATTAGGTACTTATATAAATAACTAGAGGGCTACTTGAATAATGAAATACTTATATAAATAATATAATAAGGAAATACTTATATAAATAAATAACAGTTACTTACATAATTTCGATACACTATATCGAAGTTGCCTACTAAAACGCAGCACATGAAATAAGAGAACGAAGGTAACAAATACTTAATAATCTTTCTCGTTCCCACAGTTATCCCTATTCAGCGTACGTTTTACGATACTTTTTACACATTTCCTAAATTTTGACTCAATGACCGTTAAAAACTCTATGATTCACTTTGCGCTCTATACAAATAAGCCCACGCACGGGCTACGCATTCCGAACTCCTTCGCGTTCTAAATGTTAAGTAGTTTCTTATGCGTCAGCTAGTGCTCGGGGGTTACCATCGTGGGCGTTTAATACAGCCTCCTCAATAATGCCTTCAATATCAAATGAAACCTAAATTAGCCAAGTTATTCATGAAGTCAAGACACAATACAAGTAACAGGCAGTAGACCGACTCGGCCGTATTCTTGAAATTTATTCCTACGGCTGCGCGGAGCGCTAGGGTTGGCAACTACAAAAAGTAAAACAGACGTGTGTAGATTTTTATTGTATGTGTGTAGTTTTAGATGTAGGAATAAAACATATGTTAATTTTATGATTATTTATTTATTAATTAATTATAAGTTGGTAATCGAAAAAAAATTGCGTCTATTGCGGCAAGTTCGAAACGGCTTGTAGTTGAATTTTATGACATAAAAAAATTCATTCTTATTAAGCACGCACGCACGCACGCACGCGCGCACACACACAGCCAGCTAGCTAGAAAGACAGCTACGGTGCCACAGACAGACACACATACACAAATAGTGGTCAAACTTATAATAGCCCTCTTTTTGCGTCGGGGTTAAAAACAGAGACATCATCACATTTATTCGTCAATGGGTGGTGAAACAGCCCCTAAGTCTATTTGTTTAGGTAGGTACAGTCAAGGGCATAAATATCTATGCAGCAATAGCGTCACATTTATGTATACATCGAATATCTATGAGCAAAAGGTCACATTGTATACATCGACCTTATAGATAGTGACATAAAGGTGTATAGATATTTTTGACGTCTTGGTAACGTACCTACATATATTTTATGCCTTTGACTGTACTTAACAAAATTTAAACAACTGAAGAATGTTTTAAACTAAATAGGTTTTTAAAAATGTGAATTAATATAAGTTCGAATTCATAAATTCGTTCGGATTTATATTTTGATAGAAGATTTAATTTGTAAATAGTAATTTGCATATTTATTTCAATGTAATTTTCTATAAATAGGTACCTAGACAAATTTTAATAGACTAGTAATAAAATAAAGTACCTAATAGGTATTGATTTTACCTTTTAGCATCAGCAGGAAGTTGAAAAAATTACAATGTTGATTTTATCAGCGTTGAATGACGCCGCCATTATTAAATAAAATATTATAGTATGTAACATACTATATAGCTACACCTAGTTACTTAGTACCGAGCGTTTATAGCCACGTTACGGAATCGAAACGGAGGCGAATAGAGCGGGCGGCGCGGCACAGCGATCAGCAGGCGTGGCACTGCGTAGTTTTATCGGGGAAGTCGGGTTTGCGGCCGTGTAAGACGCTCCGCTGAGTGCGTGCGTCGATTTTGGGCCTCTAGTATGAAGTCGAATTACTGCCTATATTACTTGTATTGTGGACAAAGGTTAAATTTGTTTCTTAGAGTTTCGTATATCTTATACAGTCAACATATACGGTATTTGTAGATCATATTCATTAATTATTCCGGAATCAAAGTGGGTAGTAACGTAGAAACACTAGTTATTGACATTTGCGACGACTTTCCTCTTTCTCACATTATTCAAGGTTACCTTGAGCAGATAAATGACACCTACACAATAAAGCTTTAAACCTTTCCTTGGCACTGCGTATTGTCACCATCGAACGTCAATCAACAGGAAGGTTCAACGTATAATTAAATAGAGATGACATTGGGCACTGATTGGACGATGGATCGGTCGAGGTCATACCTTCCTTGAGCAAATTATGTGTAATGCGTTTAACTGTCCTTTTTTTCTAGAATATTTGAAATTGTTATCAATATTACTATCGGGGGAGTTAAGAAAAATTGGTTATATAGTTTTTAAATTTTTTACACCACGTAATCGTTCCATTATTTACTATGTTTAGTAAATACTGAACAAACGTTCGTTAACCCGTGGTATGCTTAAGATGCGGATCCCTGTCAAATTTAAGACTATATATTTTCTTTTTCATAAATCAGCAGAATTTGTACTTATTAAAACAGATGAGACTAGAATGCAGGACTTTTCTCAGTTTCCGCATACGAGGGGTTAATCGTCATTAATCCATAGTTGCATGACTCTTCGATGATCGCTACACAATACTTTTAATTCCTTTTGCAGGAAAAAACTGAATTATAATATGATTATTCCAGAGTATGAAGAACGGCTAGCACACTACGTTATAATCATATTGACATGAGATAAAGTCTGATTTTCCGATGAAATACTTACAAACAGTTAACACAAAGATACCTGGGTCCCATGATTTTTCATCTAAATAGTTTCTGGTAGTAATAATAACGTGTTTTATATGTAATGTACCTCGAGCAGGTCGCCAGTGATGCGCACGCGACGGCCGTTCTCGAGCGGCGAGCCGTCGGGCGCGACCTCGACCAGCATGGGCTCGCAGCCGGGCCGCGCGCTGCTGCCGCCGGCGCCGCAGCCCGCGCCTACGCCCGTCGTCTTCTTCTTGCGCCGCCGCGGCTGCGAGTCCGCCGGCCGCCGCCGCACGTGAAACATGATGGAGCCTGGACGACATCAAACATTGTAAATACGTGAAACGGAAATGGCATAGACACGATTCATGATACGTGTCAGTAGAATATGAAGTAGTACGGTTGAAACTTCAACTTCGGCTGAACTTTGGGCGTAAAACATTTCGCCGAAAATGAAAGTCTCAAAAGGTAGGGTCAGCATCACAAGTAGGTATATAGCTGCTCACTTTTGTAGTACGAATAATGCTTTTGAGGTAACATTTCTGTTCATGACCGTTTTCCATTTCTTCACAAGTTATCCTCTTAAGTAGAGAACAAAATAAGATAATACAGAACAAGAATAAAATAACCCTCCTCCGGGCAGTCGGGTAACAAGGGTTTATTAAATAAATTTCACAAACGCGTTTTTTCTGAGTAGCGAATTTTCACATCGCGATTTTACACGATCGCAAATTTACTTACCTATTCGTCTTTTTTTATTTACATAGGGTTAGGTTCGTTAGGTATTTTCAGATGCCCGACATAATTAAGGCGTGGGTTGCCTAATGCTGCTGAAAATATATGAGAGCGACAAAATAAGCGAAAAAATAAACGCGAACATTAAAAAACGCTTTATGAAAAATCGCTACATGAATATAGACGAACAAGTAAATTTGCGATCGTGAAAAACAGCGATGTGAAAATTCGCTACTCGGAAACAATGCGTTATAAACCACATATGTATAATACGCCGTCGACGGCTAAATGTGCTCTGCCACGTGGAAATTCCGAATTTCTGATGTAGGCATGCACAATGTTGTGTTTTGTTTCTTTTCTTTTGTACAATAAAGAGTTTACATACATACATACACAATTTAATAGCCGTCTTTATATAATTACCCGCTGTTTCCTGAGACTTCATCTGGGAATAATTTGTTTATCGCTATCCCGTAGGCATTCTGCAATTTCCCGCGATAAAAACTATCCTAGGTTGGCTTTCGCATTTTCAATATATGTGTAGGAATTCGTCGTTTGAACTGTTTTACTCTCCGGTCGAACGACAACGGCAAATTACCTAATTACCGCTCTTTGTGGCTAACTTAATAAGAAAGTTTAATCGAATCTGATGTACCTAACCAGATTATTATGGTAGACAGATAGTCTACTTTAGATTTCGGCTCCAACGGTATCGCCGTGGGTGTCCACCTGATACAAAATAACGCATTTAAGGCAGAACTACACATTGCAATGAGAGTATATGGAGCTTAAATACCGTTAAAAGTTAAATAAAGCTTTTATTATGGGCTAATAAATGCGAGTTAATTATTTACCTCATAGATGCGAACGAACCACTTCCCCGACACACGAGAAACTATTTAGTGCATAACGTAAACGACGTTAATTACTTACCGACCCCTATACCATTACCATGAGTTTACAGTGACCGTACTCTATAGCGACGGCAGAAATTATTTGCATGGAGAAATGTACAGCGCCTTTACAAATATTTTACGTAGTACGGTCACTGTAAACTCATGGTAGTGGTACTACATGGCTACTACACGTTATCGTAAAGTATTGGAAAGGTGCTTTCAATATTCTGAAGTAGACTTTATTATTATATTAACTTGTGGTTTACTCTAACTGTCATTGTCATTAGTGGGAGGTCATTGATGATAATAATAATCGATAAAAACAGGTAGCTAGGTAACTTCGTTCAAATGAATACAACATTCGATGAATCAACTGACTTCTATCCTAAGCAACCACCATATCAATACATATTAACTAAACGAAAGTCAGTTCAACGCTTGATAAGGGTAGTATTGTTACAATTGTCATAATGTGATTTTGAGCGGGCGTAAGTGTTGGAGCACATACTCGTATTTCAGACGCGTTCCATTTAGGGGTATTGCGGGTTTAAGTGCACTCGAGCCTTCCAGGCGGAGGAGGGGATCAGGGTGGGGGGCAGGTAGACAAGCGCGCCTCTAGTGTCAACATCATTAGCGTCTACAACGCGCGACCCACTGCTGCTACGAGAGTAGCTACGAGCTACGACATTTCGTAGACTTTTGTTGTAGCGCTGAAACATTAATTTGCTACGAACTAAGTCATCCACTATAAACATAGATTTTTAAGCCATAGCAGCCGTGTCGCACCTTCGTTCAGTACAGGTTAATTAACCCAACAAGTAAAGTTCAAAATAATAATCATATTTATATTATTATATTGGCTGCCATAACTCAAGCTACAGGGAATTATTTATGAGCGATGCTTCTGAAATTAAACTACGAAACTAATATTACAAGTACGTACGACAAGTAAAACCTGTTCTGGTTTCTTAAAATAAATTCATCGTTCGTCATAAAACGTTTAAATTTTGTTTGGTGGGGTCGAGTCCTAAGGCATAATGATTCGATCGAAAAATCGAAAAAACAAACGAAAACTGTCGCAGGATATCAAAATTAGGTTAACAGTGTGAATACGGGTTAAATTTATTCAGCTAGGTCGGTTAACTACATAGGTAGCTGGGTGAGCCTTTATGACGACTGTCTTGGGAAAATTTACACCGCAAAGCTGAAGTCCGGAGTTAGTAGTTGGCAATAGGGAATGCCCACTCTCATAGTTCCTTCCTTTAGTCGCCTTTTATAACACTGATGGGAAGAAATGGGTAATTCTAAAACCGGCACGCTACGATGATATTGCGGTATATGTTATTAGGACATTATTAATGGAGAAACAAAGAAGTTTTTCATTCATTCAAGCATTTGATTACAAAATACAAAAGAGAATTAGTAAATAGTCGAATTCGAGAGCTTGACTCATTTGAATTTAAAATGGCATCAATAATAAAAGACTTAAGTCACAACAAACCATCAGCCATCGCAGCGAATAACAAACAAAGAAGCAACGACTTCTAAACTTGAGACTACATAATTACATTTGATAGCTTTGCATGAAGTTTGACGTTCATCCTTTAGGGTATTGCCTACTTCGGCTGTAATGTTTCTTGTGACTGTGACCTTGGCTTTATTATACCTACCACAAACATTTGAGTTTTTTATAAACAATGAGCGACATGTAATGTCATATTTTAGAATTCCACTCCATGACTAATTATTAAAGTCGAATTCAAACGAATCAGCAAAAATAAAGCATAAAGTGTGTAACCTTTTAAAACAATTATGAAGAAAAAAAATAAGCACTAGAGCACTTATTTATGTTATAAAATATGAAAATTAGACAAAAACGTTTATTTTATACTACATGATAGACATAGGTCGGTTAAATGCAATTATACATGCAGGCTATTATAAAACACTGTTATCACGAAAACACGTGCCGCTTCAATACTGCATCAAGCATATTCAATATTGGCTCAGGCTCACGTGTGTTATGAACTGTTTACATAAACACTCTCCTTTAAGAAGACTACAAACTACATCATCATCATCATTGTCGTCGGAACTACATATCAGGAAGTCGCCTAAAATTCACGTGGATTTGAAAAAGAAAATGTTTTAATTTAATTTTCCGCTGTGTGATGTATGATAGCAAATTATTCATAGGCATATAATTATGTGCATTTTATGTAGGTACTTACCACAGAATTCATAATTAGAGGAACTAGAATAGCATGCGTTCTAAGTGTGAAACGGCTATACGGCTAAGAAGATTGTATTTATTTATTCGGTTGTCTAAAAATCGGCGGACGGTTGCTAAAATAAAAATAGATATTGCAGGCGAATAGGCGAAAAACTGGCGACATCGCATCTAAGAGGTAATAAAAGCTAAAAAAAATATTCCTCTCTTATTAGTTCCTACCTGCCTAGTGGTATTGCTTAAATAAAAGCTTGGGAAAGTAAAAAAAAATGTGCCGACATGAAAATCTGCAGATCTCACTTTCATTCTAACCCGAAATCGGTGGAAAATCAATCACAAAAGCAAACAGAGCAACGTCGTTGTTGTAATGATCGATTATACGTACAAAAACAATCTAGCATTATTGAGTAACTGAAGGCTATAATCGAATTATTCACAAATTCTGCAATATTTAGACATATTTCCATGTATGTAGATATGTATGCGAATCGATTTTCCTCTGCGCTCTGATGTAAACAAAAACCTAGCTACGGTAAAAAAGGAACCAAAACACATGATTGCACTAAGAGTTCTTTTTTAGTATTAAACGAATTTCGTGGTTAAGACTTTTCATGAGTCAGTTAGAATATTGTCTCTTTAATAAAAGTTAAATAGCTATTGTCAATTCTTGTTTATGGTCAATAATTACGTTATTTGCAGACTGAAAAATCCTAAATTAGGGATCATCGTTAAATATGCACGACAATTTTAACTTTCACATATAACGACGGTCAAAATACCAACGCACAACATTGAAAACACGCAATGTAAAATCCCCAACAATAAACAAAACTTCTGAGGTTTTAGCCTGCCAAACGAAATACACAAAACAATCAGTCATAACCTGATTCTCCATTGTAAGCACGATTATGATCACGGCACTGGACGACAAATGCACCTTGGTTAGCTAAATCAATAGGCAGCATGCACTCGTCAAACATTAGCTATTTATGAAATAACGTATGTCGATAAAATGTGTTAAGAGTTCGTGCATAAATTAATTGATATGATCACATTTTTAAAATGTATAAAATTGTATTCTATGTATACTCTATTTATTTACAAACAAAGATACCTACCATCCTACTCGAAAAAGGAGCGATTCCCTGCTCTGAAAGTTTGGCGGACATGTCGTAAAGTGCCTTTTGTAACACACCCCTACGAACACGAATATAAAAGTCTACATGTTCAGATCGCTATGTAATATTGCGATTCTGTATGAATATTACATCAACATAGAATACTGTTCAGTTAAATGTGAGGGTGTATCGTGTGACAAGTTTCTTACGAATCTCTAGTAAAATAAATATTTTTGCATACAAATTACCAAGAACTACCTCCTTCGTTCCGTTGCGAAGTCTGGAACTAAATGATCTGTTCGTCAGCATATTTAAAAGGTTGCCAACATGTTTTTGGAGCCATATTCAAGTTGTGGTCGCGGTTTGTGAATGGTTATATCTGTATAAGTCGCTTCGATCCGGCGGTCTAATTGAAACTGGCCTCAATACCTCCCCTCCACAACGCTGTTATACACCACTGGACGCTCATAAGTAATGCTACGAGTATAATGCTTTAAGGTTCGGGTGTCGTTTAAGTCTGACTTCAAAGAGACAATATTGTTTTAACTAGACACATATTATCAATAATCGAATGCAGATTTAAAAGCAGAATAAGTTTTAAAAAGGGTATTTCACAAGTTTTCATTCACAATCAGCTTTTCTCTTCAGCTTAAATGACTTCTGTATAGGTGTGAATAAGGGATGACACTCTTTCCCGGCCCGAATAATACCGACATGGGATTACCGACCCTGTTTTTTGTGTACACGCCCATAGAAATTGACGTGAGCTTCTATGGGCGTGTACACGAAAAACAGAGTCGGTATTTCCATCCCGGTATTATCCGGGCCGGAAAAGAGCGTCACCTTGAATAAGTAACACCTGAATGTCTTCGACAACTTAAATTTTCGACTTTCCATAGTATTTTTAGGGTTCCGGAACCAAAATGGCAAAAACGGAACCCTTATAATTTCGTCATGTCTGTCTGTCTGTCAGTCCGTCCGCGGCTTTGCTCAGGGACTATCAATGCTAGAAAGCTGTAATTTTGCACGAATATATTTGTAAATTATTCCGACCAAATGGTACAATAAAAAATTCAAAAAAAAATTTTTTAGGGTACCTCCTATAGGCGTAGTGAGGGTGATTTTTTTTCTCATCCAACCCTATGGTGTGGGGTATCGTTGGATAGGTTTTTTAAAAGGGGTTTGCGAAGACTATTTTTCGATTCAGTGATTTGTTTGCGAAATATTCTACTTTAAAGTGCAAAGGGGGGGATTTAAATTCGCAGCATCCAAGATCTGGAATGATTTACCTCCACCGATTCATGAACCCATACAAGCACACACTAATGTACTCACAAGGACTCACATTGTCACACACACAACACGCAAACACGACACACGCACGCACGCACACGCTCACACACACACACATACCCACACGATATACAACTATAAATAAATATGAAATAAATGAATATTATTATTGTTCTTTATTTTTCTTTCATTCTTAGGTTTAGGTTTTTATAATAGTTATAAAAAGTAAAATACAGAAAAGTACATACAAAATAAAAATATTATAAAAACCTAACCTAGTTTGCCGCCGGTGACGGGGTAGGCCCCAAGCTACCGGTGGTCAGGGCCGCAGAGTAAGGAACCTCCGGACGATGCGTGCCGTGTCCAGAAGTACCGCCTTCTGTATCTGGCCCTTGATCCAGCCATCTAGCGAGAGTCTCTTGAGATGTTGGTCGAGACTCTTCGCTGTTAGACCGTTTGCCGAAACAACTATCGGGACAATGATCGTCGAGTCAACATCCCACATAGCAGTCACCTCGTGAGCCAAGTCAAGGTACTTGCTGAGTTTGTCCTTCTCGGCCTTCACGAGGTTCTCGTCATGTGGGATGGTGATGTCGACGAGCACTGCCTGGCGGTTTGATCGATCTGTCAGCACGATATCAGGCTTATTGGCTACAATAGTCCTGTCCGTGATGACAGATCGATCCCAATAGAGCGTGGCACGACCATTTTCGAGAACTGGCGCAGGGACATACCTATAATACGGCACCTCAGAGTCTACAAGGCCGTATCGAAGAGCAAGTTGCTGGTGGATAATCCTGGCTACTAAGTTATGTCTGTGCAAATACTCACCGTTAGCAAGATGAGAACAACCGGAGATAATATGCCTGAGTGACTCCCCAGGACGGCGGCATGCCCGACAAATGTCGACCGTACCGTCCTTCAGGATATACCTCCGGTAGTTGTTCGTCATGATAACTTCGTCAGCAATTGCACACACAAAACCCTCGGTTTCCCCAAAGAGGTCCCCGAAACGAAGCCAGGTCACCGACGCGAGAAGGTCTACATCAGGCCCTGTTAGGGCCTTGTAGAACCGCCCGTGTAGCTCCTTGCTCTTCCATACGTTCTTGCGATCTTCCGTTATTATTATTATTATTATTATAATCAGTCAGACCATGCTTGTTTTTTTATTTGTAATTACTTTCGTTTGTTATTTGATATTTTAATATTTTTTTTAACTATACGTCTTCAAATAATGATTTTGTAGCATAATAATGTTACAACTAGCCTCCGCTTAAGGGGCCGGTCTGAAAATCAGCGCTGGGTGCATGCTGCCATGTGTCCAACATTCGCTGAGATTGGCACCCATTGCCGGAACGTAGGTAGCTGGGTTATTTATTTCCAATTTTTTTTGATCCTGTACTGAATTTGATTGATACTCAACTCAACTAAGTATGTAATTATGATGTGGCAATAAATGATTTTTTATTTTATAATTTTAAATTTTCATTAAAATCGAGGTCCCCCCCCTCTAAAATCTAAACCGGTGGGTGGAAAAATTTGAAAAAATTCACAATGGTAGTAACTATATCAAACTTTCTAGGAAAACTATAACGGCTAGGTTTGCCTGAGAATTATTAGTAGTTTAAGAGTAAATAGCAGCCTAAGATATAAAATATACATAAACTTGGAAGGTTCCGTATAAAATACGAAATCCTTAGAAAAATATTACTTAATTTTTTCGTAATGGTTACGGAATCCTATTTTGGGCGTGTCTGACACGCTCTTTTTGAATGTAACCATCTCAAGCATTTGTTACGAATTAGGATGCAATGATGTTGTATTGCAGTTGTTGTAAGCAAATTCTGTTGTTCAATTATTAATTTATTTGCTGAGTTGGAATAAAACGTTATCGCTGACACGGCATTGAGCAACAAACACTATGGAGCTGTCACCGCGATTACACGTACAACGTCATTGTTGTTGTTCATAATTACTATGACTCATCAGTCATCACCGTTATAATGTCGTCACGTTAGTCGATTAGCACAAAATGATCACACTGTTGTCAAATTTGAATAGTTTTTATCATATCTTAGTGCTGAAGATTGCACGCCCAAAGCAGGGCCTTTGTGGCTTGTAGGCGGCAGCGGCCGCGCCCGGCCCAGCGTAGGGTGTTCGGCGGGACTGTCGCATGCCTGCGTGACTTATGAATTCGTGCGTAATTACCCCACCTGTAGCTCCACCACAAACACATCAACGTTTTTACAAGCCGCCCCGCCAGTCGATAGCAACACATTGATAGTGCTTTTCCATGTGTCGGTCGAGATTTGAAATGCGTTGTATGCAAAATACCTTATAAGCAGCATCGATCCGAGTTGGAAGTTTTATGATACTCGTAATAGCCGCGAATAGGAGAGAGCCGCGATCTGCATGCACATTGGTATGCGACCCCAACTAAAAGTAGGCCGCGAATAACGAAACTCCACAACGATAAGCAAGTTTACGTCCCTGTTCAGTTTTTCCTTATATCAAAGCCAACAATTAAATTATGTTAACTTTTAAATACGAATTATGGTCCGTTAATTTAATAATAACCTAACAATGGTATAATGAAAGTAGCAGCAAAACATCTGATATTGATCGTCCACTCAATTATTAGAAGCGGTGAAAATGTTCTCGTACTCTCGTACACATAAACATAGCACAGCAATCCGATAGCGATCTCAAACGTCTCTCTACATTACACATAACGTGATCAGGGCCGGTCGGGCAGCACATAAAGGGAAAACCTCTATTTCAGAAAGGTCAGATGTAGGTATACGTACAATGTTATTTGATAAGTATACACTTTTCCAATCCTACTAATATTATAAATGTGAAAGTTTGTGAGTGATTGAGTGAGTGAGTATGTTTGTTACTACTTCACGCTGAAACGGCTGGACGGATTTGGATGAAATTTGGCGAAAAGTTAGTTTATAACCTGGATTAAGACATAGGATACTTTTTATCCCGATATTCCCGGGATAGGGATAAACTCTCGAAATAACCGCTGGGCTTAGAGACATGAAATTTGGTATGTAGATAGCTGGACATCTGAATAAAACATAGCCTACTTTTTATTCCGATATTCCCACGGGATAGGGATTAAATCTCGAAACAACAACCGCTGGGCTTAGAGTCATGAAATTTGACCATGATTGTTTTTTAAATTCCCGGAATTTCAATTCAACTGCTGGACCTAATGATCGCGTGTGCGAAGCCGCGGGTAACACTAGTGTAATATAATAATGTTGCCTACTTTTTTAACAGTTTATTATTTTCCGTATAAATTTAACAGCATAAAAGCATTCTTCCAAGAATGTCCATTTAATATGAAGTCAACAAGGTAAGTGCGTGGTCTGCACCTCCTTATTTGGTGATGTTTAGAAGTATGAGGTGTAGTTTAACCGGAAGTTCGATGTGCACAGCTGTGATTTTTAAAAACATT
Source organism: Choristoneura fumiferana (assembly GCF_025370935.1). Lineage (NCBI taxonomy): Eukaryota > Metazoa > Arthropoda > Insecta > Lepidoptera > Tortricidae > Choristoneura > Choristoneura fumiferana. The sequence goes on along the minus strand of NC_133483.1, from coordinate 7,302,014 downwards.
TAAAATAAAAGTAACTTAGACAGTCTTAAGTTAAGGCTTAGAAATGCACTATACCTGATTATTCACGTATTAATTTATCAGATATAACTTTGTAAAATAATAATGATATATGGTCAGACAACCCCACCAACTTAATATCCGTGAGTATAGGGTTCCATATATTGCTACGATATGTGTACCCGATTTTTACAATAGCTAGCTATATTTGCAGCTGTCTATTAAATTATTGGCATCCAATAAAAAGGGATGAAGTTAACGTCACCGTCTATGGAAATAAAAAAGGGTTAGGGACGGACATGGATTTCAACGAGCAGACGTCTTCACTTAAGGGCCTTGCACACCGCGTTTTTTAAACGCGTCGTCAACGCGCATTTATATCAATACAAAAGAGATACGCACGCAAGTTGATTGACTGCTATCGCATCGACGGCGCATTTAAGAAACGCGGTGTGCAAAGGCTCCAAAATCTGCTACACAACAGGAAAATTAGAAACATAGATAAAAATTACAGCTTTGTGTTTGTTAAGAAACTTCAACAAGTCATATACGACTTAAACGTACCAGTGATCGTCACTGTCCCAATAGTTGGCATCTTTAATCTTATAAGCAACAATAGAGATGACAGCAGGATGTCGTCTATTGGGCATTAGCGTGTCGAGCATTCGGACGTTTACCTTATTTCAAGTAATATTTAATTGTTAGTCACAAGAGGTTCTTTAGATTGTCGTAATTACACTTAATTATTGATATCGTATAAATACTGTCAGTGTAGAGCGTCCTCGCTCTTATTACATTGTATGTTTTGCCGAGCGGCAGTACCTATTGTATAAAACAAGAGCCACTCAACAATCTCGACGTCGGGACGGGCGGACCTTCTCAAATGCAGCAACGGAGATAACACTACTTTCTGCAACATTACTGCAATAGTGGTAAGTATATTACAAATAAATATTATCTGTGTACACTAAAATAGATACAAACATATTATCTTACAATAATTTATTCGTATACTTTTTAGCTTTGAAATCATTAATTTGTTGATTAGATTAGGGGTTATTTTTTTCCACTCTCGCTATTTTATTTCTTTACTTTGTAAATCTTACCTAGTAATAAATTTTTGCTTTATTAAGTAATGAATTTATTTTATAACCCGGTCAGGAATTTGTAACTGTCGCAAAACATTTAAATCAGCACAGGTAGTAAACTTAAAAATATAAAATGTACGCATTAAATTACGGGCGCAAAGCGACAATATGTATGCATAACATGCCTCGCTCATTTATATTGGGATTATTTTTAATTAATAAATGGAACCATGATGGATCAGTATTCGTAACGCAAGCACGCTCGCGCGGGCGGCAATACAATACCCTTATTTTCAATGCAATGAAGTTTAATGAAACCCCTTTCTTTGCATAAAAGGAGTTTGAGTTATGTTGATAAAAACTTGCGAGAGCTTGATAAAATTCGATGTTTTAAATGTCCAATTAACACATAAATGTATTAATAAAAGTAATTTAAGTAATCATATCGTAATGGTAAGCGTGGTGTGATATAGTAACATATGTTATAGTAATCTCCGTAGTGGGCGCAGCACTCGAGGCGGCCGCGGACGAGGCGCCGGCACGCAACGGCGCGCCGCGATCGACGGACCTTGCGTAAACAATGCGGACGGGATCCCGCGCGCGACCGAGCAGACTACTTATGTTGACACACATCACGAAACAACTCGACTGCGATTCGACTTAATAAACAAGCCTTGACTGCGCAAAATGCTATATACTTCCATGTGATATTACAGCAAATTACGGCAAAGCAAAGGTGAAAAAAATCCAGCTTCAACGGAAAAGCCGTCTCTTGAGGCTCGGATAAGCGTATATGAGATCAGATGTAACATAACGAACAAAATAATGTTTCCATGTAGACCGTTCGACTGGAATCTTCTTAGCAAACAATCGTGATAATATAGGCCATAGCATCTGACCTCTTGGACGTAACCCTTAGAAAATGTGTCCTCGTTTTATACGATGGTCGGAGTGAATACAAATTTTGATACATACGATCTTTCATTTTGTGATGTTCGTAGTGATATAAGACTTATGAATTATTAATTTCGGCATATAATCGTTCCCGTATGCACCAAAAAAGAATTGAAAAGATAAGCTGGCTAGACAAAATGATGTTAATGACACGTTGAATAAGATTTTCGTTTAAAGTTTAACCCGATTGGAAGTCATCAGATGATCGTCAGGTCAGGATACGTTCTGGGACAGAACGTCTCTCAATTCGCTCCATTACATTACTGCCAACCAGCAGTAGCGATTTTTAATTTTTAGCGTTAAAATTCCTAACGTTGGTTTTTGTTCCAAACAGTTAAATTACATCTCACTTTTCCTTAGATTATTATTATAAGATAAGATAAATAAGTAATATAAAATTAGTTTAGGTTACAAGTTAAATTAATTGGCATTGTTACCCGAAACACCGGGTACCTAATATTGCTCCTAAAATTGAGGTTTTATAAATATACTAGCTTTTGCCCGCGGCTTCGCCCGCGTAGAATTCGGTTATCGCGCACTGTTCCCTCGGGAACTGTGCATTTTTTCAGGGTAAAAAGTAGCCTATGTCACTCTCTGACTCATAAACTATTTCTATGCCAAAAATCACGTCGATCCGTCGCTCCGTTTCGACGTGAAAGACGGACAAACATACATACAAACACACACACTTTCACATTTATAATATTAGTATGGAAGTATGGAAGTATGGATGAAACGCGGTTAACACGTCATATAAGCATTAGTACAGCGCGATAGTAGAGATGTTCTACTTCTCATTGATATAGAGGGGCTAAGCTGTTTCACCACCCATTGATTAATTTTATTTGGCGGATAAATGTGATGCCGTCTCCGTCTATTCGAACAAAACATACAGAGACGGCATCACATTTATCCGTCAAATAAATTTAATCCATGGATTGCGAAACAGGGGGATAGTGTAGCATTATATCATAACTAGCTTTTGCCCGCAGCTTCGCTCGCGTGGAATTGGGTTATCGCGCGCTGTTCCCTCGGGAACTGTGCATTTTTCCGGGATAAAAAGTAGGCTATTTCACTCTCCGGCCCATGAACTATCTCTATCCAAAAATCACGTCAATCCGTCGCTCCGTTTCGACGTGAAAGACGGAAAAACATACAAAGACACAAACATACAAACACACTCATTTTCGCATTTATAATACTGGAAGTATGGATTTTATAGTTTCCAAAAAAATAATAAGAAATCTAAATTTAGAGCAAATTTTAGTGCAAAGAAAGCACATTTTACGCCATGTTGTTTCTCTACTAATTATAATTACAGGTGTGCGTGCCGGCTTTGCATTAAACAAACATTGCCGGCGAAAAGTTCAACGACCGTCTACTTGTGGCGATAAATAAGTCGTTCGAAATGAACAAAGACAATTAAATACATATAATAATTTTAATTTATCCATAAATAAATAAATGAAGCCGTGGTGGCCTAGTGGTTTGACCTATCGCCTCTCAAACAGAGGGTCGTGGGTTCAAACCCCGGCTCGCACCTCCGAGTTTTTAGAAATTCATGTGCGGAATTACATTTGAAATTTACCACGGGCTTTGCGGTGAAGAAAAACATCATGAGGAAACCTGCACAAACCTGCGAAGCAATTCAATGGTGCGTGAGAAGTTCCCAATCCGCACTGGGCCCGCGTGGGAACTATGGCCCAAGCCCTCTTGTTCTGAGAGGAGGCCTGTGCCCAGCATTGGGACGTATATAGGCTGAATGGATGGATGGATGGAAATAAAATTGCACTAAAATAATTTCTTTGTTCACCCGCGACCAAACCGCGCCAATTCCCAATACCAAATCGCCTGTATATGTATACATTTTTTGTTTTCGTTCTACCTCTTTAGATAACGGTTAAATTAAATATACAAAACTCAAACTGGGAATGATAACAAAGGTAAATAATGTATACAAATAATAAAAATCGGTCAAGCGTTTAAGGGGTCTTAGGGCAGATATCTAAACTTTGTAAATAAAATTAAAAATAATAACTTTTCTTGTATGGAGACTCTCCACACCTTAATTTTTGATGTTATTTTAATTTTATTTCTTGTTGTGTTGGAACGGCGCATTATGTGCAAATTTCAGCTCTATCTATTACTAGTTTCAAGATAGGTAGGTACAATCCTGTGACAGGCAGACAGACAGACGGACAGAAAGAGAGATGGACAGACAGGCGAACAGTGAAGCGACAGTAATGAAGATAGGGCTCTGTTTGTCACCCTTCGGAACTTTCTTAAGGAGCTTTCTACTCTTGGCGTGGTCGTCGATTAAGGATCAATACCTCCAGTGAAACTTCATGAAGACTTTCTTGAGAAAATAGTGTGTAAGTTTCCCCTTGCCTTCCACACCGCAGTGCTGGAGTCTGGAGTTCGTAATTGGCAATAGAGAGCGCTACTGCCCACTCTCTCATCAGGTCCATTAGTCGATTTTTACCACCACCACACAAAAAGAGATGGGTACGTGCTATTCAAAAATAATCGGGCACGGCACGGAGTTTTTGGTATATCTATACTTGAAGGTATTATTGTGTTTGTGTGAAATCAATTGAAAAGAAAAGTAGATTGTTGCACCAAGCAGAAAGTTATTTATTATTGGACCGAGTGCCGATTTGGAGCCCGAGCGTCAGTGAGGGCTTTAAAAAGCACGAGGGCAATATAAATTACTTAATGCGAGGTGCATAATCTGCTTTTCTTTCAACTATTACAGGAATAGTAGACGAAAAAAAAAACTCATGCCAAGCAATTAATAGGAAAATGTCACGAGCACTCGATGATTCCATTTTTGTAAGTTTACATTCGCACTCTCTAAAAATGACCACGGAAAATTCGCAAGGTTCCCGCCAATTTTTTTTTTAATTTCTTACTTTTTTTAGGCAGAGTTACTATATATAGCAGATATTTTTTTCCGCGATCTGTCGAATTTCGGATGGGCGCTAGGTTGACCAACCAAACACACAAAGTTTTTTTTTTTATATACGGCTACTTACTATTTTTGGTAAGATGGTAGCAACAATTTTTTGTACGCAATCTGTCAAATTTCATAAGATCGTCAGGTTGGTCAACCTAACACTAGATTTTTTTACACTATGCAGGCTAAAAAAAAATGTAAAACAATGCAATAAAGGATTTTCATACATTTTTTCTGCTTTAGAGCAGAAAAGTCCCGCTTTGTGCTGGGTATTTAGTGTGGTTATGATGAAATTAAAGCATAGTTGGAAGAAAAAATATTTCCAATATACATTTAGAACCCCGGACCGAAAAAAATTAGTGCGTCCCTTGAAATGATGATTGATGATGTCTCGGCGTATCAACAGGGTTAGACACCTGTAGGGCAAAATGAAAAATGGGAACTATTTACTGTGAAATAAATACCCAACATGGACAAGATACAGGCTACACCTCCGTCTAACGAAAAGTTTTGTGATACTTACGCATTATGTAACGTGTTATTAAGACGTTGATTTGGAATTATTGAGCACCTAATGCAAATCACTGTGATTTATAATCACATTTTAAGGTATTCAGATGTGCTATGAAATAAATTGATAATGATAATGGATTCTATTACTTCAAACAAACAATACATACTCAAGTGCTTGCAAAAAGTAAAAGTAAAGTTTATCCCGGAATTATGTTCAGATCAACGAACGAATTGCATATTGCATAATATATTTGCAAAAACCGGCCAAGTGCGAGTCGGACTCGCGCACGAAGGGTTCCGTACGTACCATTGTCTATACAGCATTAAGCCTGCCTTTGTGCTTAACACTTTTTTGTAACCTTTTTGTTTTTGTACAATAAAGAGTATAAACAAACAAACTAGGTTAGCTGGAAGAGATCCCTTTTTGGGGATAAGCTCGCCTTTATTCTCGTCTCTGTGTATTTGTATTTTTATTTTTATGTGCAATAAAGAGTTAACATACATACATACATACAAACAAACATTAGACCTTACCAAAAAATCACATTTGTTGTATGGGAGCCCCCATTAAATACGGTTCATGAGATACATCCTGGTGACAGACGGACGGACGGATTGACGGACAGACGGACAGCGGAGTAATATGGTCCCGTTTTTATCCTTTGGGTACGGAACCCTAAAAAGTAAACATTTTCATAGATACGAAAAAACACGGTGGGGACCCAAGGGATTCCATGAACGAAGTCCCTATTCATCGCGTAGGGTAGGAGACGTGCGAAACTGCTACCGTAACGTTCACGACGTGTCTTCCTACGAAAGTATATGGGTACGATATCGCTCTAAAACACAAATGTACATATTATGTATAAGAGAAAGGATTAAGTTTCGCTTTCGCGACCTCGTGCACTAGATACATTTATAACAACACGATCGTGTTATCACGCACTCGCACAGTACTTAGCTTAGCCTCGTACGATTAGGATTTTTAATAATATGCCATTTACGCCGCGGCATTACAATTTATTATGCGAATTTATTATGTTTATTATGCGATTAATGATGTTTATGAAATATACTGAAAAATTCCGTGATATCCTGTAATTTAAATATGTACTTGCATAATAATAAACCATAACTACCGTTTTTGTTCGAAGGATAACATAAAATTAAATATCATTATACATAATCCATATCATTAGACGACCAGATGGCCTAGTGGTTAGAGAACCTGACTACGAAGCTTGAGGTCCCGGGTTCGATTCCCGTGTCGGGGCAGATATTTGTATGAAAAATACGAATGTTTGTTCTCGGGTCTTGGGTGTTTAATATGTATTTAATTATGTATCTATATCTATATAATTATATTTATCCGTTGCTTAGTACCCATAACACAAGCTTTGCTAAGCTTACTTTGGGACTAGGTCAATTGGTGTGAATTGTCCCGTGATATTTATTTATTATTTATTATTTATTTATAATAATAATAATAATATAAATGTATTAATATACATAAATGTAATAAATGTACATAATTCTAATCGCCTTTTTTCCTACCACAAATCAGTCTCAAATCAATCGCAGTGTTACGAACACTATTATGTCAGGACAAGACAAGTGATCTCATTTGATTTACAAAACAGAACATCACAACTTCGTCTCGTGCATAAATTAAACCAATTCAAAAACCTTCGGAAATGCCCATCTAAACCAAATCCTACAGAGTTGTGCTAACAACATTACGAAAATATCAAAGTTAAATCTATGTAACTGTAGGTAAGTGAATGTTAAGTTAGTTTAAATACGTGAAGTTTAGTTTGTAGAGCGGGCAAGTTTACACAAACAATGGAGTGCGGGGGCGGCGCAGGGACAACATCCATAACCCGCAAGTTGATCCCCGACCTAATACACCAGCTATTCGTCTCCGATGTCGACCCAATAGGGTTATTAGGGCAGGTGTACTACCTACGTCGCCTTGACATTTAAAATGTAAAAACTTTAAATAAGTAGATAGGTAAATGTAGCAGTGGCTAGCACATGTCGATCGTTTATTACAATTATCTAAACATTATACTTAGATCAAGCTAGCAGAATAAATGCGAAAGTTTGTGAGTGAGTGAGTGAGTATGTTTGATACTCTTCCACGCTAAAACGGCTGAACGGATTTGGATGAAAATTTCTGTGTACATAGTTGGACATCTGGAATAAAACATAGGCTACTTTTTATCCCGATATTCGGGATAGGGATAAAATCTCGAAATAACAACCGCTGAGCTTAGAGTAATGATATTTGGGATGGTTGTTTTTAATGCAACGTCAATGAAAACCACGATAATTTTCAGGAATTCTCGCGGGAACTTTGTAAAATCCCAGAAATCAATTAAACCGCTGTATCTAATGATTTACACGAGCGAAGTGATCAATATTTAAACTAAATAACTTGCATGCTTGCTTTACTTTACTTACATTATTGCTTGCAACTTTAGGAGTATGCTTGCTTGATCTTTTGTTTGCATGCTTGCTTGCATGCTTGGTTGCATGCTTGCATGCTTGCTTACTTGCTTGCATGCTAGCTTGCATGCTTGTTTGCATGCTCGCTTGCATGCTTGTTTGCATGCTTGCTTGCATGCTTGCTTGCATGCTTTGCTTGCTTGCTTGCATGCTTGCTTGCTTGCTTGGATGCTTGCTTGGATGCTTGATTGCATGCTTGCTTGCATGCTTGCTTGGATGCTTGCTTGCATGCTTGCTTAGTTGCTTGCTTGCATGCTTGCTTGCTTGCATGCTTGCTTGCTTGGATGCTTGCTTGGATGCTTGCTTGGATGCTTGATTGCATGCTTGCTTGGATGCTTGCTTGCATGCTTGCTTGGATGCTTGCAAGAAATTTTCGGTTCTGGCACTTCGCCGGCCGCTACCGCGGCACACTGGCTTCGCTCGCTCGACTCGCGCGCTGAGGGTCGCACTTCTACCTAACCTCGTCCTCGCTTCGCTCGTCATCGTACCTAACCAGACCTACCTTAGTAGAATGTAGAATATGTAGAAGCATGGAATTAAGGAACTGATCTATATATTAGGTGACAGATCTATTATTTTAGGTACAAATATATTATTGCTGGCCGTGACTTATTTTTAGAGGACACATCTTATATTCAGGGTATAAAAAAAGTGATCAATCTATTATTTATATTTAACTTGAAATCCGTGTTGTAAATTCGATTTACATCTTTAAAGATCGAATGGTGCTCCTTTGTATTCACGAACTGGTAAACAAGGAGATTTTATTGCGTAATACTTACCTCCAAACCTTATGCTGGCATAATGCTGCTGGCTAGTGGTGGCTGAATGTGCCAAAGCAAAAAGCGCGAGGCCATTAAAAAAAAGACGGTTTGGCGCGATAAATTTTCTTCCGCTCTGTTACACATTGCGTATATATTTATAACGATTTTTTTTTATATCCTCGCATTTGTGATGAAAAGTAGAGTGTTCAACTCGAGTGTAAATGATCAATTACACCCGCGAACTATATCGCTTGCTTTGCTCGCTCGTGCGCCTAAATATCTTGGGTGTAATTGATCACTTACAACCCTTGTTTATCAATCTACTATAAGTTACATATTTGCATTAATCTGATCATTCATACTTAGAGACAGTTTTGATTAATATTATGACTAATATATTTCTTAGGGATAGATATTATAATTAGGGTATCGCAGTTTAGTGTCAAATCTAAATTTAAGTGACAGAAAATATAGTTCCCAAAAAAAACGATCTGTAATTTAGTCGGTTCATCGTGCCAACGGAAAGAAATAATGACCCGAATAAAATATCATGTATGGATCCAAAAAGGCAGCATATGACTGATCCCGTGGGCGGTAGGACCGAGTGCAGGGTACCGCCATCTTATTCGCTAATCCTGCCGCCAACTCCGATTCATATAATTAAAATAAAGTGTCCTACATTTATTTTGAGTATTCCTCAAATAGGTATCGAAACGAAATCTAGAGTTGAATAATTTACTTGAATTTTAATAACCGTTTATTAAGATTTTGTTTTTTTTTTACTGGATTCATTATTTAAAGAAGTTAATTATTCATCAGCTATCAGAAAAATGATTTTTTAGCGTTCAATGTGATGTATTTAATTTTTTTCACAAATACCAGTTTTAGGTGGAGGCGGTTATTGTTAAATAAATGGAAAAAATATATATAAGTCTCTGTGTCTATACATGTGTTTTCTGTACTGCTTGCTATGTGTTGGTGTGCAATAAAGAGTTATTTTATTGTATTGTATATACATATATAACTCAAATACCCTACTCAATGTTCTCCCATGGTGCTATACAATATAATTTATTTGCACCACTCAACTTAGACCCCTAATTGACCGGATCAACATTATCTACTTTAATATCTTCAAAGGAATACGTCGTATTATCAATCACCAAGTAGAATTCATTTATTTGGTTACGTTCAGTGTTTGTATATTGTCTTGTATAAGCAAAATACTTAATCCCGCAGCTACTAACACGTGCTAAAGTGGTCGGGGAATAAGGGAGACGCGCTTTTCGCTCCACTCCACTGAACAGAAAATCTAATCTCAAGACTCCTATGAGAGTACATAACAGAATACATCCACCGAGCAAGCGGCATAAGTTTAAGTATAAGTAATCAATCGTTTGTTTTAAGTTATCGCTACTTATAAAATATACGAGTGGAAGTTCATAAATACCAACAAAAACTGCATGTATGTGTATACCTGAACTTTATGTTGTACCGTAGCTTCGTCCATTTCCCTCCATGCCCGCGTTGTGCACTGCATATAATTAATTAACTTCGTTTTTTTTCTAAGCTAGAACTAGTTCAACGGTAAAAGTTCGTTGGTCTTACAAAGAACATTGTTTCTTTAAAAACGGCACCATTTCCATAGCACTATTTAGTTGACAAATATGTACACAACGATACCCACATGTATTCGCTTCATTTATTCCTTGATTACTAAAGACACTTTGCAAATAACTACCAATATCACCGTGGGTCCAATTGAAAGAGCAATTTGTAATTGAGATTACTCTCAAAGGAGGACTTAAAAGGTCACGTTACTCGTAGACAGACTATTTTATGAGCAGGCAGTAAAAGTGCTCTTTATCGTGACATTTTCTCGACGAAATAAAACTGGTCAACACTAAGACAAAAGAAATATCTCGTTTATTGAGGTCGCAGTAAAATGATTTCGAAAGTTTCGGGTCCTTTCGGATTAGGTTGATATCTCGAACGATACCAATCGAAGATAAATCGCTCGTAACACTGTGGAATGAATTCGCGGCTAATACGATGTTCATGTCGCGAACTTGCAAATAAGGTAATGCAATTTAAAAAAAATATACTGAACTCCGCCGAGACCTTGAAGGTCGGTATTATGCATACCTATCGATTCGGCGAAACAACGGACATCGAACCACGGAACGAGTTAAAAATACCATCACCGGCGAGTCGACCGGCATCTGCGGACACACCGGTCGGACTACTTCGGCCACATGCGTTTGTTTACTATGCGATATCGGCGCCGGCGGCGGCAGATCTTCGACCACAGCGGGGGGACGTCGTTAATTTATTTTGAAGTAAGTAAAAGTAGTTATCAAACTTACGGCGGATGCCCCAATCCATGTCGAAGTTTAGCACGCGACAAAGAGTCGCGTTTTGCGACTGGCGCTCGGCGCGCGGCGCGGCGTCTGGCAGGCGACTGCCGCGTCCTGCGCGCTCGCTCCCGCTGCTGCCATTGTGCGGCGTATGGGACCGCGGTCCGCGACCAGGACGAGTCTTCGCGCGGAAATTGCGGACTCCGCGGAGCGTCTCGGGTCCGCGGTGCCGCTTAATGAGCTAGCCTTATCACACAATGAGCAACGACCTAGTCATTTCCCACTGGAAATTACACGTTATTTTATGGACTGGCGACGTGCGGTTAGGAATAACGACTGGTTCGTCCTCTCCTTGAGGATGATCGATGTACTTATGGTATAATTGTACTCAAACTTAACCTACTCATACGTTTCATAAAATATCGAATAAGTAACGTTTAGGTACTACCAACGGTATGATAATTTTGTAATGCTTTGCAATTTAATAATCCCAAGCCTAAGTTCACGCGCACATCTGAAGCAACTCTATTTAGCACGTAATGCTTCTGTGCTTAGCTGACTATAGGAACCATTGTCGGTCAGAATTATAGGAAAATATCTTGGAACATTTCACTTAATTTACAACAAAGCAAAGCTTGCACTTTTACGGGTACTAGAGAAAGGATAAGTCGTTAAGTACAAGTAGAGCTTCGCGGAATTACATAATTAATGTTTCGATAAGAGAAAGAGACCTTTCCTTTCTTTACCCCAGGAATATTAGGTCAATATGCTATATGCTATGTATAAATGTGATATGTAATGATCGGCGACCGGTAGCATTTTATGTAACTTTGACGTTCAACGTAATGACTAATATGGATAGGTGGGTGTTGTTAAAAAATAAACTTATGGTTTAATAAGTAATCACCATAGTAAATTTGACCTATGATTAAAGCGTAAAATAATGATAGGAATGTCAATGAGAAAGTGCAAGACATGAGTTGACGTAAACATTTTCGTTCGATAGATAATTATACTCGTAAGTGGCCTATATTTCATTCTCATAATATACATTTAAAAACTTGATAAAAAACATACATTTTTAATAGGTTTATAAATTGAGCACGTAATAGAATGCATGTATATAGTTTCTCTTGTATTTATATAAATATTGATACTTTTCTTTTCGTTTCTTTAAGTTTTAATTGTATCACTCTTTTCATGATGTGTACACATAGTTTGAATTGTAAATGATGTCTTGCCTTAATTATTCTCATTACTGTACCGCATGTTTACAATTTGTTTTGTGTGCCAAAGTTAATAAATAAATAAATAGAATCATAGCAATGTAATATTTTCGTCGACAAATTGCTACCGGTCGCCGATCACTAGTGATATGCAATGAATGAATAAATAAATAAATATAGACGCTATCAATTATCAAACTAAAGTAAACCAAGCCGTAAATAAAATTAAAGAGATATAATTGTGGTTGCGTTGCCTCGCATTTTAACCATCTTTGTAGTAAAACATAAAATTGGATGACATAAAACTCGCTTCGCTCGTATTTTATAAGTTCACTGAAGCTCGTTGGTCGTTGCATAATTTTGCGTGGAACCTTCGGTGCGCGAGTTTTTTTTTTTAATTCTAATACCTGCTGTATTTTCAGTGTAAACCAGCGATACAGGCAATGAACAATAAATTCATAATGCTAACACAAATTAGCCCCTGGGTACCATTTTTGGCGAACGTAAATCTTAATTTTGGGACGTATTTCATTTCATACTTTAACGTGTTATGGTGGTCGCTGGTCGTCGATCAGTCCGGTAGAGTGAGTTTTTGCTGTTTGTTACGGACACATAAAATTACAAAGTAATCACTAATCAACAAAGACTAGGTGTATTTCAAATTGTTTTTTCAATTTTGGTTAACAATTAATGTTTCCATACGTTGACCCATGTCACCGCGTTAAAGGCGTGATTACGTTTCAATAAAAATATCCGATGAAAAACCTTACAGGGGCGTTCACTCAACAATACCCCAGTACCTAACTTGAAATATTTCGGAAAATTTAAAGGTGCCAACTACCTATTTAACAGCTCTTTTTTTAAAAAAATCCGTTTAAATTAGTTCAAATTTGGATTGAGTTTTCAGACTTTTTTTAACCTTCAACAATCGTCAACAACTTCATGCTATTCTTCAATTCTCAGATTCGTTACTTTCTAGTTTCTTTAATCCATGTAATGTATAAAAAACTTACTTAACTATAAAGTGGTTACGTAATTGTTTTTGAATCTCAATAAACTGCAATATCGTTACAGGAGGCGTCAAGAGAAAAGGCTGGTAAATAGCCCTATTGCCGCCCAATAAATCACTTCTAGAGACCCAAAACGCCATCTGAATTCTGATTACTTACTCAGTCATCATCATCAGCCATTTGGTGAATAATTAATTATTGCTATTTTTTTTAAAGATAATCTATCGAATCTGTAGCAAAAAGAAAGAAAGTTCATGAAAACATACGTAACATATGTACACTTTATACATAAGTACATAACATGCATACAGTTTTGAGTCCGTATTTCCATTGTATGGGGAATACAGGACGGACGGCCACATTTTAATCTTCACGTCTGATTAGCTTTAAATATCGTGTCATACGTGAACACAATGCACGTACCTACATATAAAGTGTGATCTAGATATTCCAAAATTTGTTCTGCCATTTATATAATCAGTAAAAAAAACAAATTTAAGTTGCACACCTGGTGTATTTCTAATGGTAGACTAAAGCAATTAAGAAAATAAATTGCTCTCGAACGAATATTTAAAGCGCGCTGCTCGAAATGTTTTGTTTGAATTTGTGATCACGGAGCATTTTTTCTCGGAAATCTACGCAACTAAATACATGCAGTTTCTTTTATAAAGTTTTGTTATATTGTCCACATAGAAGCACTGGTATGAGTTATAAATTGTGTAGGAAGTTTAAAGGGCCATATGTTATTCTAAGGCGTATCAATAGTGTAAATTACTTGATTAAAAAGTTAGGAGTGGGAAGTAATGGAATTAAGTATGTTGTTCATTCGAATAGACTTAAAAAATTCTATTCACGGGAAGTTTAATATATGTATGGTATATACTAAATTCAGTTTCAATTTTAGGAATGTATGTTTATGTATGTAGTAACTAGGGGAATAATTATGATATGTAAAGTGTTAGGAATAGCTAGGATACTTGATAATTTAATGAACATTTTTTTTATACTTAGGTAATTAAATATTCCTCTGTATATATTATGGAACTGTATATAATTTATGTGTTTTTTTTATGTTACATGCTCATCGGAGACGCTTTGGTTAGGAAACCAAGGGCGAAAGTTCTTTTTGGAGCAAGATAGAAGTTGCAGACTGATTCCACGCTTCATGGAATTACGAAGTTTAGAAGAAAGAATAAAAAATAGACAAAGTTGTATAATTTATTTAATCTAGACGCTGCAAAGTACCAGAATGGCGCTCCAATTTAATTATTTGTAGTCTAACATATTATTTTTCTTAAGTTTAGCTTGGAACGAGGATGCTAAATTTTTATTTTTAGTTAAAGGAATCTCACATTCTGAATAATAACTAATATATTGATTTTTATCAGTGGAGAATGGACTTTGATGGTATTGAGAATATAATTAAAGTACTTTCGCCGTTGGTTAAAGGATAATATATTTATGTTATGAGAATGTTTAATGTAAAAGAGTAATTAATGATGATTGCATAATTGTTTAATGAATTTATAGTAGCATGTTGTATTGAAAAATATTTTCTGACTAGATACCTACTGATGACAACATGTCTCTGATGTGGCATGACATCGTGGGTTGAAGAGCTTGGCTGGCGCAAATGCAGACTGCACTCCGTGTTGAATGGTGCAAAAATGGGTCTGGCGCTAATGCGAACTGCGCACCGTGTTGGAGGGGTGATATGACACTTCACCACCACCATCAGCCATTTCGAAGTCCTATGATGGGAACGATGCTTCAACTCATCAGTGATATTATTTCGTAGTTAGAAATGAAATTTTTAAGAAAACTTAGGCTCTAAAGTCAGTGAAGCACTGTGGTGCGACACACATCATAAGCGATGCTGTGTCTATACTGCGGTGTGGAGCTAGCTTTTCATCTGATGTGAAGTTCGCATTGCATGGTGGGGCGACACACATCATAAACGATGCTGTGTCTATACTGCTGTGTAAGGCTAGCTTTATATGCGGTTGTCTTTGGCAATATGTGTCTTAAACACAGTATTATTGGAAAGTGTCATAAACACTTATATTTTTTTTCTTGCCTTAGCCAAACATAAATAAGCACTTAGTTTAGCTACTGCCATGAATGAATGATCCTTTCGGCAGGTTTTGTTCATTCGAGCTGCGGGCTTGTGAGTTGGCCATTTAAGGGCATGTTCCCAATGTTTATTAAGGCTGGTCTTATAACCTGCAGGTCAGCTCTAGCAGAGCTATGGTAGACCTTTGTTAACTATTCCTGCCTAGGTAGGTTAGTCCTAACCTCAATAGGAGGGAGGGATATTGTACTAACCTCTTGTGTCCGTTGATTCGATGCTGGCAGCATAGTTCTATTTTTGAATAATAATATGGAACGGACGCAAGGGTGTTAAACAGAAGACTTGTATTCTAGCTGCCAACGTAGGAACTTGAATTTGAAATACATACGAAAATATCTTAAAAAAGTGTTTTTTTAATAGAAGTGATAGTTTAATAGGCAAATATTGAGCTAGTGGACCGTCCGTCCACTACACTACCTACTTAGATTTTAGATTTACAAAACATGTCAAGATGTGTTCAACCCCAGAAAAGAGTCCTCTGAAAAAAAAACATAAATTGGGTCGATCTTGTAAAACACTTAACAATAGAAAATAAATAACAATATTAATAGTTAAAAAAAAATACGCTTTAATAGTAAACCGATATAAAACATAATTGGTAGGTTATGTTCTTACGATACTCTCTTGATGCCTGCCTGACTGCTTCATCGTCAGACCCTGAATACCATTTTTTGTCAAAGAACACCCTAAGACTATTCTAACAAGCTCAAACATGGCTAGGCTTCCGGCTATTGATCATCATCAGATCAGCTCGATAGTACCAAATTATTGTATGACAACAGGACTACGCATAGGTAAGTCGTTGAAAGTAGCTGAAATCGTAGTCCAAATATCGTGCAAAGGTTGAGGAGAAGTGCGGCAATATCGAAAGTCCGAAGGTTGTGCTGAGGTCGTTGAAATATTCTTAAAAAAAAACACACTAATGACACTTATATACGGAAACGCAAATAAACAGAACCGCGGTATTATTTTTTGACAATGTCAAAAGTGACAGTTGACGTAGCTTTTTTACGTAGTTTTTCATTTTCAATGTTAGTTCTAGGCACGAAGCTTATTAGACATTAAATTTCAATGTCATATAGACTACTTAAACAAATATTTCTAATTAATAATAAATAATAAAAGAGCTGCAGTTCCTCGGTTATTAAAGTGAATAGTCGGAAAAAAAATTGCACCTATTCAAAAAACTTTACTTAGCCAAATGCCAAGTGTCGTGTCAATACCGCTACTTATCAGAAATGGTTAAAAATTCCGTTCAAACATTCCGTTACGTACATAATACGAGGGCGAGTTGATAAGTTTCCGAAACGGCACATAAATAATACAATATAATTATAAATATAATGTTTTATTTTTCAACGTAAGTACCTTAGTATTTAGTACCTTCTAAGTCCACGCACTTAGCCCAACGTTTCTCCACGGCTATTATCCCATTTCGAAAGAATGATTCATCAAGTCCCTCAAAATACCCATTTACAGCTTCAATGACTTCAGTGTTCGAGGAATATTTTTGTCCACCTAGCCATTTTTTAAGATTTCGGAACAGGTGGAAGTCGCAAGCGGCCAAATCTGGCGAATATGGGGGAAGGGGTAACAATTCGAAGTGGAAAATCTCGATTTTGGCGATTGCGACTTTAGCCGTGTTAACAGGGGCGTTGTCTTGGTGCAGTAAAATTTTCTTCTTGTTCAAGTGAGGCATTTTCTCTTTTATTGTGTCACTGAGATTTTGTAGCAGATCAGCATAATATTGGGCGTTTATCGTTCTTCATTTTTTGGAGGTAATCTACAAAAATCACTCCTGTGGAATTCCAGAATACGGTCGCCATTATTTTACCGGCTGCCAAATCGCTTTTGCTTTCTTTGGGGCGGGCTCAACCCGATTTGTGCACTGCCTAGATTGTTCTTTTGTGTCCGGCGTGTAGTGGTAGAACTACGTCTCGTCAACTGTTATGTATCGACGTAAAAACTCGTTAGGATAACGCCTGTACTTATAATAAATAATAATAATAATAATATAAATTTTTATCCACCATCACAAACCAAAAATTACAATACAAGATAGATAACATTATTAAGTGAGGGAAAAAGGACATGAGACTCAGCGAGGTCGCTGGTTTTCAGTCTCCAACCAAACTAAAACTAACTAAACTAGTATACTTACTACGGTAGGTGCGCTGCCATAACGACAGCATTAAAACAAAATATCCGGTACATTTACTTACAAAACAATTTTGCTTTTAGAGGCAGAAATTTCAACACAACCAGGCTTCACCAGTAAAAACAATCAGTCCACCAATAATAAAATACAGTGGCATAATATCTCACTAACTCAATTAATTCTAATAATAACAATTACTTCTCCAAACATTCCTCCGAAACATCCTTGCGTTGTTGTTTTTGCTCGTCCGTTGACAGACGCGGTACCCAACGAGCACAAAGCTTGTTCACTTCCAAATGTTGGTGCAAAATGTTGAAAACACGTTCTTTTGAAATGTGTACCAACTCTGCTATTTCCACCACCTTCACTCGGCGATCGTCTAATACAAATTATTTTATTTTATTGATAATTTTTCGAATCGATACCTAATTGGGCCGTCCGCTGCGTGGAGCATCTTTATAGCTCTGACGACCGCGTCTGAAGTCGGTAACCCAAGTGTGAACAGTGCTTAAAGATGGCGAAGAAGGCCCCAAAACGCAGTCCACTTAAGTTTTTATCTGAGTTGCGGTTTTGCCTTTCAAAACATAAAACTTAATTACAGCACGCACCTCAGATTTTTCCATTTTCACGAAAATGAAAACAGCTTTTCTTTGGATCGCTATTATAAATTGTTATTTTTATGTTAATCAATAACTGTATATTAGCTCTGTATTTAAGTAAAAGTCAGGAGATTAGAATGACATTATTACTTTTTAGGGTTTCGTACCCAAAGGGTGCCAACGGAACCCTATTACTGAGACTCCGCTGTCTGTCTGTCCGTCTGTCACAGGGCTCTATCTCTTGAGCTGTAATAGCTAGGCACTTGAAATTTTCACAGATTATGTGTCATAGTGGCCGCGACAACAACAAATACTAAAAAAAAAATAAAGTTACAAATTAAAGGGAGTCGTCATACAAGAAACGTGTTTCATTCATCGGTTTTTGATTGCTAGGCTGCCAAGATGACGGCCGTCAGTTGCTAGGGGCAACGCCCGTGACCCTATGTTGTTTGATGTTTAACTACTTATTAATTTGCGACTTTATTAGTGCTATTTTATAAAACCTTCTATAATTATAATAATTGTCTCTAAGACCGTGGTTTATTTTTTTGTGCAGCATTAAGACTAAATAACAATTTATGATCCACAAACCTCCTACACACGCTACACACACTTCACAACAGTCAACTTCAATAAAGCACTCACAGCCGCTGTATTTAATGTTTTTTACACTAAAAATGACCGTTATAATTTATACTAAGTAACACTATGTATTTCATCATATCATAATCATCCCAGCCTATATACGTCCCACTGCTGGGCACAGGCCTCCTCTCAGAACAAGAGGGCTTGGGCGATAGTTCCCACTATTTATTTACAAGGTCAAAATTTAAAATCAGGTTAAGATTTATTCACTAATTCATAATAAGTACGCGCCATTCGGCTGAATTACCACGTTCAGCCACTTTTTTTTTCGGCGCATGGCAAGAGTCTAAAGCGCTATTCAGCCTCCGACAGGGCGACAGCCAAAGAGGATGAGAATTTAAAATTGTTCTTTATTCAAAATACTTGCACCTAGTTTACATTTTGGTGATATGTTTTTATTAACTTGTAATGTAATGTAACTAATTATGTTTGTTCAGGTGCAATTCAATAATTTAAATAAAATATTAAAATATTAAATATTTCAACTTAAAATTGAAGTGGATATCTTCTACCGATTGAGCTGAAATTTTGCATGCATGTATAAATCCGATGACAATGCAATATTATTACGACGTAGAGCTGATCTGATGATGAAGTTAGATGTTGGCCATAGGAACTCTGTAATAAAACGACACGACCGCATTGATTTTGGTCTCATTTGATTCATCTTGACGAAGACGAAGTAGGTAACTTTGGTAACCAGGGGCAATAAGTACCGCGAACAAAAAAGCTTTTATTAGATTTTTTTTACAAAAAAATATTACTGAACTATTTGTTTTAAAAACATTGTACGGAGGTGCTGAACCCTTCATGCGTGAGTCGTTCGCACTCGCACTTGAACGATTTTTTACTTTATAATTTTTAAATCTTTAATTTCGGAAACTTATCAACCCGCCCTCGTACATAGATCCCTTAAAGGGATTAGTTCTCCTTTGTACCACGTAGGTATCTTAACGTTTGGCAATGAGTTTTCTTTCTTTATTTTGTACAACAAAAGTTTTACATGCATATTCGTAGATAGTAACAAGTAGGTAAAGCTAATTGTAAGAACGTGTTAAAAATAGAAAGAAATTAGTTGAAGCGAGGGATCATTTAACGGAAATCCAATTTACACAAGTTAATTTGAAGAGCTAAACATATTTATTTACACAAAAAATAAGTAAATTAGATGAAGATAACATTACTCACTGCGATGTGGGTGTGTCATGACGATGGCGAGCGGGCACTCGTCGTCCTCGAGTATGCTCTCGGAGTTGTCCGCTGTATCCACCTAAAATGATATCGTCAATGTAATAGTTGCCGCTCACTGACTGGCTAGAGGCGGTGAATTGTGGCTTGTGGCTGGGCTGCCAGTAGTGACTTACAGCTACTGTAGATGCGGCAGGTTAGCGGTGGTGGCGATGTGGCCATTGTGTTGTAGGTGCAGATGCGGACTCATATGTATGTGGATATTAATCGCCACCACCAATGGCCTTGAGTGTAGCCCATTGAAAAAGTCATATTGTAGCTGATGTCAACAGCCAAATACATATTTTCCTTTGAAACGATTCTGCATTGAAATACTAAAAACAAATGTACTTCCGTGCTAGGTAGTCGAAATATAATCAAAATTTTACACTGCCAAGTATTTACCTCGTTCGTAAACATCACTAATTGCAGTATATCAAACGTGAAACTGAAGCGATAGCTAACGTACAGGGTACTTCATGTAGCCGAATAGTTCTCAGTAACGAGGAGGTCTCTCATTTATGCATGGAGTTCGATAACACCAAGCCAGTCCACACATCTAGTACAAGATACGTAGAGTACAAGTATCCAATCCTAGTTGCGGTTGTTGGAGAACGAAATCGCACCCTACAAGACGGGGAACAAAGCGGATCTATTCGGCCGTAAACTTATACCGGAGTAAGTGATAGATGAGACGTTACCGGCAGAAGCACGTATAGTGCCAGAATTCGAAATATCCATTCAAGAGGGTGCTCCAACGCATACTGAATAGCTTTAGACGTACAAAAAGTCAAAAGGATGAATACGATTCGTTTTCATATCGTTTTATCATCGAATTTTGTTTTTTTCCTAACGAAAATACTAAATAAATTTGGTCTCATTTACTAAAAAAAAAAAACATAAAAAGTAACAGCAATTAGCAAAGCTATTTAACGTGAAATTTGCTAATTCGTATCTCACCACTACCATGAATCGTATCGAAAAATTATTGTAACTTTAACATAAAAATGAGTATTGTCCGGCCGCGCGTAGATTCCGCCTTGCCCTTTGCTATTTTTGCCCGGGCGATAAAGCTTTTTCTGGGTGCACTTTCAGCCTTCAGATAACATCAGTCGAAATTAGGTCAATAGCGAAGTATTGAACGTATTTTTCTCAAAAATGTCCGTAAAAGTTGACATTATTCTTTACATATCAGAAGGTGAAGTGCATAATTAATACTATACTCGCAAGCTCGTCCGTTTAATACTCATACTCAGCCAGCAATTGCCTACTTCCAGGCCACGACAATAATCTACTAATAGACGAAAAGTGGCAGAGGAAAATAATATATAGTACCAGCCGTTACCCGCGACTCTGTCCGCCCAAAATTCGTTTATCGCTATATATCCCGCGTGAGCAATGCAATTTTCCAGGATAAAAACTATCCTATGTCCTTCTCCGGGATTTAACTAGCTATATACCGAATTTAATTGAAATCGTTTCAGTAGTTTAGACGTGATGAAGTAACAAACAAACAAACAAACAAACAGACTTACAAACTTACGCATTTTATTATATTTAATAATATGTGGCGTTATCTGGGAAACGGTACTTTGATGTCGGTTCTAGTTTCCGAGATAGGTAATCGCGTTTAAAGTAAAATGTCGAAAAAAAACATTTTTTCTTTTTTTACTCTATATAAGCAGGGTCTAAATTTTAATTTGACAGAGACACAAGTTTTTAAATCTATTTTTTGAGTTAAAACATCTTTTCAAGTTTAGTAAGAAAGGTACCTTATTGTCGGTGCCGCTCTTGAATGCTTTCTGTACGCTCGGTATCGGTTTGGAAGACGTGTCGGACGTCGGTACTTTGTCGGCGCGTCATCATCATCATAATCATCCCAGCCTATATACGTTCCACTGCTGGGCACAGGCCTCCTCTCAGAATGAGAGAGCTTGGGCAGTAGTTCCCACGCGGGCCCAGTGCGGTGCTTTTCGGCGCGTAAAAAACGTCAATCAGAATCATCATAAAATGCGTTTAATTAGAGTAAGGTAAATCATCAATAACTGGTCACCATTAGGCGGTAGCCAGTTAGGGCCTTATCAAACTAGCGATTTGCGGGCGAGTTGAAAGCGAGGCGAGCGCGCAGCGAGTTCGCTTCGAGCGCGTAACGATTTCACCGCGAGCACGCAACGATATCGCCACGAGCGCGCAACGTTGTCGCTGCGAGCGCGCCGAAGACTTCCTATTATTATTGTACGAAAGTCTACAATATGGCGTTTTTGGCGCTAAAGCAGCGAACGCGCTACGCGCTCGCCGCAGCGACATCGTTGCGCACTCGCGGCGAAATCTTTATACGCTCGCAGCGAATTCACTGCGCGCTTGCCTCGCTTTCAACTCTCCCGGAAATCGCTAGTGTGATAGGGTCCTTATTGACGATTTACGCCAATTTGTATCTTTTCTTATAATAATAATAACGATTAATAGTTACAACTATACAAAACAAAAGCATGTTTTAGATCTTATTCTTAACTATGTCACTTAACATTTTACGTCCGACAATAAGGTCCCTTTTCAAATACGTTAATCATTTAGTGTTTGTTGAGACAAAATTATAGGTTTTTGGTAAGAGTTTTAATACTACAGTGTTCTTAAATTAAAACTATTGAAATTAATCGTAAGTTATTAGTCGTTTTCAAATGATATAACTTCAAATCACTAAATATTTTACCACCGACGATAAGATCGCTTTTCAAATATATATAGTGATTGTACCACCTT
Source organism: Choristoneura fumiferana (assembly GCF_025370935.1). Classification (NCBI taxonomy): domain Eukaryota; kingdom Metazoa; phylum Arthropoda; class Insecta; order Lepidoptera; family Tortricidae; genus Choristoneura; species Choristoneura fumiferana. The sequence goes on along the minus strand of NC_133483.1, from coordinate 7,279,121 downwards.
TTTACTAAACTTTACCTTGAAATTTGAGACTGAAAAAACTAGTTTTTTAAGATTTGTTGAGTTAATTTGATCTCATTTGGATATGTTTTAGCGTACTAAATATAAACGTTTGTTGATTTTGACTGTTTAATTACATTTGTAAACCACAAAGTTATTTTTGTTAAAGTTTTTTTTATATATAATAAACAACGTTAATTCAAAACGAATTCTTATTTAGTGTAAATATAATATTTTTTCCTTCGATAAAATCCAATGGAAGTATACTAGGTATAAATAGAAAATTAAGTAAGAAATCCATCAACCTTTTTTTTACTTTATGCAACTACTATAGTTTAATTTTGCCTAACCTATGTAAACTATACCGACAAAATGATATAATAAAAAAATCTAAAATAATTTTTTTTAGAGTACCTCCCGTAAACGTAAAGTGGGGGTGATTTTTTTTCACATCCAACCTTGTAATGTGGGGTATCGTTAGATAGGACTTTTAAACCCATTGGGGGGTTGCTAAAACGATTTCCGTCCGAGGTCCGACCCGACATCATCGCAGATGAAGATTGGCGCTCTGGGGTCTTTAGTTAGGCTTATCTTATACTAACATTACGGAATTACTGACTAAATGACGGACAACGCACAGTAGGCGCATAAAACTAGAAGGACCTGGACATAATTCAATAACCCGTTGTTTTTATTATTTTATCGAATATTAAAATTAAGTAGAAAGAAATTCACGGTCGAAACCGTATTTTATAAAAATCATGAGATATCGTATACTACCTAACTTTTTCCTAAAAGCAAAATAGGAATATATTGTTAGTATAATTTTTAATTGCATTAAAATGCAATCACTTAAAACCATAGTTAAACTGAAACCAAATTCGCATGCACATTTTTTTTTCAGTTCTCATCTCATCTCAATATGCATCTGAACAACATGGAAAAATAGACGTTTGGTGCATATAATTATGATCGAATGTTGATAAAAAAATAGCTATGCAATTTCAGACAAGCAATTTGACAATCACCGAAAACAGTGCAGACTTGTCATATCATACATCTGTCTCACGTTTTTCTCTTCAATTATTTGACAGATGCGTCTTGGTCAACTTATTTACATTTGAGTAGAATCGTCGAAACTTTTGACACATAGCGAAAGCTATTATAAATCGAGCCAAAAGAGCCGTTTATCAAGGCACGTTATGACCTAAGTAATATTCGTTTGCTTCACAAAGCAGAGGCCACGGGTTCAAATCTTGGTCGATAGTTCGATACATACACTTTTTTATTTACTTTTCGGGTATATTTTATGGCTTCTTATTTATTTTAAGTTTGTTTCGCATTACTTTTTACGCTTTTTTTTTTCAATTTTCTTCAACATTAATCACATATAATTTAATTTATTTTTATTATCTAGCACTTGTTTTTCTCTTTTCTATTTGACACTGCTTCAATGATCGATATAGTAAACCCATCAAAATATTAAAAACCTATCTAGTACCTACCTACCTATTATTTTCTATCCGACTTCAAAAAAGGAGAAGGTTATGCATTCCACAGTATGTATTTTTTTTTTGTTTGTTCACCTATTTTTCGATCAATCGTCTGTGTTAGCGTGCGTGGTATTTTGACTATGAGTGAAAATCACGAAAGTTTAAGATATAATTATGTGTTTTAATATTGTAAATACCTACTTGTGTATCAAATTTGAAGTCTAGTTACTGTGATAGCGTCACTCGAAAATATTCGGAATCGAATATATTAATCCCGTTTTTTCTCTATCCCGTGGGCATTTACAAAAATCCTTCCTTTGTCAAAATTTCAAATCTCTAGGTTAGGTAGGTTAGGGTAGGTAGCGTTTTGGGCTGTGCGTTGATATATCAGCAGTCAGTTAGTCAGTTAATTATTTTAATTTTATATATATAGACAGTGCCGGATTAGCCCATAAGCAAATTAAGCGATTGCTTAGGGCAGGGTTTCTCAAAGTGGGGTACGCGAACCCCTAGGGGTTCGCTATTCGACGGTAGGGGGTTCGCGACAAGGTTTACGTGATGGTGGCTGCAAGACTGGCAAGATGATTAAGATTGGTTTTTGGAGTCTTATTGTATTTTTTAACTCCACATTTGTTACTTATTTGTTTGTTATTTGTTGTTGTTTGTTTCAGTTTGTATTTTCGTTGGCAAGATGATTCTTACCTATATTTGTTACCTTTTATCGCAATAAATAATATACATTATATTATCATGATGATTGAAATAAAAATAAACTTAGTATCTCCAACAGCCACTTTTATTACTTTCTTTGGGGGGGGGGGGGTAGGGGTTCGCTGTCGTCTAGAAACTTTAACAGGGGTACGTGGAGTCATAAGTTTGAGAAACCCTGGCTTAGGGCATCATGTCTTGGGGGCACCATAAACAGCACCTAAAAATGTATAGTTAGCACATAAAAGGTAAGGCTGTTTGAAAATCCACGCGGTCGTGCCTCCCCATAATCTCTATCGTCTTTCATAAATATTCTAAGTTACGTAATGATCTATTTCGTCGTAATGAATACTTTTTTAAAATATCGATAAGGTGGGGAGCATAGGCGTGCATTGCTTAAGGCATCAAATAGTCTTAATCCGGCTGTATATAGATTATCTCGAAAACGGTAAACATTTGGACTAAAGAAAATTAGCTTAAAATTATCTTTTAATTTTTTTTAAATTTAATTCACAAAAACTTTTTATTACGAAAGTCCTCTCCGAAAGTCCGAATGCATTCTTTGTTCTACAACCTAAATTCGTCCGTCTTAAGAAACGTCAAACTCATCTAAGCAATCTTGCAACGTCGCCTTCAATGTAGCAAGTGAAATTAATCCCTCTGCCGTTTTTGATAAGGCTTACATTCATATTCGAGCATGCGTATGTGAAATTGTGGAGTTAGCTGTCAAGTGTCAAGCGTTGTGGAGTTTTGCCGCTAGCGAAATTCGACTGTAATGGAGTAAAGACTAGGTTCAAATTTCGTCACGTATTCTTTCTATTTGTTTGTGTGGTGGGATCAGTGTTTCTACGCACACGAAAATATTTTTATTAATTGTGGAATATGGCCGCTAGCGAAATTCAACTGTAACTTAGTAAAGACTAGGTTCAAATTTCGTCACGTATTCTTTTTATTAATTTGTGTGGGTGATGATTTTATTTGTTACACAAACAAATAAATAGATCGGACATTCTTTGAAGGGGATTTTGTTTGGCAATGTGTATCTTCAGTTTAATACATCAGTGCTTTCAATTAAGTTTAGGACTTATATTTTGTTTTAGCCGATTTTACTTTACTGGTCCCTAGATGTCGCTGTACCGTGTAGAAACTAGCTAACGTTTTGCTGTTATACAATTTATAAGAAATGTACTTGATTAAGTATACGTTCTGTTTAAAATGCCCACTTGCTGAGCGGCCCATCTGGCAGCTCGCCCTCTCTCCGGTAAGGTGGAAGCGTATAATTAAATAAAAAACAAATTATTTTGAAATTAATTAATGTTTTTTTCTTTTAAAAATATACAATTAACTCGTAAATATGACGAAAAACATTGTATATCGCACGGGCGGTACTGGAATTACGAACATTGACTCATTAAAAAAAAACTTACTGAACCTTCTTTTTTAATGATAGTCCCGATTGATTAATTGGTTTAATTTTGATTTGTTTAGCTGGAATGCAAGCATTATATCGTAATAGAGGTACTTTTACAAAGTTATTTATTATTTATTAAAGTTATGATGTACTTATAAAATCAAAATGTGTCTAAAAAATTCATTTTTATTTTTTCGCATTGACGCGGAGCCCTAAAATGTTTAATTATTTTTATTTTAATTAGAACTTACAGTACTTTATATCATAGAAAAAGAAAATTACAGTTATAGAATTCCTTTTCTTGGCCTACAGCCTAAACCAGTGGACCTAAAGATTTGACATTTGATAAATAAATATATTCTTTGAGAATGATGCAAGTGCACTTAATAAGGGATTTTTCGAAATTCCCACGGGATAGAGAGGTAGACAATTTTTTATTCTTCCACAGGACCGAAGCCACGGGATAAAGTTAATAGGCTACAACGAAAGGACGCACGCAGGTAATCGCATTCACCATTACTTTCTAGAAATAAGAATGAGAAAAAATAAAGAAAGAAAGGGTAGAAAAATAAGGCAAATAAGATTGCCAGCGCTCGTGCGTTACACCTACACCTGAGTCACACGACCTGTAGTCATCTAGTTACAATCTGACAGCTATGGGTTTTTAATGGATGTTCGTGTCCAAACAATGGCCAATCTTTCCATCATGATAAATCATGTAAAGAGAAGATGCGTGCTTACCTGGACGATGCAAAAGTGGTGCGGGTCGTGGCGCGACAGGCCGTACTTGTCGAGCATCTCGCGCACGACGCCGGCCGCCGTGTCGCCCACAGAGAGGAGCAACGTCTTATACGGCACGTCCGGCGACAGCGACGAACCGTATATCTTCAGGGTGCCACCTGTGTATATGCAAAAACATTTAGTTAAACCCATCGACCAATATTTAATAAGTTAGTGGGTGTTTGCATTTGTTTCCTTTCATAATGCCAAGTAAAACGTTGTATGTCCTTCCTTCTTTCTGTAAAAAAAAAAGGTTGTCTGGAAGAGATCTCTCTTAAGCCATAAGGCCGCCTGTGTACCTGTTTTCTGTATCGCTTACTATTTCTGGTGTACACGGTGTGTATATTGTATTGTGTGAAATTGCAATTCCCAACACGTATCGGTTTATAAAACTCGCTTCGCTCGGGTTTGAAGATCGCCTAGTTGGGAATAACATACGTTCTGTACTTGTTACCATAAAAAAACTACTGACCGATAAAAGTTGTAGTTTTGCTGTGGCCAAGGGTATATCAAATCAAGAAAAATATCACATTTGTTTCTAAAATAAATAACAAAACGCGAATATATTACAATATATTTAAGGGAACATGACAGAGGCGGAACATACTTTATTACATAAACGTACCATTACCTACTTTCACCGATCCTACACATAGCTCTATATCATACAATATCATAGTCATACCTATTTTGTCACAGGCATGATTAAATATTCAAAGAACTGCTACAATACAATGACGAAATAAAAACACATTTTTAAGGGATCTCTTATTATGATCTAACCTAATAAATTCACATGACAAAAGAATGGTCATAAGGATTTAAGATATACACTGTAGTCTTTCTAGTTTTGAAAATTAACAATAATTAGAAATTCTAAAAGCTTCACTGGTGACCTATTTAAATACAACTCCAAGTTCTTGTATTTTACAAGCTGATTATTTAACTTGCAATGTTCGTAAGTATGTAACCTTCGTAAGTATGATCACTTGAAGTGATCGAATAGATTATACGTGCAGATTCGTATTTTTCAACAATGCAAGTGCAAGACAATACAGCAAAAAGCTTTAAACTTATTAATTTTCAAATAAGTCGTCAAGGCACAAATTCCTTATTAATATTGTACATGGAACACCCGGGCGTGTTCTCTGTTCTACTAAGTACCAACGAAACGATACAATTCATACTTCCGGTCGGCATCAGAACAATTTTAAAACATAATCGTTATGAAACGATGCCAAGTGAAAGGGACAAAAGGGCGGAAGGTAAGGGATTTAATGAGTGTTATATTTCTGTGCTGCTATTTAGCAGCTAAAAACACTGATGGAGATGGATATTAGTGGCTTTTTCTTAGTTACGTCTTTACTGACAAATAAAAGCTTGTAAAAACGAAAGGGTGTAATTAAATACCTAAATACGTTTGATATAATGAAACGTTGTTATGGTATCTAATCTATATAAAATCTAATCTAATTCTAAATTGGAAATTCCCACGGGAACGGGAAAAAACGGGATTTATATATTCGATTCCGAGTGACCCTATCTCAGTAACTATAATAACTAGACTCTTCAAATTTGATACACAAGTAGGTAATTTATTAAATAAAACATTAATTTCAGGGTTTTTGGAAATTCCCTCGGGATTAGGAAAAAACGGGATTCACATATTCAGCTCAACGGAATCCTATGAACAATAATTACTAGACTTTTCAAATTGGACACAGAAGTATTTGATTATAAGAGTAATAAACAGTTTCAAGGATTTTCGGAAATTCCCACGGGATAAAGAAAAAACGGGTTTGCATGCAACAGGCTTTCAGGCATGTGGCAGCAAGATTCAACTATTTTTGGCACAGCAACAAAGTAGAGATTTGCATAACTTTTATAACTGCTAAAATTTCGTGACTCGTGACTTCTGGGACGGTTGGTAAATTTGAGGAACATAGATATTTAACTAGAACTTTGCTACCATGACACAGAACGTTATCATTTGTCGTGTATTTCCTACGAACAAATAATAAGTCAGGAATTGTAACTGCGTTATAAAAATGGAAACTGTATCCTAAGTGTGTCCTGCGTTAAAGTGCGCATGCGCGTCATTTAATTTTGACTGACAGCTCACATCAAATTTCGCATTTTTGATTGTGAACAGCTCTAAATTATCATGCCAACGTGTATTATAAGAAGTGGTGCAGGAACAATGCAAAATTAAAATGTCCAGGGATCACTTTCCACTAGTAAGTAGTCGTAAAATTAGATTTATAATCAAAAATGTTCAAATACATTATCACTTGGAGATGGTCAGTATTATGCAAAATCAAGTCTGTGGTCTATGGCTCACATAATGGAAATGACAGTTTCCTCACCCCTCTTCATACTTTCTTCTTTCCTGTATCGCCCAAACAATAGGTACAAACAGTCTTTATATTTTTCACGATTTTTAGTGTGAATAATATATAAGATAAAAATGATAAAATAGTTAATGTCAACTGCTCATCACATCACCTTTTACGAAAGATTGTTTTTTCCGATGCAGAGACGTTCATTATTCACCTTCACCACCCGTTCCATTTCACCATATGCATTACGAGGAGCATAAATTGCTTAGCAAATGTGTTAAAATAATTAAACCCGTGAAATACTTGTTATTGAGTAGTACCTAACTCCGGTGGTCAACTGTGGTCTTCACTTGTCTTTATCATTAGTTCCACTTCATCAAATGATGATGTTCAAGAGCAAATGCACGAGTTACTACTAAATATATCCAAATTACTACAGGTGTCCATACAATATTTGAAGAGTTCCCTCGATTTTCTTAGAATCCAATCATCAGATCTTGATTTTGTGCCTATGGGACTTAATTAGAGGTACAAACAGACAAACGAATTTTTTTTTTTTCATATCGGTTCATAAATGACAGAGTTCGGAGATAACAAACAAAAAAAAAATACAACCGAATTTTTAAGTCGGTTAAAAAGGAGAGTGAATGAAATGAATGAGTAAATGTCAAAAATCCTGCTGTACACACACACACACACGCACGCACGCACGCACGCACGCACGCACGCACGCACGCACGCACACACACACACACACACACACGCGCGTACGCACGCGCATACACACTTTCGCATTTATAATATAAGTAGCAATAGGAAAGTAGGATTAGTAGGATAGGAAGGAAGTAGGATTAATTATTACATTTCATTACACGGCTAGTCGTATACACGCACCTGTGTCGGGGCCGCCGTCTTTCGAGCGGAATTGCTGCAGCTTGCGCTCGAGCTTCTGCTGGCGGCGGCGGCGCATCACCGCCTCCGGGTTGCTAATACTGCGCGTGAAAGATGTCTCCGGCAGTTCTAGAACAAATACATTTAAATTAGCTACAAACTTTTACCTCACTGCGACACATATTTTGTTTTCATGCAGGATACAAGGCTTTAATTAAATTGCTTAAACCTCAGACAAGACACCCCAATAATATTGTTTCATTTTAAGTTAAGTTAGTTGATTGCATTTATTTTCGAATACCTTTATTATTATTTTTTTAAGAAGCTCCTTAACTCCAATAATCTTTAATACCTACCTAAATTAATATTAGAAGTAAAAATGTAATTTTTTTATTTTAAAATATATGAGTGTTTCGCTAATTTTCAAATCTACACCCATAATTTTTATAATTTGTAAAATCAAAGCAACAGAGCCAGTAATATATTATCTAAAATGTATGCAACCTTGCTAAAACTGTTGCATTCGTAACTTTTAGACTGGGCACAAAAAAGGGACACACGTCGATTTTAACTTTCTGGTTTTCCGTTGTTGTTTCTTTAAAAAAATATGGCTCTGTCCATCGGAGGACAATTTTGCCAGTGTCTAGTAGTTTTTGCCGTTGTACGGTAAAAAATTCTAGAAAACGAAATATGAGAGGTAATGGTGGATGAACGATGACCTGGTTTTCCGTTATTTATTGTACTTTCATTGTAGGATGGTGCGGGTGACACAAGGGTGACACTTCATGCACGTTTCGTTTTACTCAAAAAAAGTTGCTGCGGTCTACATATAATGTAAGTTTATTTCAGTTGTAGCCTGAATATGACTGGCGTAAAATATTTGAGCATAAAGAACTATGTTATACAAATTAAATTTAAGCTATCAGATTTTTATAACCAATTAATAAAATTCAAAGCACAATTAAGTTAAGAAACGTAATACGAGGGCTGCCTTTTAAGTTGTGTCGTTTGGAAAAACTGAAGACAATTTAAGAGTTAAATGGTATTTATTGTTTTTCAAAGTAATCACCGTGATATGTAATACACTTTTTGATTCGATCGAACATTTATTCCAGTCCGAAGTCGGGGTCTCCAAAATGGCCGTTTTGTATGCCTCAACCGCTTCTTCAGGCGTCCGGTACAATTGAGCACGAAGTTTTTGCTTGATTTATGGAAAGGTGAAGAAATCATTAAGGCTTAAGTCTGGGCTGTATCGCGGCGGGTGTTCCAGATTTTCGACGCTTTGCTCTTTTAAAAACGCAATTGTCTGCCGGGCGGTGTGCGAGCTCGAATTATCGTGGTGCATACGACGTCTTGGGTTATTTCATTTATTCAGTTATTCATTAATTGCATATCACATTTAGCAGTTGTTACAATTCGGTATTAGTCACATGTGACGCCCTGCAAGGGCACAGCAACATGAGAGGTTACTACTACATAATTATATCGCTCAATTATCGTCTTAAAAATATTCTACATACATTTAAGAGTATTAACATCTTATTAATTTATTTCAGTATTCATTTATATTTTTTCGGAACTCGCCGATAACTTCAGGTAAACAAACAGTGGTATACCAGTCAGCATTTGTTTTACGGTCTTCGAGCACGATAGTGGCAACGTGGCCATTTTTCGCTACAAACGTGGCGTGGCGACCATGTTTTTCGAAGTGCTCCGTGAGCGTATTACTTTGGTCGCTTTTGGCTCATCTTGGAACACCCAAACAGTCTACTGCTGTTTAGAATGCGGATCGTAGGCATATATCCAAGATTCGACACCACTGATAATGTCATAAACATGTTTAGAGTCTCCTCGGTTGAATTGCGGCAGAGTTTTGCGACATCATCTAACGCGAGCCATTTTTGGTCTTCACTAATTAAATGTGGTATACAGCGTGAGATCAATTTTTCCCCTGAAATGCTTAATGAAGCTTCTATCTCACGGTATGTTGCATGGCGATCTTCGACGATCAGTTGGCGTACAGCATCAATGTTCTCCTGGGTTACGGCTGTTCACTAAGACTACAGTAACCATGTAGAAATTCTAAATACCAGCGTTCCACAGTCCGGATGCATGGTGCTTTATTACAAAAATCGTAGTCAGCTCTTCAAAGCACTGAAGACGCGTTAAACCCCTTTTGAAGTTGTAAAAAATTACTGACTTATCAACTTTGAACCGACGCTGTACTAAAACGGTTCGGCCGATATAGAGTCATTCATTCGATACTAGTTTTTTTTAATAATCACGGGAGGTTTGCAAACGACAGAACTTAAAAGGCAGCCCTCGTATGCATCTAACGACTTGTTTAGTGATGGGACATAATTGATCTTGAGTATATCAGTAATTATTAATTGGTAAGTAACGAACATTCTTGTAAACTCCGTTTAGCTTTACTTAAGTGCCAAATAATTGATTACAGCCTAGAATTTCACTAATATTCTAGTGTTTTCGCCTAAATAAAACAAATCGAGACTGTAAATCGAAACGATTATTTTTAACTTGTTAATTTGGTTTGATTTATAAAGCCAATAAACACCATTTTGATGTAAATTAGTGAAATAATTAGGCAAGAATATCGCCTACTGACTACTTAAGTTGGTTGGAGACGTCGATGTGATCGAAAGTGACAGGGGGCAGCTTCCGCAGCTCCTTTGACATAAAAGAGGGCACGTCGTCCAGGTCAGACGCTTTTTACATCGTTATGATGTCCTGGAGACTCTTCACTCCTCCATCCCTTCTGCTCATCGGCATCTGGTCGGCCTTACCAAGCGTCTGGAAGAGCAGCGCCTTGCGCCTTGCCACTGGAAATCTCACCCTCTTTGAAATTGGACTTGCAGATCTGCACGATGCTAACCTAATCCATGGTGTCGATGGCATTTTGGATAAATGCCAACAGTTCATTCGCAATGAGTAGTTGCGAACTCATAGCGACATTACCGGAAGAAACGTCAATTTCCTAGCGTTGTACGTACTGCACTGCAAAGCTAATTTAATGCTTATTGTTATATTCATCATCATCAGCCGGAAGACGTCCACTGCTGACCAAAGGCCTCCCCCTTAGAACGCCACAATGAACGACAACTCGCCACTTGCATCCACCGGTTTCCCGCTACTCTCACGATGTCGTCAGTCCACCTGGTGGGAGGCCTGCCAACGCTTCGTCTTCCGGTTAGTGGATTGTTATATTATGACTTTGTATTTGGTAAATAGTATTAATAAGGCAATTAACACCACCACTTTCATCTGTTGTTCGTCCAATTGTCAATGTCTTAAAATTTAAAATTATTAGTTTTATCCATCTTTTTATCGACTCAAGTTTCTACACTTTGACTCTCTAGTCTTGTGATAGTGACAACTGTCACCTGCACCATCCTACAATGCAAGTACTATAATTAACACCTTGTATTTACGATATGCATGGAACATGGAAGTATTTTTTTTAAACTTAATATTAGCAATGCATGCAGGTTTACAGGCAGTGTTTTTCTTACAACACCACGGTTTGTAATGAAGCAGGTCAACCTTGAAACTATTCTCAAGTTCTATTTATATGCCTGAACAAAAGTTCAGTCCTTAATCACCTGTGTAAAGTTTTTCAGCAACAGGTCTGTTTTCGTTGTTCGTATCCGATTTGAGTCGGGATAGTTTTTCTTTTTTCTTCAGTTCTTTCTTTTCGCGTTTCGACAGTTTCCGCTTGAAATTCTGGTCACCTTTCTCATTGACCGTCGACAGGGAAACCTGCAAAATAAAGAAAATTCAGTCAGCAAAAATAGCACAGCTCGTGGGCGTTAAACGCTTTCAGGGGGCAGTGGCAGTAAAACGCTCATAAAGTTAGTAAGCCTTACTTAAGAATTAAAAATAAAGTGCCCCTTAAAAAAAACTAAAGCGGTGGGCAGAATAAGGATAAAAGAATGTATGCAGTATTCGAAGAGAATATAATAAAGCGAATAATTTATTAGCGAATAAATAATTATTGAATAGTAAAACATTTTAATCACAACATGACCATAAACTAGAAATCATTATAACAGATTACACGGCTTCATAACGTCGCAATACTATTGCAGATTGCTACTAATTCGATTTAACCGACAGAAAAATAAAAAAATTCTAGGGAAACTATTATAAAAGTGTACATAATTCCTCATAAGTTAAAGTTAAGTTATTTTGTACAGTATAAAATTTGTATTTTTCTGCCAGTACTTCACACGGACATTCATGATTGCGTTCGTCGTTTTCGTTTCTTAGGTACGGTTTTGCTGAGAGGAGACAGAATAGAAATCATACTATGTTCTGTTTTTTAATCAGAGATACTAAAATGACGTTTCATGTGTTATCTGTTTTTTGCGTCTCATAAATAGTGATGTGACGCAACTGGTTATCACCGAAAGATTTTGTAGGTTACCTATGTTAAATATGTAAAATATTAAGATATTAACGGATGCGTGAGGTACTAACATGTAGGGCACTTAGGATATTCTAGAAAAGATAAAATGGGTCTAATAAAAATGCGATCGTTTTGGAGATATTTCTACTTTTTATAGATGTCGATATTTAAGTTTCAATTTAATTCTAAGTACGATCCCCCTCAATGCTTACCATAAAAACACACATACAATAACACGAGAAAAGGCACTGAACACATCCGATTACAATACGAGTAAAGTAACGAATGTCGAATACGAAAAAAAAACATGAATGACGTTGTGTGATATCTGGCCCTATACTACGAAATGTAAAACTCCAACTTCGTATGTTGCCATCCCGCTGACGCTTATCTCATTTAATACGGGAGTGAAAGGGACGGTGCGATACAAACTTCGTTTTTCCAGTTTTGTAGTAGCCCCTCTGTGTTATGATTTTTTACGTTGGCACTAAGTGATCAACACTGTATTCTTACCTGTGCTTAGATTTTATCACTTTATCATAAAAGTGCATTTATATTTCCAAAATAGAAAGTAGAATATTGAATGCTTTCATGTTATTTATGTTATCATAAAATATACGTTTTACCGATTATTTACAATTATATCGGAATGCGAAATCATAGAGCAAGCAGCACTGTTCGTTTTATGCTGGCCACATTATTTACATTTGACAATTCAGACTGTCATTTTAGAATCTAGGTTTCACAAATAGACCATAGTGTTACCTATTATTAAACATCATGTTTCTTTTGATTTCCGTGAACTTCGATAGACGGCACAGTTCACTATCTTTCTTCTTTTCTAAATTTCTTTGCCTTGCCTAATTGCGTTTAACTAAATAAGTATATTTGAATAAAAAAAAACTTCAGTTACGGACTAAGGTACTTTTCACTCAGATATTTCTATGGGGTCGGGATTTACATGTGTAAATTCCCAAACCTTCCTCCCACTAATCACTAATTTTAGTTGTCTAACTCTATTCCTACTATTCTGACTAATTCTAACTATTCCTTTTAATTGGTATTGCACGCAAAATGTTTCCAACGGAACACCAGCGTCGGGTGCAACGCCGATATTATGCTGGCCGATTCCGATTCTCCATTTCGTTAAGTCACGAATAAGGTTTTTCTTTCTTTCTTCTTAGATACATAAAAGCTTACTAGCTAAATCACCGGAGGCATAGACGTGCATTGGGTCAATTCCAGGGTAGGCAGCGCCTTGAGTGGCTGCGCGAGCTAGGGCTGCCTACCCTGGAATTGACGTAATGCACGCCACTCGAAGTAAGGTATCAGCGGGTGTACTCACGTCCGAGTTGGTGGAGCACTTGAGCAGGAACCGTCCCTCGCGGTCGTCCGCGTGCCAGTTGAGCTGCACCAGCAGCGGCTTCTCGTGCGGCTCCAGCCGGCGCTCGTCGTCCGGCCCGTGCGTCTCCCACAGCGAGTACGAGCCCAGCGAGAGCATGCGCATGTCCGGACGGAATTTCTCGATCAGCGTCTCTGCACACACCCATCACAACAATAAATACAACGTGTATCATCATCAGCCGGAAGACGTCCACTACTGAACAATGGCCTCCCCCTTAGAGCGCCACAATGAACGACAACTCGACACTTGCATCCACCGGCCTGCCAACGCTTCATCTTCCGGTTTCTGGTCGCCACTTGAGGATAAACAAGGAGTTAATTCAGTAACCCATGACACCTCAAAATTATGTTTTTAATTTCGAGTCAGTTAATTGCATATATTTTCGAATACCTTCATTATTTCAATAACCTAACCAACTAAAAGTTGGAAAACCCCCGACTTTGTCACTTCAAAGTCCAATATCTCAAAAACAGCTGAACCGATTTTGATAAAACATGTTTCAGAACTATCGCTAGAAAACCTGATTTCAAATAAAAAAATCGCATTCAAATCGGTCCACCCGTTTATGAGCTACGGTGCCACAGACAGACAGACAGACACACAGACACACATAGCTGTCAAACTTATATATTACACCCCTCTTTTTGCGTCGGGGGTTAAAAAATATCCGCGTGTTTTGTTTGCTAAGTCAGTAGTTTCTAGTTCATTTCTAACTCTAAACTCATCATTTGTATTTGTCAGTTGCACTGCACGCACATCTAGGTTTTCAGAAGAAAATGAAACTGAAAGCAAAATGGCCAGTATTATTAGAGGAAAACCTATAAGAATTCCATAAATAGGGAATATCATTGCAATTTTCTGCCGTCAGAGTGCAGCACTAGCACAAAACCGTAATTATATTATTTCAATGAAATCTTTGGAAATATAGCACTAAGGTTACTATCGATGTAAATATGATATTTAACAAACATGATTATGTTATTTTGTTACTAATAAATATATCATGATTTCTATAGGTACTAATAGTCTTTGGTCATGATCTGTCATGGCGACAAAATATAAAGAGAACTGACGTCGTCATGGAGGTTTGCGCCTAATATGCCCTATTGAAAATAAAGTGGTAAACTCAATATAATAGTAAAGGTGCAACCAAACCGCTGCTTAAAAAACGGTGACGGCACGGAATCGCAATGACGCACCGTATGCGCACCGTTTTTATCGCATGCTCTCCACACCGCTGCTTAAGGGGCTCCTAGACGGGCCATATTTTCACTGCAATATGTGGCCGGCAACTATTGGTGTCCCTGTCTAACATGTGAGTAAGAGAGGGACACCAATAGTTGCCGGCCACAAATTGCAGTGAAAATATGGCCCGTCTAGGAGCCCCTTTAAAATACGGAATCGCAGTGACGTGTCGTGTCGTAAACTTCAGGTCTTTACCGAATAAAAGTCGTGACGTTTACGGCACGTCACTGCGATTCCGTACCGTCACCGTTTTTTAAGCAGCGGTTTGGTCCCACCTTAATTCGTTTATTTACGGACAATAGTTCACTAATACACCACTAGATAGCGCTAGTAGTAGATAACTCGCGTCTTACTGAGGATTTTTTTTTTAGTTTTATACTTTTTTTTTCATCTCGTCATGCAAGACATGAGACAAAGCACGAGGCAAAGTACAAAGCGAGAGTGTAAATTTAGTATTGGAAGAGTGAGTGACGACGAATGGAATAAACGTTGTATCAGTATTTTTGCTCACGTCATCCAACATTAACGTTTGTAGGCTACACAGGCACTGGGCTAAATATAACGGCCAAATTTGGCGTGTATAGGTACTACCTTTTTTTCTTATCGATTATAACCAATTTAATACGCTAACAGGGTCATAAATCTTACTACTAGAGCTATCTAGTGGTGTTTTAGTGAACTATTTTCCGTAAGTGAACGTATTATATTGAGTTAACCACTTTATTTTCATTTCATAGAATTCTTACAGGTTTTCCTGTAATCTACTAGCAACTATTTTTTTTTTCCATCATTTTAGGCTCAGTAGTTTCGGAGATCAGTGGGGAAATGGTCAATTTTCGTCTTCTTTCATGAATAAAATCAAAATTATTTATTTTACAATAATAACAAAACTATATTTGAGATCCTCATAACGAGCCCTTTCATTTGTTATATGATACAGTAAGGTTTGCAAAACTTTTTTTTTCTTTCTATTTTGTCCCCGGAAAATGACATTTTTTAGGGTTCCGGAGCCAAAATGGCAAAAACAGAACCCTTATAGTTTCGCCATGTCTGTCTGTCTGTCTGTCCGTCCGCGGCTTTGGCCAGGGACTATCAATGCTAGAAAGCTGTAATTTTACGCGAATATATATGTAAAGTATTCCGACAAAATGGTACAATAAAAAAATGTAAAAAAAAATTTTCAGAGTACTTATTACACCTCCGATAGACGTAAAGTGGGGGTGATTTTTTTTCTCATCCAATCTTGTAGTGTGGGGTATCGTTGGATAGGTCTTTTAAAACCATTAAACGTTGCTAAACGATTTTTAGATTCAGTGATTTTTTTACAAAATATTCAACTTCAAAGTGCAAATTTTCATTAAAATCGAGCTTCCCCCCCCCTCTAAAATATAAACCGGTGGGTGGAAAAATTAGAAAAAAATCAGGATGGTAGTAAGTATATCAAACTAAGAAGGAAAACTATAACGGTTAAGTTTTCTTGAGAATTATTAGTAGTTTAAGAGTAAATAGCAGTCTAAGGTATACCTAAACTTGGAATATTCCGTACAAAATACGAAATCCTTAGAAACATATTATTTAATTTTTTCGTAATGGCTACGGTCGGAACCCTATTTCGGGCGTGTCTGACACGCTCTTCGCCAGTTTTTTTTTATATTTATTTACTTTGCAGATCTGTATTTGGGTTATTACACCACACCCTCCTACCAAATTTCACCTGATTTGGTCCAGTAGTTTCGAAGCAAATTGACTGTGAAGAATGGACGGACCGACAGACAGACGCACGAGTGATCCTATAATATTATAAGGGTTCCGTTTTTTTGTACGGAATCCTAAAAAGTACGTTAAGCATTCTACATATCCTTTATTTCGAGTACTGCCTTTTCGCAACGTAACGTTTGGCAACCTGTTTAATTTCGCAACTTTTCATTTCGCAAACTCTAAAACAATAAATATTTCAGGATTTATTTCAGGGCCATCGTGTAGAACCCTTTAGGTTAGGTTAGGTTAGCTTTATAAAAATCCTGAAATATTCACAGTTTCAGAAATATTGGGAAATGAAAAGTTACGAAATGAAACAGGTTGGCAAACGTTATTCGCCAAAACATTAGTAAACCCCTTTATTTACCTATGACATCACTGACGGTGGCGTCGGAAGCGACGCGAATGCATTTCGTCGCTATCTTTTGCCCGGAGTCTTGAAAATAGAACCGCATGACTCCATGGAACTCCAAGTTCTGTAATAAATGTTAAACTTTCATTTCATAATGGTGCAAAATGGTTGCATACAAGTCGAAACCAGGAACAAAGACTTGGGGGGAACAACTTTTTATCATTGTATAATCTACGCTTCAGAGATAAGATTTGTTTATATTGACAAAGTAAATTCTAGGTAAAGGTTTCGTAAAAGGAACTTGCTGTACATAATCCATAGTCTATAATAAGTAACAAAGAATTCATGCATTTAAAAATATTTACGTATCTTTTGTGATTTTGTAATACGTATTTTATTTTAGTTATGGGGTGATAGTATACGTAACGAAGACTCAGTGTATGGATTTTTAAAGTAGTTTCACTAAAAATGTACTACACAAAGACGCCACAAAGAAGCTATAAAACGGTCTGCGTCTGCGCGTCTTACCAGTTGCAGGTGTAAACAATACTTTTATAGCTCGGGTCAGCTTAAACAGCAATTTTATGATTCGTGCATATAAGATAATGTCACTGCTACTGTAAACTATATTAATCTCAACTCAACTTTTAAAGAAACACTGGTCTTTTTGCTACCAAAATGACCTCAATACAAAAAAGGCTGTTTTGTGAATTCTCTTTTACAGTTCATTTTAGACCTCTTTTTGACATTCTGATCTGGGCGCGCGTACCTTATCTAAACTAAAGCGTCATACATGATACTGGCACTAAACAGGTGCACTGAGATGTACTGGATACCGACGCATTATCGCTGTAAGTGTCAGAGATACACTGATATCGTCAATATTTCAATTAATCACACATCGTTATTTCAGTGACTTGTACGACTATAAAATGGTAGGACAACAGCGCTTCGGAAGTTTGCTACTTTGATTGTCTAGTCGCAAGAGGATCTTCATAATCTTATATAAAAAAGAAAAGTCCTGCCTGGCTAATTGACCCATCAATGTCCAAGGCTCACTTCAGGATCTAAAATCTTGATATTTTGCACAGAGGTTCCATTAATTAATGTTGTTTTACTTGAACAATTATAAGAATAAGAATGGTTTATTGGCTGATAAAATAGATACACATACAGAAACACTGAAATATACACATCCATGCCTATTCCTACCAGCCAAAATGGCCGCCACTCAGCTATGTGTCGCGAAAAGATCTGAAGATGATTTCGCGACGATTATGAATATTAACCATTGCGATTAACGTAAAAAAACATATTCTCGTTTCCCGAGTGCTCAATTCACTACTTCACACTCACTACTTGATGCTTCGACTCGGTAACATAACATATAATATCATTGCTTCGACTCATGATCATAGAAGGTTACAATGTAGAATATGTGCCCAACAACTAGGCTCAAGAGCCTAGCTGTTTTCATTTGTACTCAAATAAGTATTTACGTAGTTTTTAATGTTACCTCGTTGGGTTCACTGAGCTCGAACAGGTCGAGGCGGTTGGCGTTCCACTGTTGGATCATATTGCGGAGCGCCTCGCGCTCCAGCATGCGCTTATCCGCCGCATCCATAGTGTCACCGCATCAAGTCGCCCTGCAACATAATACCGAATCATAAACAACCACTTTACGTGCAAGTGCCTCCAGCTCAAAGTGGCCAGTTTGACAAAATCGCAATACCTATCATCTATTGCAATAGATTTTCGGGGTTTACTAGGAATCCAACCAACATTAACATTAATCCAACATTACTTCGTCCATAAGCATACCGAGACAAATACTTATTGCTCGATTATCGATAATACTTAAAGGGGTAACGTTGCGTAAATCAGGATTGGGCTAGTGAAATTGCTTTTGCAATCGTTCATTATTGAAGAGTCCTGGTACTTCACCACCCGTTCCATTTCACCTCATACATTACGACGAGCATAAGTTGCTTAGCAAGTGTGGTAAAGTAATTGACATTCATCCCGTGAAGTACTTGTTATTGAGTAGTAATTCTGCCAGTCAAATATGGTCTTCATCATCAGTTCCTTCCTCTTCACCAAATGATGATTTTCAAGAGCAAATGCACGAGTTACTACTTAATATGTTCAAATTACCATAGGTGTCCGTGTACAATATTTGAAGAGTTCTCTCGATTTCCTTAGGATCCGATCATCAGATCCTGATTTGGTGCTTATAGGAACTAATTGAAGGCATTCATAGACGAACGAAAAAATTTTTTTCAAATCCGTTCATAAATGACGGAGTTCTGAGGTAACAAACATGAAAAAAATACAACCGAATTGATAACCTCCTCGTTTTTTGAAGTCGGTAAAAAAAAGTATGTGGAAGCGTCTGTGATACCATCATCTACGATTCTTTTAACATTGAATTGTCTTCGTAGTAAGTGTGTATGTATCGCCGGGGGAAATAGAAGATAACAATGTTTTGAGAATATAATATTACAGTTGACAATACTCGCTTCGGCGCACCTACCCGGAGCTTAACGAGTCGATTATTATCAGATCTATAAATTGGTGATTACGATAATATTTTCATAGGGAATACAATATCATGTAATTTAGTAGTTGCTACTTTTGTGTAGCGTTGTGACTTTACCTCTATGAAAACAAAAGTGTTTTTTATGTCGCTTGCGCTTGCGTCCCTAGCTGATTGTTGGCTATGGCAGTTGTCCTTTGGGATTTGAACCTCCTCAATATTTTAAGCATTTTGTAATTGGACAGTTATAAGAAATTATACCCAATCATTAATTCAGAAGCTCGTAATGGTGTTGTTTCCGATAATCTGTAATGTTCTTTCCGTTCTATTTTGATTTCATTGATATAACGAACAATCGACGACCGGATGGCTAAGTGGTTAGAGAACCTGACTACGAAGCTTGAGGTCCTGGGTTCGAATCCCGGCCGGGGCAGATATTTGTGTGAATAACACGAATGTTTGTTCTCGGGTCTTGGATGTTTAATATGTATTTAAGTATGTATTTATCTATATAAGTATGTTTATCCGTTGCCTAGTATCCATAGTACAAGCTTTGCTTAGTTTGGGACTAGGTCAATTGGTGTCAAGTGTCCCATTTATTATTATTAAAAAAAAAAATCGTTTACAAGGCGTTACCCGTTGCATTACTCAATGTAGACACTAACGAACGACAAACAAGCGAAAAAACGGTGAAACTATAGAATCAAGCAGGCGGTGTCTATGGCAACCATTCGATGGTGGGTAATCAAACATCGAGGTCATGCGGCTAGCCAAAGTTTAAGGCACTTTCTATTTTCGTTGAGCATTCCGTCGCTGGATTTGGCACTCGACAAAAATGCTTTTCGACGCTTAGGTATTCATTTGTGACTTTGTTTTCCTTAATCAACAATTGAATCAAACTGGCATGCATGATAGCAAAATACTAGTCGTAGTATTAGTTGCAGGTTATAAACATACTAAATATCGTGGCCGCTGTGTAAATAAAATAATTAATAATATGTTAAAAATATAATCTAGTGTACAAAGTGGGCGGAACCTGGCATTAAACATTAACCTACAGACGCACCTACACACGCACACTTTTGTAGGTATTTATAACGTAAACATATGGCCCGCCGGTAATGAAACATACCGCGACCGATATGCCCGTAAAATCATTTACTCATGGCTTCAAGGATTGCTAACCGAAATTTGGTCTCAACAGAACATAAATAGTACAATATAAATGTTTCAACAAGAAGTCACAGGAACGCCTGCAAACTATGGTCAACGATGACCAATTTATACATATAGTTTTCTTAGCTAAACATAAAATATGTTGCTTCTACGTATGAATACTTATAGGTGTGCATTAGTTGCATTCCAAGCAACAACGGCAGCGCCAAGCTATGTACGTAGAGATGTAAGTACGTAGAAATAGTTTAACGTATACGTTTCGCGTTACTTGGAAACGTGTTTCCTATTTTAAATTTTCATCCGAAACCAGTTTATTAGTGTAAGCTGTCAGAAACCGAACCAGCCGTCGGCGAGTTGTTATGGTTGGTCTCGCTTCCGCTATTTGCCTGATTGTGCCTGCACCGTGCTCTCGCACCTGGATAAGTAACGAGGAACGGTTTTTAAAACAACATATCATTGACGGGTAAAGATAAACTCTAGAGGTGCACCGCTCGTTTTAGTATTATAAACACATCTCGTCTAATATGAACCAATCATTTAGCAGGCCGTTGCGATATTTTGATATGAATTAACAAACCAATGATAAATGGATTTCATTCATTGAAGCAAGTCTGAAAAGCAGCGTAACGTGAGCCTCTAAACTAAACGCACGCCATATTTTTATATACTATAGGTACATAAGCAACGTTTCCATTTCCACCAATAATGTGCGAGGATGTGTTGCGAGGGATGTGTTTTTCATTAACTAATAGAAACGCTTCATTTACACATCCTCGCACAGCACATCTCTGGTGGAAACAGCTGAGCGGAGCGAGGCGAGGTAAATGAAGCGTTTCTATTGGTTAATGAAAAACATATTCCTCGCAACACATCCTTGCAGATCTCTACGCTGCTTTAGGCACGAGTATTGTTAAGAGACGAGAGAGAAAGAGAGAGAATTGTGAGAACTCTTAAGAATGAGCTGTGTTATACTTTAGTACCCATAACACAAGCTTTGCTAAGCTTACTTTGGGACTAGGTCAATTGGTGTGAATTGTCGCGTGATATTTATTTATTTATTGAGGCGGAGTGGAGACAACATTTGAATTTTCTTTTAAAATAATTCGTCCTTTCTGCACGTCTCCGTCTCCGCTCCGCTAGACTGCAAATAGGAAGGAAAATGTTTTTAATTGTCGTATTGAGTAGGGAGCGCAGAAGAGTTGTCAATTGCGTTGGAACTTCACGCTTGATTGCCGACCTTGCCCCTTCCTGTGCTGCGGTGAACTGTGCGGACCAAACAGTATGTTGTAGTAACGCTGGCTAGACTAGCATCACATCTTATAAATCATACAACATCAACATAAACTCGAACTCGAATTAGATATGAATAAAAATAAACGCTTGTGGCATGCGCGCAATTTTTTATGCTTTCTCAATAGGAATTTGGATGGTACGAAACGAGCGGAAGTAAACCAGTTTCTAATATTTATCACCATCTGATATAACGTCTCAACGAACTTAAATGATATTTTTTTTATTTTAACTAAAAATGGAACCGACTTCAAAAACCTTGAAAATAATTTTCTACTAGTTTGAAGTCGGTGCCTCAGCACGAGCCAGCCGGAGTGGAACTATAGTCGTCTACTTCACCTACATATAAATATATTGAGCTTCAATCACTCCTGCTGGCTCGTGCTGAGGCACCGACTTCAAACTAGTAGAAAATTATTTTCAAGGTTTTTGAAGTCGGTTCCATTTTTTGTTAAAGTTTTTTTTTCACAAATTTGTGATTTGTAGCCAAAGTGCATCTCACAACGATTCCATTAAGCTCAAACACAGCATAGTTATATCACTTTATAACAGAGTACCTACCGGTACCTACGGTCTTCTTTATCTATGAACATTGTGTTTGAAATAAATGGAATATTATTATTATTAATAATGTGTAATAATTCTAATAATGTGGACACTAAGGGGTAACGATTTCTTAGAATAATGATTTCGAGTAAATACCTATATAACAAATATTATTTATTTAGGCTTTCGATATTCTAGACGTATGTGTATCAAGTTTATGACAAATAATATTATTCATTTTGTATTTCGATATTAAATTCATTCGACCAGTCGTGTTGTATGTGTCGGCGGCCGATCGTAAAATTCGCCAGATCACGAAAGGCATATCTTGAAATGGCGCCATTTAATGATATGCCTAAACGTTGGCCAGGGATATCACGAAGTGCCAGAGAAACAATACGGCAGATCGATTAGAGCAATGCATTCGTCGATATTCCTAGCTCTATACCGGGCACATCGTGATATGCCGAAAAAAATAAAAATTTATGCACGACGAGCGAAGCGAGGAGTGATATAGTATGAATTATGACCACAACACCGATATAGCAAACCGATAGAACCGATATGGCGGCGTTTCATGATATGCCTAGGAATTTTATGATCTGCCTATACGTCACTAGGCAAATCGTTAAACGGTGAGTTTTGAACGATATGGCGGATGTCCCTTAGCCAATTCATGAAATGGCGCCATTACACGATTTAACGATCGGCCGCCGACATATGTATTTCGAACGTTATAGATTACGAACGTTATTCATTTAGGCTTTCGACATTCTAGACGTATATCAAGCTTATGACATTTGATTTTAGATGATATGCTACGTAACCCATTAAACGTATTACGGAACTAACTCAACGCGAAGGACAAGTGCATTCACAAACCTAACACCGCTCAAAGTTAAGCTATTGTAGGTTGTAAGTATACCAGATAAAAAAAAGTCTCAAATAACATCATTACTGCCTCTGTAGATTCTGGTGTAAAATAAAAACACCTACGTTCGTTAGTTCGAACAGTTAACTTTAACAATGAAAGCCGGGATGCCGCGAACCATACACGCGAGTTATAAATCATGTAAACACAAACAATCTATTTTCCATTGAACACGTTAATTCCGTTTAACGTGGCCGCGTAGCGTGGGAAAGTAAGCGGTTACTACGATACGACGTGCGCAAAAACTGCGCTGCGCTGCGACCCTCATGGCAAGTGCATAGGGGCGGAACAAGTGGACCTACCCGGGACTACCCAGACGCCCTTGTTATCAATGGGTTTGTTACCACTTCTCATTTCTCGACATTCCACGAACGATGAGTTGAATACTTGCTCTTTTTGTGCAGAGGGTCGTGTAGTGTGAGGGCAAAAAAAAATTCTTTAGGTTAAGAGGCTTCAAGTACGAGCATGTTTACCTCATTCCATTAAGCTGAAATTAAATACTTACCTACTCATACTATTATCGAAGGGGTGGCATTGCACACACTATTATGTACATTCTTAGTTAATGGATTGACGTAAGTAAACCATTTTATCCTAACTAATAAATAGGTAGATAACTCGTAAACGGTGTAGCACTGAATGTACCATTTTCAAATGCCTATAAACCCTAATGGCCGCGCGGTGCGTTGTGCAGTGTGCACGTCTTAGCACGAAAATATTAACCAGCTGATCGCGCTCAGTTTTTTTGCCCGACCCTCGAAACCCTGTATGTAAGTAAAGAAAGAAAGAAAAGAAATACATTTATTCACAACACAACAATAGACAACACTAATGAACAATATGTGGTTTGGTTTGGTCATATAACTCCTTCAATAGGTGTTGACTATTTATTACTTTTCTTTCAGCTATGCATTAATTTCCTCATAACCGCACTAAATACCCAGCACAAAGCGGGACTTTTCTGCTCTAGAGCAGAAAAAATGTATGAAAATGCAGTTTTAGATTTTTTTTTATTGCACGACCAAAGAGGTAACACAAGTATTGTTGCTATAAAATTAGCCTGCATAGTGTAAAAAAATCTAGTGTTAGGTTGGTCAACCTGACGGTCTAATGAAATTTGACAGATTGCGTACAAAAAAATGTTGCTACCAATCCTACCAAAAATAGTAAGTAGCCGTAAATTTAAAAACTAAAAAAAACTTTGTGTTTGGTTGGCCAACCAGGCGTTCATCCGAAATTTGACAGATCGCGGGTAAAAATATCTGCTATATATACTCTCTGCCAAAAAAAAGTAAGAAAAAAAAAAAAAACAAATTGGCGGGAACCTTGCGAATTTTCCGTGGTCATTTTTTGAGAGTGCGAACGTAAACTTACAAAAATGGAATCATCGAGTGCTAGTGACATTTCTTTCCTATTAATTGTTTAGCTTGAGTTTTTTTTTTCGTCTACTATTCCACTATTCCTGTAATAGTTGAAAGAAAAGCAGATTATGCACCTCGCATTAAGTAATTTATATTGCCCTCGTGCAACAATCTACTATTATTATTTCGACAAGATCGCTCACCTGAGCCAACTATTCTACCATTGCTTGGTAACCGTATTGTAACCAAGTATTAAAATGTACCATGTAAACCATGTTCTGTGACGAGCAATTTTTACGACACAACATCTTATTTAAAGCTCCGCGTAAGGCTTATTATAGCGATCCAGTAAATTATCTGAATGTCGCAGACTTGGATGCGACTCGCCATTCACAAGATCGCGAGTTCGTTAATTCAAGTTACGGGAATCGCGAAACCAGATGCCCGTGTGCGACTCGGAACGTTGGCAAGATGGTGACTGCCGCATACGATGCATGTGTATCTAACTCGCCTTAATGTTCACAGACCTCGTCAACATTCGCTCTCTACCATAGCAAACGATTTGAAAAAGGCGAAGCTAACTGCTGCGGCAGTCATGCGACAAGAGGGCGAGTTAAAAGAGTTACTGCACGATGCATCCCGAGCTTGAGAACGTTGTCCCCTCGTGTGAAGACTCCCATGTCTGTTATGAGTTATGAAATGCGACTGTACTGTTAGGTATATGGTGTCACGTCACGCAATACTAATTGATGTCTACGATGTTATTACACCGTCGTGTTGTCTTCACTCAGCCGTTTCGTTCTCCGGTTGCGCTTATGCGGTTATCTCTAAAACTACGTGTAGCATTTAAAACCGGCTTTTGTATTAGTCGTGCCCTCGTTACAGAAATGCAGCGACCAGTTTAGCTCTCCTTTATCAATGTCAAGACGAGAGGGCGATTTTCGGCGACCATTTTATTCTGACCTTGACTTTTTTATTTTTGTTACACCTCCCTATTGTTTGAATTATTAATTTATATGTAAGTCAAATTATAGAATAACCACCCTAAAATAATGCAATACAAAAAGGCAACGAGCCACTAAAACCGAATATTAAAATAAATAATCCACCCACCCATAGCCTTTTGATATGCACGAGACTATCGATTGATTTTAATTATTAAGTAAATCATTAACTAGGTACTTAAAATGTGGAGTCGGTATTGTCGAACGGAATGCAAAGGTACAAAGATAAAGGCATGACTCACATGGAAGGCACGCGAGACACTGCCGAGAACTAAGCTCCACCCTGACAACCTTAGCGCTTAAGTACAGGGTTATAAGGTAGCATGCATTATTATGACACTTCTGTCGCACAGTGCAGCTACTTCATGTCATGAACTTTTAAACCTAATCCTAATCAAGCACCATGATTAAGACCTAAAATTTTATAAACCTCGAGGATACAATTATTGCGCAATTTCATAAAGTATAAATTGTTAACCCAAACCTTGAAGACCTTGATGATACCGAAAAACTTTTAAACAGTAATCGACGCGATTACCTTTACTAACATTTACCAATGCATTTAATTACCTCTTATTAAATATTTATCTAAGTACTTGCTGCCCGCCCCAGGCTTGTATGTACGGGTATTATCTATTCTGTGGTACGGGTGCGCTTTTTTTTAACACTCTTTCATACAAAGTACAAACCCTGTTTGTCCTGCCAATTAAAAAAAAGAATTAGCCAAATAGGTTCAGCACTTCAGCCATTCTAACTTTGCGAGTGATGATGATTTTGTTACATTCTGCAATTGATTTGTATTTACATAGACAGAAAGACCTAGCTAATGTAATGAAGATATCATATCTATTGGCAGTGATAGTAGGGCAGCAGTTCGTATACGTAGTCCGGGTTTCGTTCAGGTGCGTCAGAGAGAGCAGGCGCGATGGCATTACACCGCGACGGGCTAGCGGCCGCCCAGAGCCGGGTGGGGTGCCACGTTTTGCGATCTGGGCACAAGCGCACAGCACAGGTACCGGCTAGGAGAAAAGTGTGACACGGGTGGCATTAGATGGGATTAGCGTTCACCGCTGTGAATGGCCGTGACCGGACCAAAGCGGACGGACGCGTTCACTATCGATGAAAGCGGGACCACGAAATACGCGATTACATAGCGTTACTGATTGGTTTTCGCGAGACAACACTATTTTTTGAAATGCACGAATCGTGGAATTAGTTACGAAATTATTTTATTGACAATCGCCTTAAAATTCGGCAAGTTCATAAACTTGTCTTTAAATTGTGTAGACAAACACAGGATGTGATCTGAATGTTCAGTAACTTTTTGCTCGTGATGGGGGCACTGTTTTTGGATCGATAACCTGAGTATGCCAGGCACAAGAACAGATAGGAAATAAAACTATTTCAAAGTCCCTAAACCAGTAATGGAGTGAGGCAACGGGATACGATCAGCCCCGGTGTCGTACCTACTTTATCGACCATAGAAGGGTGCACGAAGGGCGAGTCGGAGCCTGGCACCAAGTGTACCATGCAATGTGTACATCACGCAGGTTCCCTCAATGGGTAACCAGACACGAAAAATGACATTCACTACTTTTTCACGTCGCCACGATGACACAGATTTTGTGACTTGTTAACTACCTAGCATCGAAAGAAAAATGCTCTTTCACACGAATATACCTAAAAAAAATATTGTTAGGCCAATGTCGTTCAACGTCTGCACTTAAACGTGCTGAAAGAACCGCTCGGTTAATTGTACTTACTTAATTTGGAAACAGTCGAAATAGTAAACTACCGTGGATGAAAAAGATAATCTCAGACAATACCCGTCTTGCGCCATTGATGTTCAGACAAAAGCGAGATGCCATTACAAGCCATTGTTTCCAAAATCATTTTGCAAGTCTGTGCTTAAACGATAAATAATACGTAATTTACTTACTTACTCATTTCAATATCACGTTATATTTTCACCGCTATGAAATATTCTCACAATATTGTAATTGTATTGACACTAATCTGTCTGATTAGATATCAATCAGCAAGAGCTACCTACCTACTTACCTTGTAGCTTATTATATTAACATGCTCAGACGTAACTACGACTTAGTTGACAGTGACCCAATTTAAAAACATAATAAACACACTTATTTCCAAGCCAGTTACAATATTTACCAATATAAAATAGAACAAATATATGTAAGTATGTATGTATTGTTTAACGTTTTATTAACAAGTATGTGTATAGAAAAATAAATTTCGAAGGTAAGTAAGTTAAGTAGCTACCTAAGTTAATTATTTTTGTTTTATTTTTCGAAGCAACAGCAAGTTTTTCCCTGTGGTTTTTCCGAATTAAATAAAACGAAACCCTCAATCAGCAAGAAGATAGATACCTAAGCCAATCAGTCGGACTGTGTGGGGATCAATAATGGATGGCTATTTATTTTCGTCAACTAGTTTCGTTAAAAAAAAAAAACAAAAGATTATGTGTTGCCTTGGCCTTTCGAGCAATAAATAAAAAAAATAAGCAAATAATCGCGCCTTATGGGATCTATTTCGTCCATTCAAGATGACATTGGACTCTAGAAGGTCACAGAAGAAGGGGTTCTAAACAGGGCTTGTTAACGTTACCAAATTCACACTATAAGTAACGTTACATAACGGTAAAATCATAAAAATACCCAGTAGCGGTATTAAAATATAACGTTAATTGATAACTGAACATTACAGTATCGTTACCCAATTAACGTAACTTTTACCTATTCTTAGATTATATATTTACTTAGATACACAGTCCCGAAGAAAACTTTCTAACAATATCCCATCCTTTTTTCTCATTTTTGAGCCGGTATTCACACATTTTTTACGCAGCATTTAGCCATTGTTGACAAATGACACGATCTCTGGTCAAAACAAGACTAATCTTAAAACTCGGAACTCAGTTGAAAACTTCCGAGTTTTGTAGTACCCATTTTTCCGTCTGATTGTGTATCTAAGTAATATATAATCAAAGGGTAAACTAAATTTACTTTACATTATGATTTAACGATACTTTTGAATTAACGTTTATTTTATGAATAGCTTAATAACGCTACCATTTTATACCGGTAAAAAGTTGTATAAGTAACGGTAAATCGTTTAACGTTAATTACGATTTAACGTTAAATCTGTTTGACAGCGATAACGTTACCAACTTTTTAACGGTATTTGAAGCCCATATTCTAAACATTTTTTGTGAAGTAATAATAATATGATGATGATGATGACGAATAAAAGAAGTAATAAGATGAAGTCATAATTGTGTTTATTTTGTAAATAGATAAATACGTAATTTACTAACAAAATAACACAATACGTACTTTGCATACATAATATCTAGTATCCATAGTACAAGCTTTGCTTAGTTTGGGACTAGGTCAATTGGTGTGAGGTGTCCCATGATATTTGTTATTATATTAATTCTAATTATATTTATACATTTAATAACTGTGTTACGTGGCTCCACTCTCATTCCCTGTGTAAAAAAAATCTACTCGTACTTCCTGGTATGGAGTTCAAGCTTTTTTCCATTCCAAATTTCATCAAATTCGATGCAGTGCTTCAGTTGTAAAAAGTAACTATTTGTATATGATTAAAAGTCACAATTAGATCCAAACTCGCGGTTAAAAACTAAAAATAATGTAGAGAATATTTCTTGAGTTAATAATATTATAAACGTTTCGTTTCTTACAGAATGTTGTTTACCTCTGCCCCGTTCGGTATTTTATAGCAAGATGTTTCTGTTTTGAACAAAATAGAATAAGTTTTTTTTATTGTTTTTAAATTATGATATTATAAATTGCAAAGTTTTAATCTGAATAATATAATGTGTATTTTCCCTACTAATATTATAAATGCGAAAGTAACTCTCTGTCTGTCTGTCTGTCTGTCTGTCTGTCTGTTACGCTTTCACGTCGAAACCACTGAACCGATTTTGATGAAATTTGGTATATAGGTATTTTGAACCCCAAGGATCAACATAGGATACCTTTTATTCCGGTAGAGGGCGCCACCGCGCGATAACCTAGATCAGCGCAGACGAAGTCGCGGGCTTAAGCTAGTTTTATTATAAATGCGAAAGGTTGTAAGTGTATGTTTGTTTGTTACCTACCTCTTCACGTGTTAACCGCTGAACCGATTTAGATGAAAGTCGGTATACAGATAGTACAAGTCCCGGGGAAGGACATATAATAGTTTTTATCCCGGTAAATTGCATATTTCCCACGAGATAGTAATAATAACGAATTCTACGTGAACGGAGTCGCGGGTAACAGCACTAGCTGACTAACTATAATGAATAAATGAAAGTAATATTGATGTCTTCGATATTTTAATTAGTATTAAGTTTGGACTGTACACTAAATTCAATTTATTAAATGACTTCCTAAAGCGTGCACTATAAAGAGCCTAACCCCCGGCGCAAAAAGATGGGTGTTATAAGTTTGACCGCTATGTGTCTGTCTGTCTGTCTGTCTGTGGCACCGTAGCTCTTAAACGGGTGGACCGATTTGAATTCGGTTTTTTTATTTGAAAGCAGGTTTTCTAGCGATGGTTCTTAGACATGTTTCATCAAAATCGGTTCAGGTTATCCTTCTGTCCATTCCTATCCTGAACAGACTGTAGTTCAGCCCGAAATCCAAAACGAACGGAGAGTTCGTGTTTGTATTATAATTATCTAAACTGTTACATCAACATCGATTCGAGCAGATGCACATTAGTTAAAACAAATAGTAAATCAGCGTAAGACCGTTGTATGTACTCCATTCACGCGCACTTTACGTTTCCCTACACAAACCAACATTAGCGTTCTTCGCTCGATAGCGAATTACCAACATTTTGGTTTGTTTGCATAAGTGAAAGAAATATTCTCTTACCGTGCTTCATTCTAGAACAAGTTTGTTGCATAAAGACTTTTCTTCCGTAGAATAAGCAAACACGGGCAAATATTTCGGCTATGACGAAATTTCGACCAATGAATCATGCGTAGCATCCAATGGTGCGTAAAGCTGGTATGTATAGTAGGTATATCCTCACGCACGCGTATTATGTAAAAGTATTTGTTTAGGTAGTAGTGTTAGTCGGTGGTAGGTGCACCGAGCGCGTTCCACTTGCAGTCTAATTGAATTAGTGGCAATCGGCTCTGCTGACGCGTTGTACTCCGTGGTTACTGCGCCAATGCGAACAATGCTGGTACCGCCCCTCCATTCAAACTCTCTATCCGATAGTTAATACGTATCCCACTCACCATGGCAAATGGCATAGATAATAACAAATATACATATACTCCTATATCTTCAGAAAATTTATGCTTCCCATTCATACATTCATCTTCAATTTGCAGCTTAAACAACCAAGAGAGTTTTCATTTATTACGTAAGACGATTTAGAGGGGAGGGGGGTCGACCATGTCTTATTTTTTCTTACAAGGGGGTGGGAGGGGGTCTTGATAGTTCTTACGTAAGATCACAAAAAAGAGCAAAGTCAAGATTATACTTTGAAAAAGCGCGCACTCTTATAATATGCGTATAGGTAAACGATTTCCATGGCAACGGATCCGCGCCGCCCGCACTGCACTTCTCGGGAACTCCCCGCTTTTAATTTAAACTAGTCGTCACTTAATTGTTGTGTAGACAGACAGCACGTCGCTAAATATCCAAACGTGTATTATTTTTTTTCCATATCGAAAATACAAAAAACCAATATTTTTTTTTCTTTAGATTCTTACGTAATAAATATGACACAGAGGGGGAGGGGGTCTGCCCATTCTTATTTTTTCTTACATAGGGGGGAGGGGGTCAAAAACTGACAAAAATCGTCTTACATAATTAATGAATGGCCCCTAATATTGATTTAGCAGTTAGCAGTTAAAAAAAATCGTCATAGTTGCTTTTATAACGTATTTTTACCCAGATAAGTAGGAGCGCATTTTTTTAACAAGCTTTTATTTAGTTTCACCTGTCCCGTTGTCTGTCTGTCTGTAGTCAAATCTTGCAAGTTAAATTTGATCAACTTCCAGTAGTCAAGATTGACATGAAATTTGGAATACTTATGTAAATCGCGTGACAATACAATAATCTGGTAGTGACATCCTGGTAGTCCAGCCAGGATCGTCTCCGCAGGACGGAACTCTTCAACGGTTAATAGCATCGACTTGAAATTTGGTATGCAAATGTAGTTTGGGTGACAATGCAAGTACAGTCAACAAAAAGTACAGTCAGTAAAAAAAGCTTGTACTTATTAAAAATGAAATTTTTATGTTTAGGTTAGTTTTAACTTGAGCATGTTTTAATATAGGTAATGTTTAATCCCTACTAATATTATAAATGCGAAAGTAACTGTCTGTCTGTCTGTTACGCTTCCACGTCGAAACCACTGAACCGATTTTGATGAAATTTAGGTAGTTTGAACCCCAAGGATCAACATCCTCCAACCAATCCTACCTTTTATTCCGGTAGAGGGCGCCACCGCGCGACAACCTAGATCCGCGCAGACGAAGTCGCGGGCATAAAGCTAGTATAACATAAATATTGAAAATGGAAGCCCAAAACAGAATTATTTTCGCCTCTCATCAGTTATTTCATATGCTTTTAAATTCGTACTTGCTATTCGGCGATTACAAATTTGTTGTTTTTGTGGCGCGCGGAGTTATACCCTTGCGGTGCGAAAAGCAACATGACACCGCATCCGCCAAGCGAAGCGCCTCTGTCGGACCGAACTCCGTACAATGACCTATGCAACTAGGCTATTCCTATTGTCTATTCGATATGACTGAAGAAAGTCCCCATTCATTTCATGTCGTTCTCATCTCCTAATTCCTTCCTAATTCAAATGAAATCAGTAAAACTGACACCAAATTATCGGTGCGCAATATGCAGAAGTTTACGAGTAAGTAGTAAGTACACAGTCGAATCATTTGATACCGGTATCTGACTCACCGTAGGTAGACCGTCCTCGCAATAAGTGTCATAATGGTCTTCCGGGTAAAGCAATAAGATGTTAAGCAGTTTGCAATGTGTTTTTTTTTGCGTGAAAAGGTTCTACAGTGGGTAACAAGTTGATTCGATAGTACGCTATAATATGCATAATGTACTTAAGTACATTTGTGATTTCATTATTATAGACATTCACTCGTAATCGTAAATGTCGATTTTGCTAAGAAATTGATTAATCTCTTCCGTTGGTGCAATAACTCTAAATAGTCGACATCCACTGCCACCCAGGTTTCGAGCTCATGGCAGCCAGTGATAATGATAGCGTACGACGTGGTACTTAAAAACTGGTTATAGTAAATACTTATGCTACTTACGGGCAGGCGGGACAACGCCAACGTGAAAGTTTTAGCCAGCGATTAGTTTAGTATGTTTATCTCGGAAACCTGATACTACATTGACCTACATGTTAATCTACAAAATATTTCCATCGACATCAAAATATTTTGGACACGCATCAAAAACCGTAAAGAAAACTGTCAAAATGTCAAAAAAGTAAACCTCACACAACATAAAAATTGCACATACATAGGTACGTACATGCACCTCATAGAGCTCTAAGCTAAGATCAGAACAGTTCTAAGATGTTCATGCATTCTAAGTCCAACACAGATAGAAAATCTTAAGGAAAAGGGCTTGGCCGCAGGGACACACACAGCTATGATTGAGCGGGCCCTTCTGTGTGGAGAAAACGGCGTGAGAAAGTAAAAAGACGCAATCAGCGAGTGAAAAGCTCGCCACAGCAAGTACGGGCAGCCCCTTGATAGAATGCTTAAAAATTCAGGACATAGGCCAACGCTCGACTCCGTTACGACTATGACCCACTGATGTCAGTTTCACATTACTATTTATTACTTAGCAGTGTTTATGGCCATAGCCCTTTATAATTGGGAACATTTAATGTTGGGTTATTTGCCTCGAAACTTGTAAGAAAGTTTAGATGAAGACATCTTAAACAAGTACAGACAATTAATAAATCATTTGGAGTTAGTTAATATACTTAGTAGGATTTTCTGACACGCTCCGCTATTGCTAACTTAAACTATCGGGACTTACGTTAGAAAAAGTATTCAGTCGGCAGTAGACAGCAGCTGTTAGCGTAATCAAGTCAAAACTACGCCATGCTATCTGCAACAAGCGCAATGGTTTCATGTTATTAGTTGCGCATACATAAACTTACATGCGCTTGCAAGTAGGCTTGCAATGTAACAAAAGACAAATCACCAGTTAATAGTACATTGTGTCTTAAGGGCGGTAAATAAGGAATTACGAACGAGAGTCTATTAGAAGCCCGAAGTCGAAGACTGAGGGCTTTAATGAGTCGATGTTCGTAATTCTAGTACCGCCAGAGCGACATACAATGTTTTTCATCACGTTTGCGAGTAAAATTTTATATTTGTAAAAGAAAAAATATAATTCTTCCAAATATTGCCGACACCGCCGCCTGCGCTCTTGGCCTCACCGCTCTCCCCCTCCGCAGCATGTGCCTGAGCCGCGTGTGCATGTGGTTCTTCTGCTGCGCAGCAGCAGCAGCGTGCGCAGAGCAGCATTATTACGGGCAATGACTCATTTACCGACCTTGGGCTTCATGACAAGAAAATTAGTACGCGCAATGCAAAAATGGTCTCGCCGGAAGACCAGCGCTGGCTCCACCCCCGGAGTCCGCATTTATGCTGAGGTGGGACCTTTTTCACACACAATTTGAAAGAAGAAAGGAAGAAAGAAAATACGTTTATTCGGAACAGTGACTTAAAATAATTACATAAAAGAAAGACAAAGAAAACAGTGTAGGTATAGGTTATTGTTGACGAAGCGGACCCACCTCAGCAAAATGCCGGCTAGAGCTGGCACTGGTCTTCCGGTGGGACCATGTGGCCGTCATTGCACGCTGCACGTGCGACTGGACCGTGTCTAATTGTGAAATTTAATATTAATGTTTGTTTGATTTTTTGTTGTTTTATATTTTAAGTATACTTTTATTGTTTTTTTGTAGTAATAATTGTATGTGTTTTGTGTGTGGAATAAACTTTGCCATTTTCATTTTAAAATGACTCATTTACCGACCTTGGGTTTCATGACAAGCACATTAAGGTCGAGGGTTTTATTTGGGAGGGTTGCACTCAAGGTAGCCTGCATGTTACGATACTGTTTACGAGCAAGTGTGATGAAAAAAAATTTGTCGCACGCAATTGGGAAGACTTAGGGGCTGTTTCACCATCCATTAAATAGTGTTAACTGGCGGTTAGGTGTGATGCCGTCTCTATTTTTTTTGTTCGAATAGACCGAGACGGCATCACATTTAACCGTCGGTTAACGCGAATCAGTGGATGGTGAAACAGCCCCTTAAGTCATCTCTTCTGAGCAAGAAGAGACATTGTTTAGATGTGCTAATTTTTTCCAGCCAGATACTCGTATCGTAGATACACAATTAATTGCCTTGTATGGCGATACCCCAAAGTAACAATTAAAAATATTTTTTGATCTTAGTACCACTAACTTTATTTACCACTAACGACCCGCCCCGGCTTCGCACGGGCAAAGAAAAAAAAATGGCCAAGTGCGAGTCAGACTCTTGTACGAAGGGTTACCTATACAACATTATACATTAGCATAAAACGGCAAAAAAAACACGTTTGCTGTATGGGAGCCCACCTTAAATATTCATTTTATTTAAATTTAATTATTTATTTTTAAAGTACATTTATACAAATAAATAGTACCTGTTGCCGTGATTAATATCGAGCAAAAAAATCACGTTTGTTGTATGAGATCCCCCCTTAAACATTTATTTTGTTCTGTTTTTAGTATTTGTTGTTATAGTGGCAATAGAAATACATCATCTGTGAAAGTTTCAACTGTCTCATCATCATCATCCCAGCCTATATACGTCCCACTGCAGGGCACAGGCCTCCCCTCAGAATTAGTGGGCTTGGGCAGTAGTTCCCACGCGGGCCCAGTGCGGATTGGGAACTTCACACACACCATTGAATTGCTTCGCAGGTTTGTGCAGCTTTCCTCACGATGTTTTCCTTCACCGTAAAGCTCGTGGTAAATTTCAAATGTAATTCCGCACATGAATTTCGAAAAACTCAGAAGTGCGACACGGCATCTATTCGAACAAAACAAACAGAGACGGCATCACATTTATCCGTCAGATAAATTTAATCAATGGATGGTGAAACAGGGGGTTAGTTTATACTGACGACTACTAGTTTGTACTAACCTTATGGTTAGTATAATTAATAATTGTGAAAACTAAACCTATCTAGCTCCTTAACAGCTTTCGGAAGGTCGTATAAGTAGCGTAATAATAATAATCGATACTTTACCTATAGTTAGAAGAAGGCAACTTAATCGCGCGATAAGCGACCAAACCATAAAAATTGGTACCTACCTGCTTGGGATTGTTCGCAATCAGTCTATTGAGTCACGGCGTGCATCTGTGACTCATTGAGGCAACGACCCGAGCGGTACCCCAGATTTATTATGTGTTGCAAATTGAAGAGATAAAAGTTCATAATATTGATGCTCATGTGACGATAATTACAATACTTACCTAATAAAATAAATTTACAATTTTAACCCACAATTTAAATATTGTAGAGAGGGTTAACTCTTTTTCTGACGGCCAGATCTACTTATTGCCATTGTGATGCCAGTTCGTAAATTAACGTAGGTTCTGTGCGTGTTCTTGGATAACAATCATCATCATATAGGTATTTGATCTAGGTACTCAAATAAAATTTAAATTTCATTACGATATGTCATAAAATGGAGCTCAACTGAAGCTGTCACGAAACGATAAAGCATCGGATATGGAATAGGTGTGCTGAGTGTTCGAGGATAAAGCCCATACGAGGCTAATTAGAATGTAAAACCTGTAGCGGCGCAACTCGGGAATAGATATCGGTGTGGTCGTATAGTAAGTACTCGTAGTACGCATAGGCATGGCACGTGTCACGATTTTGATATTCAGTCGTCCAAGTACCTTAAGCAAACAGAAGAGGGCGAAGGTATCAAACAAACCAATGTCTAAGATTGATGTCATGAACATTCAACTAGGTTATTTATTATAATATTCTACCCATAGTTAGACTGAAAGTCAACATTTTAATA
Organism: Choristoneura fumiferana; assembly: GCF_025370935.1. Lineage (NCBI taxonomy): Eukaryota > Metazoa > Arthropoda > Insecta > Lepidoptera > Tortricidae > Choristoneura > Choristoneura fumiferana. Next base: position 7,242,331 of record NC_133483.1, on the reverse strand, counting down.
AGCATGTATTGATAAAAAAAATCATGAGCAATTTCATAACATAAATGCACTCAGTCGATACTAAAAAAAGTCAGAAAGGGGTAAACGAGATTTTAAATTTTTTGGTGTCCAAGAACTGACTCTCGAAACAAAGAAATCATTTTGCTTAATAATCGAAGACTGTTGCGTTGCCTAACAAGGAAGTCTGTTCGTGGGTAAATTAAATATTATGAAATACTTAATTAATGTTGGATTCAAAGAAAACCTAGGGTGTAGTTAGTAAAGAAGAACAAGAAGTCTTCTTATTTCTAACCGATCCGACGTTTTTATTTTGCGTATTTCATAAATTAGCCATAAATTTTAAGATTTGTTTTCGGGGGATGAAAGTTACCGTAATTCAAGGTCTATTAATGAAATAAACAGAAAATGGCAGATTTGCAGATCCGACACTTTTAATAAGGATGGGCGTAATTGTTAGTAGGGCGTAGTTTTTAGACTGTTATATCAACAAAAACCCTATATATCTCGCAAAATATTTATTTATTTATATTTAACTTATGTGGGATGGTCTCATTCGATTCAGCGCAAAAAAAAAACATAAAAATGACACCTCACTCGCCTAGTTTGTATTTTTTAAGCGTTGCCTCCTGCCCATACACCCTGGGAGGGGGTAGGACGTCTAAATTTTGGTAGGACTCGGCAGATCCTCATTTCAAGATGAAGTTATAAACAAAGTTTCATTGATGTACATAGAATCGAGAGTAGATTCGATTACACTATGTTGCAGTTATGTTGTGTTTGTGTTTTGAAATCCCTTTTTAATTGTGCCCAGTCTAAAAGTTACGACTGCAACAGGCACCAATTAAATATTTTAGCGAGGTTGCATACTCTTTAAATAATTTAATGCTAGCTGTTTTGCAGTCAATGTGTAATTTTCATCTAAAAACGTCAAAGCGCAACTAAAAAAAATTTAATATTACATATTATGATTATCAGCGTAGAGTTATAAATGAAGTAGAATTACTGACTTAGCAAAACATACGAATATCTTTTAAAATAATAAAGATATTCAGAAATAAATGAAATCAACTAACTTAAAATGAAAAAATACTTTTGCGGTGTCTGAGGTTTTCAGTTATTTGATTAACACCTTGTATATATTTTTTTCTGCTTAAGTAGACGATATTGCATAAAAGTTGAAACATACAAGACAACATCTCATTTTTTTTGCTGTTTTGACGTAGGTTAGAAAAACGCTTGAGCTATCGTGTTTTCAAGAAATAGTATAGCGAAAATATTGCAGATCAGTTACAACTTGCCGCTATTTAAAGGTTGAACACGCCAAAACTTGGGCACACAAAAATTCATAAATAATAATTATAACAATAAATAACATTATGCTCTCCATATTTAATGTCAAATTTAATAAGCTTTAAAATAACATTTAGTATTTTAGTTAGTGTCTGCAAGTAAGCCATGTATCGAGCTTTCCTACGCACGCACGCGGCACAAAGACTTTGCACGCTCTCGTTAGGATAGGATACCTTTTCGTCGCCCAGGTCCATATCTTTTGGAGCTCAGAGACTGATTTTAGTTCTTCGTCTTTCTTTTTCAAAATCCTTTTCCTACTAAGTACTCCATTACTCATCCACAGGCCGCAGTTCTGGACTATTCGGCAGGTCACATACTTTGGGTACCACCACAATCCCGATTGAGTTGTAGGTACCAATACATTACTGATTTTACGTAATGGCAACTGGCTAAATCTCACCAAAACGGGTGGTGAGTCGTGTTTTCTTATACAAGGCAGCAAACGCTTGTATCTGTAAACGCTTGATAAATATCGCCGTTTATTGTCCATGTACTGATAAACGAGCGACCTTTTTTAACAGAAATTGTAAAAAAAAAAAATTTTAACTCGCATCAACGTGTGGCACCTAGTTCGGCAGCTCTTTTGAAAAGATAGTAAGGTTTCTCAAAAACTTTTTTGATTAGGTGAAGATTTCCGGAAATAATCGCTCCCAAAGTAGCAAAAATTGAGCCCCCCCCCCCTCTATCTTGTAAACCGTTTGTCCAAAAATCTGCAAAAAATGTGGAAAGGTAACGCTTAATAAATACTTTCAACGAAAATTGGTTTCAACATGATCGGATATACCGTTTTTGAGTTATTGCCGAAAAACTGCGCTTCTCAACAAAAGGACGTAAGCGCCGTAAAGATACGCTCTTTTTCTGGTAATAGATTTTAAACTGTAGTAAGTGTTTTAATTGTGTTTTAACGCACCTAATATTACTTGATTTTTTTCGTAATGGCTACGGAACCCTACCTTGGGCGTGTCCGACACGCTCTTGGCCGGTTTTGAGTTATTGCCGAAAAACTGCGCTTCTCAACAAAAGGACGTAAGTGCCGTGAAGATACGCTCTTTTTCAGGTAATAGATTTTAAAACTGTAGTAAGTGTTTTAATTGTGTTATAAATAAATAAATATAAATATATAATAGACTTTATTTTGACTTAAAATCTTCAGGAGCTTCTGTTCGACTTTTATACTGGTATAAAACTCTTGCCCAGGAATTTGTTTAAAGTTCGCTTTTATGTATGTCTCGTCGTCCATCACAACGCATTCAAATTATTTTCATATAGTTTTCGCGACCCTTACTTTGCCGATAAGTTCTGTTTTGAGTCTCGATCTGGTGCGGCCTGGGCTTTATATCTTCCTAGTCTTGCCCTACGTCACAGAATAACTAATAGTACTACTTTGTACCCTGAGTTTATCTCTCCGATTTCAACAAAATTTGGGAGGTAGACTCAGTCCATGATTCCGAGCTGGAAAAACAGGGTCTCCAGATGCGTCCCCAAAATATTCAATGGATGTGTCCGTTTTTTTACGAATTTTTCTCAATTTTCGTATATAAAATAAGTAGGTACCTACACAAATCACTTGCGACGCGTCCAGCGTGCGAGCCGAGCGGCAAACCGCTGCCGTGCGCCTAATGATAAGGCGCGCCGGCCGAACGTTCCTAAACTGCGGAGTGTCCAACCCTTGCCTACGTTTCATTTTTTGAACATAGGCGACATACGACATAGAGATATTTTCACTTTTTAGCAACATCACGAAATTATATCTTATGATTTGAGGCAAAAAAAATTACAACACTTTCTTCCTTGTTTTTATTCTTGACTCCTTGCAAGCCACCACTTACTGGATTTCTGTCTATTGTCAAGCGTTCATGGAACGTTTTTAATACGCGACAAACCATAGATTGTGGACATTTCAGTCTTTTCGCGATATTTCTGCAGGACTGTAGCTATGCATTGGATTTTCTACATGTCCGTGCAAGATACGTTTGCGCTGTTGATGTTGTTTGCTCGACATTTTGGCAACGAAAAAATAAAAGCAGAAAAAACATTCGTCATATTATAGACTAGTTCTTTGTCAATAAAAAATAATTTACAAAATGTGTAAATCTCCATTTTTTGCCTAAAAATAGCCATTTTTGTATGCCCAAGTTTTGGCGTGTTCAACCTTTACAAGGTTTCCGCAAATGAAATAAGATCACGACAGAGCGAGGTTCAGTGGTTCAGCGAAGCGCTACAACTTCCTGCGCCGCTGTGTCGCATGCGCAAACGCAACGGTCGCGAGTCGCGACGAATGCACCACCGTGACGCGCTCTGATGACAATCCGAATGAGGTGTACCGTACATTTCGGCTAAACTACTCGCTGAAATGAGAGTCGCGGGACTATTATAACTATACTTACCTACTTTTCTGTCGTTCATAAAATTAAGTGTCATACATTATTATGTACTTACACATACAGGTTGTGCCGTAGTACCACAACAAACTTAAAGGGGAGATAGGTGGGTAGGTCATGTACCAGATAGGCAGACGTAGAAATTTCAAAATTTTTTTGACTACCGGTAAACTCATGTTCAACGTATGGCATGTTGCACCATCTTGTTGCATCCATGTCCCACTGATGTGTTCTTCAAATTCATGCAACAGAGTCCCAAAAACACCCAAAACGGAACTCTCATCATTTCTTTTTGTACGTGGCTGCCTTGTTTGTTTAATATTGATTGTCGAACCAGTTTGCTCGAACTTTTCGACCCAAGATTTAATAAAATTCACACCCCTTCCCTTTGAATTGTCCATAAGAGTCAATGTAAGATGTACATTACGAATTTTTTTTACGAACAACCTCTTTTAACGAATTATCATCCATCAAAAAAAGTGTGGCGTTTACTTGCCCGAATTTCAGTTGCCATACCAACGTTAGCCATAAAATATATAGAACCATGCTGTTTTCAGGATTTTTTTTAATGTCATCATATAGAATGCAGTAGATTAGGTTAGGTTAGTTAAATATCAACTCTAAAGAAATTACTATTTCAGAAATAAATTACTTTATGGCAAAAGAAAATTCTAGAAAACGTTACATTCAGGCATATAAAATTCGAGCAAACGATAGGATATACCTAAACTTGGAAGATTTCGTACAAAACACAAAATGTTTAGAAAAATATTACTTGACTTTTTTGACCCTATTTTGAGCGTGTCCAACACGCTCTTGGCCGGTTTTTTTAGTGTGTGTGTGTGTGTGTGTCTTACGCGATAGGTAACTCCGCCCATTGTGGGCCGTCAATAGCTTCGTGGGCCCTCGCATACTTTATGAAGACACTAAGAATAACAGCCCTTTACAACAGCACTTTATAAAATAACAAATTGTTCATTGAATAATCTCAAAAAATTTGAAATAATATCCAAAATAAAAAAGCTGATGAATGAAGTCTAGGTGTTATTTACTATGTCTGTTAAAAAAAAGTTAGGACTCAGGAGGATATGCCACATAACACATTGTTCCAGAGTCCAGGTACTTCCCATATATCAAATTGCGTCCAAATTCATTTAGCAATTTTAGCATGAAAATAAAAACTAATAAATTGTCAGCAATTTTGCCATTGCTTTCAGAGTAGAAATTCATGAAATAGATACAGTACAGGCCAAAAATATATCACCTTTATATTTTTTCCCTAAACTGTTTTGGACTAACCCACAATTTTGTTATCTTGTAGCACGTATATTAACTAACAAGTATATTAGGCCATGTAATGAGTTTTCTATGAAATAATATAAACAGCAAGATGTAGGCTAGGCACACCATTTTTTTAAAATGACCAAAATGTAAGGTTATGAAAGTTAACATTACTTAGCCATAAGAAAATAAAAGTCAACAAAGATATACCTAGCAGATAGTAGGGTACTTAATAATTAGTGGCAAAAGCAAGGGTGAAAGCCATTAAAAAAAAAAAAAAAAATTAGTGGCAAAGCCTTTTGCTTCGATTACAGATTTACAACGCCTAGGCATAGTGTCAATAAGAGCGTCAATTGTGAATTGGGGGATATTTTACCATTCCTCCTGAAGTTGAACAAATTTGGCTTGTGTTAATAGCTCTTTTTCCTTTTAAATGTCTCTCCAGCTCTTCCCATAACGATTCTATAATGTTAAGCTCAGGCTATTGACTTGTCCATTCCATCAGACACGCGACGCCGCGTAAACCACTCTTGTACGCGTTTAGCTTTATGTTTTGGATCGTAATCCTGCTGGAAAAAGTTATATGCAACCAAGGAATCATTGTGCATATCGAAGCATTACATTCTGGAGAATATCTAGGTATACATTTTTGTCCATTATACCTACGATTCTGTGAAGAGGACCCATTCCTTTTGCGGAAAAAGCATCCCATACCGTAACAGAACTCCCTCCATGCTATATTGTGGGAAGTTAATATTTGGGGCCTTATCAAGTGCCTTCAGGACAACAAATCCACTTCATACCGTTACTACCAAAAAGCATAAACTTGCTTTCATCGCACCAGAGAATGTCAGATCACTGCCGTGGTGTCCAGTTAATATGTGCTTTACACCAAGCAACTTGTATCTTTTTATTGTTTTCAGAAATAAGCGGTTTCTTTACAGGGCATTGTCCATGTAGTCCGGAGTGCTGTAGGTGACGCCGTACAGATCGTATGGAAGAATTAGGCTGCCCTGCAACCGATATTTCTTTAATAATGTCTGAAGTTGTAAACATGGATTTACACGACACTTACGCAAAATATTACGATCGACGACAGAAGTAGTGCAATGCGTGGACCATGTATTTATTATTGACTATACATTTCGTAGTCCTCAAGCACTTAAGTAAATTGGTTACTGCTGATCTGGAAATACCAAATTGCTCCGAAAGTGCCTTATGAGTATATCCTTGCTTATGGCCTGCAGCTCACTTTACACTGACAGTTGTCCAAGTTTTTTGAACCACGAGTCTTTGGCATGTTCAGATCATTATTTGATTACTAGCTTTTACCCGCGGCTTCGCACGCGTATACTATTCGGTCTGGTAGTTGCAATTGAAATTTTCGGGATTTTACAAAATTCCCCTGGAAATTTCCAAAATTTATATCGTGGTTTGTGTTGTGAATAACTGTACAAAATGCTAAAATTACAAAATAATAATAACAATAATACACGGATGTATGGGGTCCCTTAGTTACAAAACTATCCCGTGGAAATATCGGGATAAAAAGTAGCATATGTGTTATTCCAGATGTCCGGCTACCTACATACCAAATTTCATGCCTCTAAGCCCAGCGGTTGTTATTTCGAGATTTTATCCCTATCCCGTGGGAATATCGGAATAAAAAGTAGCCTATGTGTTATTCCAGAGGTCCAGCTACCTACATACCAAATTTCATGGCTCTAAGCCCAGTGGTTGTTATTTCGAGATTTTATCCCTAGTTATCCCGTGGGAATATCGGGTCAAAAAGTCACTTAAGTGTTATTCCAGATGTCCAGTTACCTACATACCAAATTTCATGACTCTAAGCCCAGTGGTTATTATTTCGAGATTTTATCCCTATCCCGTGGGAATATCGGAATAAATAGTAGCCTATGTGTTATTCCAGAGGTCCAGTTACCTACATACCAAATTTCATGGCTCTAAGCCCAGTGGTTGTTATTTCGAGATTTTATCCCTAGTTATCCCATAGGACTATCGGGTCAAAAAGTCACTTAAGTGTTATTCCAGATGTCCAGTTACCTACATACCCAATTTCATGACTCTAAACCCAGCGGTTGTTATTTCGAGATTTTATCCCTATCCCGTGGGAATATCGGAATAAAAAGTAGCCTATGTGTTATTCCAGAGGTCCAGCTACCTACATACTAAATTTCATGGCTCAAAGCCCAGCGGTTGTTATTTCAAGATTTTATCCCTAGGTATCCCGTGGGAATATCGGGTCAAAAAGTCACCTATGTTTTATTCCAGACGTCCAACTACCTAATGAATCTAAGCCTAGCGGTTGTAATTTCGAGATTTTATCCCTATCCCGTGGGAATATCGGGATAAAAAGTATCCTATGTTTTAATCCAGGTTATAAACTAACTTTCCGCCAAATTTCATCCAAATCCGTCCAGCCGTTTAAGCGTGAAAAAGTAACAAACATACTCACTCACTCACTCACAAACTTTCACATTTATAATATTAGTAGGATTGTAATGATAGATGTACATTAACTCATGAGTAAACAAAAGTTCTCAATTGGTGGTTTTGAAAATAAAAAAAGAACAATTTTTTTTATCTTTCCCTACCCACAAAATATAAGAATTTATAATTTTGAATGAATTTTCGAAACTCTTCAAATATTCACTGTATATACAGTGGTGGTCATGTAATTAAGAACGATTTGAAGTTCCAGATTATTTTTAACTAAATCATGTCATGTGTAGTCGTGGTTCCTTCTTAGAAGTAACTAGTTACGTTATGAAATAGCCACATGAATAGAGCAAACGGGATTTAGAATAAATAATAAAATTGCTGTCATTTTTTTACAAATTTTGTTTTTATTCTCTTTAGTAACAAATTAAAATAGTAATGAAGCTGGACAAATAATTAAGAACGATTTATTGAACTGCTCGAAAGTTTTTTTATTTGAAACTTAGATTAACTAAATCACACTAACGTGAAGTTTGTACAGAAAAAAAAAGGAATTTAATACATTTTAACTAAAATTAATAGTAAGTAGCATGTCCACGGCTTTTTATTACTGCCTTACACCGGCGAGGCATTGAATCTATCAATTTTTGACATTTCGCAAGAGAGATAGAGTTCCATTCTTCTAAGAATACGTCATACAGTTCTCTTAAATTGCCACACTGTCGATTTGAAACCTTTTTCTTGACTTCGCACCAAAGATGCTCTATTGGGTTAAGATCGGGGCTGTTGGCTGGCCAATCTAAGACAGAAACTGATTGCGATGTGAGGAATTCCTTAACGGTACGTGCAGTATGCTTGGATCATTGTCATGCTGGAATGTCCAAATAACCGGAAGCACGCCTTCAGCATATGGTAACATTGTTTCTTCCAGTATGTTTTGTATTGAAATTGATCCATGTTTCCTTCTATCAGCCTATCAGGTCCAACACCATGTCCAGAAAAACATCCCCAAATTTTTACATTTCCCCGCCATGCTTTAAAGTCACTTTTGTGTACTTTGGGTCGAATGCTTTATTTGAAGGCCATCTTACATATCGTTTGCCATCAGAACATACCCTATTTATTTTTGTCTCGTCAGAAAAAAGAACGTTTTCCACTGTCTGACTGTCCAGTTTCATATCTTCTTGCAAATGCAAGCCGGGCTTGCCTATGACACCGTTTCAACATAGGCACCTTCCTTGCTATCCTTCCGTGCAACTTTTCTTCTACCAAACGCCTTCGAATAATGCGTGCCGAGATTGCTGAAGGGTTGTTTTCGCCAAAATATTTTTCTTAACTCATTAGACGGTATTAGACCCTTTAAAAGGATTTTGTTTTGCCAAACGAACGATATTTCGATCATCTCGACGAGATGACTTTCTTTGTCTAGGTACACGCGGAACATTTGAAGTAGTTTGAGACGTGGCAAAATGCTTTATGGCGTGGAAAACCATAGTTTTTGAACATTGCAGATGATCGGCTATGTGTTTATACAACCAATTCTTGTCGCAAAGTTTTATTATTACTTCTCTTGTAGATTTATCACAACTTTTATTTTTCCCCATTGTTTTTATATGAAGCAATCGCCTTTAAGACTTTTACGGCACTAAATAGCGCCAAAATTATTCGAATAATAACCTAAAACCACAAAGCGGCCGTCCGTTCTCTATATAAATTTGAATAAAAAATAAACTATTCAGCGTTCTTAATTATATGACCAGCCAGTAAGCAGTAATACTAGGTTTAGATGTAATGTATAAAGTTTATATATTTATTTTTTAGCCAATTATATGTATAAGTGAGTTTACCGCTAGTACGGAAAAGTTTTACGATACCGAGAGAAGTACAAAAATATACATGCAGTTAGTAACACTTGTCAGTTTGAAAAAATCTTCTCTATAAAAAATCGTTCTTAATTATATGACCACAACTGTATAGTGTAATTAATTAAAATGATTCAAGTGAATTGGAGACAGATGGTCTTTTATCTTAAATAACTTACAAGCTGTTTATTCTTACCTTTCATACTAATGTGCGTAGACACAGATTTTCGAAATAGATTTCAGATGGGCAAAACAAGCAAAACAAACAAAACTAAAATTAAGTGTTTTTTTACATCTTGCAAAAACTATGGAATATATATAAATATATATTTAACACTCATATCAAGACATTTTAATTAATTGCAAAGTAGTTTTTAAACTTCCTTTTTTACCTCAGAAGTAACATAAAAAAATTCTATATTTTTTCATGTTACACCATAACGCACAGATGTTTGAGTACAAAATTGTAATTAATTGTAACTAGTGCAACAATTCAATTTGGATCAGTATTGGTACAGTTTGGAGCTAATTAGCTGACAGGTAGTAAGTAGACAGACACACGACCTATAGGGTTCTGTTTATGGTTTTAAAAGGTAAGAATAATGTCAAGCAAAACCATGGAAAAATATTTATTTCTAAATTCAGTTAATAACGAGATTGAGATGTCAACGCTGCCGCAATACATTTAAACTTCAGAATTATTGCAAGACTTTATAATAATAATTAAACGCAAAATATGCCTTCTACACTTGAACGTTTGGGTGCAAAGAAACACAGGTTGTAATAAAAGTAACATACCTACTATTAAATACTATTATGCTAATACTAACCTGTAAGATGAAATAATCCTTTTCTTATTAACACAGCAAGACTTTATTCACTCATTTTTAAACAGTTTCAACTGAACAACAACACTTGAATAACTTTGAAATTAGTCGTAAAACTTTTCAAGGCACTACTAAAATAACACGACACAATTATCGTTATCACACTTTACGTAATTGTAAATCGAAATGGATTCTACAATGTTATTTATAATATGTTTACCAAGAAATCATTGCATGACAGCATGGTGTGTGTATATTTCACCAAATAATATTTCTCAACGGACGGAAACAAACTTGACGAGCTCACTTCACTACGACAAGGCACGCACGCACAAATAAATATACAGATAATAAAATAAAAAAATCTGTGGGAAAGGGAAGGATAGCTAGACTAAAACTTTATTTTGTTAAGTTGGCTAAAAGTGAATTAGTTAATAAGCGTCTACGACACGACATGATGATCAAGCTCCAGCAAGTCAATAGAACAGCAGGGCTACTACGACAGAGAACATTATTATGCTACTACAAAACTCGAAAATCGAAGTTCGTGTTGTGCGGTCCCTCTGACACTTATACTATTTAATACGAGAGCGAAAGGGACCGCACGACTCGAACCTCGAGTTTCGTAGTAGCCCTGAAATCCTACTCGCACGGATACGACCCCTATTTCGATTTAGTACCTACATTACACTACACCGACTACACCTCACCTACGCCGAACAGAACATCGAATATCAGCAATCATGTGCATTACTAAGTCGTACATTCCAAATTGTAATTTCTGAGACGTACAATAACGACGCCAAGCAGGGCTACTGCTACAACGCTACTACGAAACTCGAAACCCGAAGTTCGTATCGTACCGTCCCTCTCGCTCTCGTATTAAATAGTATAATATTATATGATTCCGGCTTGAATTCCCAATTTAAAAATGGACGCCGACGATATGATTATCATTGATAGTTTTATATTGGCTCTGTGCAAAGGCTCAGCAGGGCTACTGCGAAACTCGAAACTCAAAGTTCGTGTCGTGCGGTCCCTCTGACGCTTATACTATTTAATACGAGAGCGAGAGGAACGGTAAGATACGAACTTCGAGTTTCAAGTTTCGTAGTAGCCCTGCTGTGCGGGTGACACTCTTTCTCGTCCCTGATAACACCGACTTGGAAATACCAACCCTATTTTTTGATTGCACACCCCACAAAAACAGGCAGGAGATTCTTAGGACGTATACACGGAAAACAGGGACGGTATTTCCAACCCGGTATTATCCGCGCCGGGAAAGAGTGCCAGTCAACTGCTTGTCAACTGTCACCCCTCTGTGCAAGACATCAGCGCCACCTAGCGTCCGCAACTTTTTTGGCTCTGAAGTTTTGAAATTTCATCGCGACATTTTGTGTGACAAAAATCAAACCAATACCGTATTAATTGTTTATAATACAAAATTACTGTGATACCGTGATTTAGGTGGACAAAAAGTTGTGAATTCATTTTTGGTCATTAAAATTAAATGAGGAGTATAATTTATTCAAAAAGTATGTTTGTTGTTGTTTTTTTAGAAAAATCTGGCGCTGTCCATTGGGTGTCAATTTTGCCAGTGTCTAGTAGCCAGTAGGAAACGAAATATGAGACGTAATGGTGTATGAACGATGACACCGCGAAAATCAAGAAGTATGTTTTATTTTCGTTATATATCAGGGTTTGTTTTACTTCATGTTTAGTTGTACTTTTACTGTAAAACGAAAAGAAAGCTCTTATTGGTTTCTTTGAATAATAGTAAAATTATATAATTGTTCTTATATCGCTAGTAATAAATTTAATATCGTTTTCAGATCAAAATGAGTATCATTTTGAAGACCGGTTTTGTGAGTATTACTCAATATTATTATTATTATTTATTTATTATTATTATTATATTATTTATTACTTTACGTCTATGGGAGGTACCAAAAAAAATTTTTTTTTTAATTATTCATTGTACCATTTTGTCGGGATAGTTTTCATATATATCCGTGCAAAATTACAGCTTTCTAGCATTGATAGTCCCTGAGCAAAGCCGCGGACGGACAGACAGACAGACAGACAGACATGGCGAAACTATAAGGGTTCCGTTTTTGCCATTTTGGCTACGGAACCCTTAAAACCGTATTCATGCGCAGTAGCTAGTTCATTTTGGCGAGAATAAAATCTAAGTATTTTATTTTTTTAATTCATTACAGAAAAATCTGATATTTTTTCCATTGACTAGTATAAGCTTATTCCTGAAGATAAAAAAAAATCAGCCACTTTTAAAAAATTCATCGATCGCCCATCATTCCATAAATTGGATTTAATTAAGTAAATAAAGTTTGACCTTGGTGCGCAAGCGCGTTTGTCGTTTTCCACATATCTCGCGGCACTGTATAATTCTGTGTCGAGTTGTCAAAAATGTCGTATCTATTATTGGTCTAGAACCAACTACTTTAATTTGTACTCCAAAAGTCGCCAGATAAACAATTTTCGTCGTCAAAACTATTTTGCGGTCGCTAAGATTTAAGCAAAAGTCGTCACTTCTAGGGACTGTCACTAAACTGGCAACATTGATAGCCGCTGCAGGCCCGTCGCGGGTCCGACCCGCTCTCTGTGTGAACACAACGAACCGCGCGGCTCACGCGGCGGACACGACCCGACCAGCGCACGCTTTCTGTGTGTTGCCCTTAAGCAAACATTCCAAACGGCCATATTTGTGTTATTTGCGTTCAAGATACTTCGCTCGAACTTGCGTTTTGAATAGTCTTGGAACTTATTAGTTTCTAATGGGATTGACATCAAATTAATTTAGCACATGTTTAGAGTTCCAATAACAACTTAATTAATCTAAAGTTCATGTTAAAAAATAAATTTAAGGCTGAAGTGCGAAAATTAAGGCACACTAAGGGTTTCATAGATTTATTTATACTTTGTTCTAAAATTGTACATTCACGCACATACACCCAATAAACGACTAAAAACTTGTTTTTCAGTCTGCTTCGAATACAAAAAAAATACGATACAAAACAGCTCTACGCATATCACTACTTACATGATACTCTATGTACTTTGTGTAACGGCGACAAAGATACCAGAAACATTATTATTATTTCAATTCAAAAATATTCCAAACTTCCAAGATGTACAATATCGAAATAAGGGAAAAAAATAAAAATAAAATCAAAATGAAAATATTTATTATAGAAAATAATACTTCTCATCTGAAGTCAAATGAATTAATCTACAAAGTCATATGATTCAATTTTCTTAATATGTATAAATCAGATTACGCAATACCTATTACAATAAATCTACAAAAAGGATCTTACAAATTATATCTTAAAGTTGTACGTTTCTAGGGAGAGCCATGATTCCCAAAATTTATCCATGTAAGAATTTCATTCTGTGTCAGTGTGAAAATTTATTGTAAAATATTTAAAAGGGAGCTTTTATCTTACAATCAAAGAATAATGTTTCTTCAGACATGATTAAATACTGGGTAGGCAGACTCTGAGAGTTTCAAGCTGTCGAGATAACCCCTAAATGTTATCAGAAATTTCCTGAGTCAATGTCTAGAACACAATGAATTAATCCCGACAGACAATAAGACTTATGTTGAAGAACAAATTACACTAAGAACGAGTGTAGTGTTGTAGTGTCAAGAGTAGTGTTTACTGGTCAGAGCCCTCATCTTCATCTTCATCATCCTGTTCCTCTTCAGTAGAGGCTGCATCCTTCCGCGGCGGTGGCGCGTCCTTGCGCGGCCGGCCTCGCCCCCGGCCCTCGCCACTGCCACCCTGTACAAACATCAAAATCATCATCTTAAAAAAAAGCAGTTGAGGTTTGGGGTGCCATTAGAATGTACAGTCACCAGCATTAATATCTGCCACAGCGGAGCGTACAAAAATATCTGAAACATCCTTCCGGCCCTAGAAATAGAGTTGTATCAGATATTTATGCACGCTTGTTGTGTCAGATATTGGTGCTGGTGACTGTACTACAAAGTTTAATTTCTACCAATATATGCAATGCAGAATACAAGTGGATGTGAAATGCAAAAGTGCTCAAGTTACAAATTAATGCATACATTATAATGACTTTAATAATAATGATTTTAGGTATGCTGCATGTGTAGTTTATATATTTGTATGCCTTTTGGCAAACATAGTGATACAAAAATGTATATAACATCTGTAAAACTTACCTATGTTAACAAATAAATGATTGATTTAATGATTTATTGACTATTTAGACTCATTGATCAAATCTACTTTCCACAAAATTATTATATCAGTCGACCATTAGGGTTGCCTTAATGATAGATAGATATAATTGAACATACCTTAGCCTTCGGAGCTGCAGCTCTCTTCTTAGATCCTTTGGGCCGACCGCGACCCCGTTTTGCTACTGGCGCTTGTTCATCATCAGAAGACTTTGTAGATTCTTTAGCTTTTGTTGCTGCTGGTGGTCTTCCCCGTTTCTTAGTATCTGCTTTGGCCTCCTGAAGATTTGATTACAGTTATTGTTTTTATTAACAAAATATATCCAAGTTTTATCCATTTAAGTACTTACTGCTTGTGTTCCATTAGCTTTAGGTCTGCCACGGCCCTTCTTCTCCACGGCTGTTGAACCATCATCAGACATTATGGGGAAAATAAATTTTACAGCTGACAGGAAAATCTGAAAACAACACAAAATATAAATTTATGAGTGATAATTACTTTAAACATTCGAAAATAAAAATAATTAGTGATGAATAATAATTAACAACCCTGCAGGGCTACTACGAAACTCGAAATTCGTGTCGTGCGGTCCCTATGACACTTCTATTTAATACGAGAGCGAGAGGGACAATACGATACGAACTTGGAGTTTCGTAGTAGCCCTGCTGTAATATTAAATTATCTTCTTGTATAGAGGCATAATTTGATAAAGAAATAATATGCAAAAAATTGCGATAAATTGGACTATTCCTATTTTCGTTTTTGCTATGAATTTACATTACGATGCTAATAAAGCATAGGTATGTAAGGTACCAAGATATTGATTTCAACAGTCGTCGCCAATAAAAAAATAAACATCACACAAACCTTACTTCAAAAAATTACACGAAATTGGTATTCGTAAGCCAAATCGACTTCAAATGAAAGTTTAGTTCGAAACAAAAGAATGAAAAGTCAATATTCAGTTCCAAATTAGAAAAATCTAAGGCGACGCCAACCCTGTTGTTGGCGAATTTACGCAGAACTACAACGCACTTGCTTTTAATTTCAATTGTATACACAAAGATCACTCTTATTTGTATTAAAAACTTTAGTAAAAGTCTTCATTTATCTTGTAAAATGCAGTAAGAAAATATCTAGCGATACCAAGCTCACGAAGCCATTACACCTTCCCTTCATAATGGAGTCCGCTTGGATCAGGTAAATAAGAAATTGTGTGTTTATTTACTATAATTAGGAGAATAAAGGTAACTAATTGCACATTTACTTCAGTAAGGATTTATAATAAAATTAAATTAAATATTAAATGACAAGAAAAAGCGCGAACAAAAATACTTACACAGTTGTTTACTGCAAGCGTTATCGCAATGGCGGGCGGGCCGGCGACGATGTCGTTTATTCTGGCGTCTATGTAGAGGGCGCGCCAGTCGGCTTAGTTGAGTGCAAACGTAAAAAATGTGAAAATACATTATGCTGGAGACACATGTGAAACGATCGGGAAACAAATTTTTAAATTTATTACTACTTATATAATTTATTATTACTTATATATCTCATTGTTTGACAATTGTGTTTGTTTAGTTATTTTGTACAATAGAGTTTACATATATACTATTTCTGCAACTTTCAATTTTTAGGAAAAATATAGCTCCATCGAAACTATCGATGATTCCGCCAATGTCGAGGTTGAAAAAGACACTATCGGTTGGCCGTTGTACGGTAGTTTCTGTGTACAGTACTCGGATGAGAACCTAAAATAAACAACACAAACATACATTTTGTTAAACTACCTACAAAAATAATTTGTTAATTTTTATAAACTTAGATCATGTATTCTTCTGCCAGAGCAGAAAAAGAGGAGCACTGCAGTTCTTCTGCAAAGCTCAAACGTATTGTTGTGGTTAATTTTTGATTTTCTAAGATACTCAGATAGGACTTCCACGTTCCAAATGGGGGGTTTTTATCTATTGGATTTCTTAATGCTATAGAATTTAACGCATGCTTAACAAGTACAATGAGTAGTTAATCGTTCCACAGACTCCGTATTACATAGAGTTGATACTACAGATTTGTATAAAAGAATTGTCTTGTAAGATAATTTGGCGACCAAATAAAGATCGGTTAAGTATTTAGCGACATCTGCACCCGTAGGTTGTGTAGTATTTACTTTATGTTGCGTTGACCAAGCTACCCACTTCTTCCAGGCTGTATTATACGTCTTGCGTGTAGAGGCGCGCCAAGATGATTGAAGAAGGGAAATTTATTCAGGTTTCCACCTCGTTAGATTTTCCGACCACCGCCAACCTTGCAGACTTCTAGCGTCATCTCGTGAACATTTTGGGGCGGTAGATTTGTGGTCACGTCCCACGGCATGAGCCCTGAGTGTTGGAAATATTAATCTATGCCTTTATGGTATGACATCTACGGCAACACTAGCTCGTTGATTGTCTCTGGTAGCTCTCCCCTTTCTGCAGGGCTACTCCGAAATTCGAAGTTCGTGTCGTGCGGTTCTCTCGCTCTCGTATCAAACAGTGTAAGTGTCAGAGGGACCGCACGACACGAACTTCGAGTTTCGAGTTTCGGAGTAGCCCAGCTGTCTCGATCTCCTTACTACTACTATGATCGACGCCATAATTCGTGAGACTAAATTGACAATTCATTGTGCACAAGTGTTGCCACAGTCAGGGTAGTGCTGTTCGTGTCGATATAATAAAACATTACGGCATTGGCTTCTAGTGATATTTATCCATTATTTGCGGTGACAATATCAAATTAGTTTAATAATTTAATTTGCAATGTAAAGCCCGTTCCACACTTAGCCCGCGGATCGCGCGCAATGGCTGCGAAGGGGCGCGAACGCTAAGTGTAGAGCCGTTTCGCATATTCTTCGCGGTTTCGCGCTTTGTTCCCCAATTTTGGTCGGTTTTTTGTCCCGCGTCAAAGGGAGCGCGAAGCGCGAACGCGACGCGAACGTGCATATGACTCCACACTCGCAGTCCGCGACCGAGTGTATGGACCTGCACCGTCGTTGTGAAATTGGTGAAAAATCGATTACGATGGATACTTGTCATCCACCACCTTCGTTTTCTCCACCGTTTCTTAATTTGCGTTTTATTTTAAAATATGTATAGTTGTAGTACGCTAACGCGCATAAAGTTAGGGACGCAGCAACAGCTACTTCAACGTCCATTTCATTTAACGTTGCGAACATAACTGTGAAAATACCGCGAACCATTGCGAGTGTAGAGTCGTTGTTAAATTCGCGGCAAGTTCGCTCCGCGAAATCGCGCCGTGATCCGCGGACTAAGTGTAGAGCGCCCATACGATATCATTGTAAGAAGTGCAAATACGAACCGACGACAATTATTTCATTTATTGTTTTGATTGGCCTCACCTTAAATCCGCTTTATTTATTTTATATGCGCATGATATCATTGCCGTCCCCAAGTGCGCAGTGCGCTAACCGAAGTAATAGCTCCATCATTATCTTCAGAAGAGACGCCATTTTGTCACCGGTAATGTGTCGCGATTGGCAGGGGCAGGGGGACTACTACAAAATTCTAAAATCTATGTTCGTATCGTACCGCCCCTCTCACTCTCGTATTAAATAATGTTAACGTCAGCAGGACGGCAAGATACGAAGTTCGAATTTTATACGCTTCGTAGTATTATAGGGCCCGGGGGCGGCGCGGGGCATTCGTCGATTTTTCACTTTGAATTGTAACGGATCTTAAGCCTATGAAACGATTCACGGATCGGATCACATGCTCCTGAATCGATCTCACAAATATCGTATCAAAATTTGTATTTATTTTGACAATTTTAATATTAGATCTGACCACACATTGGATTTAATCGTTGGAGCCATCGGTATAATCATAATAAAATAAAATTGTTATTGACACAGGACGATACGTACGGCATAAACAATGTAAGATAAATACAATTTAGCTATGATTAAAACCAATGCAGACTTTTTTAAGTACCCGCATCATGTTTCATTATTTTTATGTATCTATTTGCTTCTATATATCTATCTAATATGACTATTGCGACATCCGGTTATAATCGATTTGTCTTCATTAAAAATTTGAGATTATAAATATTCAATAAGTACTTATACGATTTAAAGGGTACAATTCACCTTTCTTCCGAATCGAATCGGTTGAAGAATATATTGAAAATGCACCATTTAGTCGAATCGACACTGAATATCAATATCGGCTACATCGCTATTTAATTTCGTCGAACCCTGATAACCCCTTATTAACTGTCATTGACTTGTCAATTTAGTCTCACGAATTATGGCGTCGATCATAGACAGTATCTCTTATTAGTCTGTGTCTTAATGTCTTAAATTTTATTTTGTTGTGTTTTGATATATCATTAATTAATTAAATAATAATATGAAGGAACCGATAGAGCCTAGCAAAGAAGACTGTTGTAATAGTGGATGTAATCCATGTGTGTTTGACGTATATGAAAAACAGATGAAATTGTATGAAGCTTACATAAAAAATGGTTCAGAAGCCGCCGTGGTCGAACAAAACGCTATTTCGCAATTAGAATATACCTCATTTAAAGTTGTAGATAATATTGATTTATGTCCAGCTCATAAACTAATTGCATTTAAAAGATGTAATA
Organism: Choristoneura fumiferana; assembly: GCF_025370935.1. Classification (NCBI taxonomy): domain Eukaryota; kingdom Metazoa; phylum Arthropoda; class Insecta; order Lepidoptera; family Tortricidae; genus Choristoneura; species Choristoneura fumiferana. Next base: position 7,223,294 of record NC_133483.1, on the reverse strand, counting down.
TTAGCAGTGGTAAGGTATTATGGACAGCTGGTGATCATTTTCTAGTTAAATATAATTCTGCAGAGTTAGTTTGCACAAGAGCATATACACCTATAAAATATAGTGTAAGAAAATTTGACTTTGATTTTGAAATTGTTGTTAAAAAATATGAAAATGGGATTGTGTCTGATTACTTATACAATTTAGAAGTAGGGGAAGAAACTCTGTGGAGAGGTCCCTATGGGATTTATGAACATGTTCCTAATAAATATATTCGAATAATCATGATTGCGCAAGGGACTGGCATAGCACCATTATATTCTATTATACAAAATATAGTGAACAATGAGGATGATTTTACTAAAATAGTTTTGTACTTCTGCTGTCCATCACAAGAAACAATTTTGTTTAGGGATGACCTCTACTCATTCCAATCTTACTGGAATTTTAAATACTCTGTATTTCTGAGCTGCAGTTCTGTGTGTGATTGTAAGTATCAAGAACCTATCAAATGTCGGAGGCTTCAACATGAAGATGTCAAATCCTTAAACATCTCTTCAACAAATGATCAGTTTTTGCTTTGTGGTTCATCCTCATTTATGGATGAATTGAAAAATATGTTATGCGCAGAACATTTTACCTCTGATAATATTGTAATGTTTTAAGGCAAGGCAGTAGCCAGGACTCTGTCAAGAGGGAGGCAAGCAATAAAAACCTAATTAGAATAGACCTAAGCTGCACATGCTGAAGTTTGCTACCATTCCTGTTAATTGTTTTATTCTTTAGATGGGGGGCAGTGCTCCTTCCTTTATCTTTCACCTTGTTTTAAGGTATTTCCTAAGTATCTTGTGTATACTGTTATTTACATTTGATGCCAATTACAAATAAAGTAGACTTCTGTGAATGGCAAAATAAGGCCAGTAAAACTAAGTCATGCCATGTGCAGACAGTACAGTATGGACACACACCAGGTGAGACATAGCTTTAGCTGGCCTCACTTGTTGGTAGATTATAAGTTTATCAGAAAACTTCAGAAGTACTGGGAACTGAGAAGTAGATCTTCTTTCATTGCCAGGGCAAGTTCTGTTTAACTTTATTATTATGTTGTTCTAGTTTAAGTTTAAGATGTCAATCTTAAGTTAGAGATTTATTGCCAAGCCAATTCTAGTATTTTTAAGCGTCCATTGAGATTTACTGAAGTAAATTTACTATCCAATTCTGTCTGGAGTTAGCTAAACAAACGTTTCTACATATATTTTTTGGCAATAGAACTTTTTAGTGTCCATGAGTTAGCATTTGTATTAAAAAAATGTGGCACTTCTAAAGAGATGGTAAATTTTTTACCAAGTTTTGTTTTATTCATGGTTGGGAAAAAAATAAATAATATGTAATTGTTAATAACATTTTTTTAGACAAATACATTTTCAGAAAGCCAGTTAAAGTGTGGGTTTGTATCTTGTGTAGCAATCCTATGGTAGATTGTACAACAATTTTAACATTTGAAACTTAAAATTGTGTGAACTTCTATAATAAATAACGCTAATAAATGTACATGTAGGCATTTTTAATCAATTTGTGTTTGAAATATCAAGAAACGTGTATTACAATTTGACCGTTAATTCAAACCTTACGGAGTATAGACTATACAATCCCTTTGCTGTATTTAAGCAGCGTTTCCACCAGAGATATGCGAGGATGTGTTGTGAGGAATATGTTTTTCGTCAACCAATAGAGGAACGCTTCATTTAGGTACCCATCCTCGCATAGCCCATCTTTGGTGGAAACAGCTCAGCGAAGCGAAGTTTTAAGGGTTCCGTAGCCAAATGGCAAAAAACGGAACCCTTATGGATTCGTCATGTCATGTCTGTGTCTGTCCGTATGTCACAGCCACTTTTTCCGAAACTTTAAGAACTATTGAAATATACTGTTGAAACTTGGTAAGTAGATGTATTCTGTGAACCGCATTAATATTTTCACACAAAAATAGAAAAAAAAAACAATTAATTTCGGGGGTTCCCCATACTTAGAACTGAAACTCAATATTTTTTTTTCATCAACCCCATACGTGTGGGGTATCTATGGATAGGTCTTCAAAAATGATATTAAGGTTTCTAATATCATTTTTTTCTAAACTGAATAGTTTGCGCGAGAGACACTTCCAAAGTGGTAAAATGTGTGTCCCCCCATGTAACTTCTAAAATAAGAAATAAGAAACGTTTATTGTAAGAGAATGATAAAACTAAAAAATATATATGATGTACACTACCATGCAAACTTCCACCTAAAATTAGTTTGAACGAGATCTAGTAAGTAGTTTTTTTTAATACGTCATAAATCGTAAAAGTACTTAAAGGAAACTTTATATTATGTTACTTGCTGCTACGGAACCCTTCATGGGCGAGTCGGACTCACACTTGGCCGCTTTTTGTAGATACAAAACGAAGGATGTGTTACGAGGGATGTACTCTGTCCAACAAAAAAGTTTATTACTAGGTATAGAGAAAAAGAGTAGCAACTCTATGGCCAAATACGTATCTATAGTAACTGTAGGGCTACTCCGAAACTCGAAGTTCGTGTCGTGCGGTCCCTCTCGCTCTCGTATTAAATAGTATAAGTGTCAGAGGGACCGCACGACACGAACTTCGAGTTTCGGAGTAGCCCTGCTGGCGCTGTCATCGTTCATCCACCATTACCTCTCGTATTTCGTTTTCTAGATTTTTTTTACCGTACAACGGCAAAAACTACTAGACACTGGCAAAATTGTCCTCCAATGGAGAGAGCCATATTTTTTTAAAGAAACAATAACTGAGGGGCTAACAACAAAACTCGCAAATCAAAGTTCGTTTCGCACCGTCCCTTTCACTCGCGTAATAAATGACATAAGCGTCAGCGGGACGGCAACATACGAAGTTCGAGTTTTGCATTTCGTGGCATAGGGTCTGCAGAGCTACTACGAAACTGGAAACTCGAAGTATCGTGTCATGCGATCCCTCTCGCTCTCGTATTAAATAGTATAAGTGTCAGAGGGACCGCACGACACGAAATTCGAGTTTCGTAGTAGCCCTGCTGCTGGGCCCCACAGACTGTGGCCTTAAGACTAGGGTTGCCATACGTCCCGGTACGCCGGGACATGTCCGGATTTGAAGCATAAAAATCACAGTTGTTCAGTAGGGGGCTGGACTCTAATATACCTACAGTAAACACGACTAACTAGCTATAACATAGCCGATAACGTGCATTTTCCACTTTGTAGCGAAATGCGCCTACGAACAGAGAACCGGCTGGCGAGTTGCTGGCATTGAATGACTATGTTAATAGTAGATTGTACAACGAGAGCATAAAACGAGCCATTTCACCCAAGACGTTCATATAGCCGCCCGAGCCGGTACGGCGAGGGTGGATAGACACGTCGAGGAGAAAATGGGTTAAATGATCGAGTTTTACACTGCTTTTCACTTAGATTGCGAGGAAATGTACCTTTTATTTTTTATGCATTATTATAATCTATTTTTTTTTTAATTTTACTTATTTATTATGATTGGTTTGATTGATTTTTAGTTTTATATAAATCAAAAATTATTTAAAAAATATGTACAAACTTTTTTGTTTGTGGTTGTTGACACCTTATTGATTGCCTTGTTGATTACCTTAGTCTTCAGTTGGTCTTAGACTAAGATATTATTTTATGCACTAGAACATAAAAAGTCATTTTATGTCGCCAAGATAAGATACAGCATAAACACGAACTTTACGAGCATGAGAAGTGAAAAAGTTATTTTGTGTTTAGGCAAGGACCTAAACCTTCAAAGTTACCGATTGTTGTAATAAACTTTCCTTTTTTTTCTACGTTTACTACCGTTTCTTTAAATGTCCCGGTCCGCGTCCGCACACTTATGGCAAACATACTTAAGGCGAACGGTACACGTCAATAAATATGGTGATAATCATCATGATATTTACTTATGTATCTCGGGCCGGATCACAGCACACCCTACACCATCAATACGGATTGATACGGATCACGTCAGTACTGAAGCGTTCTTTGTACGAGGCAGAAGTGATGGACCCTGGACGGAGGAAAATTAGAGCTTGTGTAGCAAAAATTGTAGCCCTGACCTTAAGCAAACGAGTAAAAAGATGTCATGCATGCCTGTCATGGATTCTTGCTCGTGGCACGGGTTCTCCGTGGCAGATGCGGAACCCGCAGCCGCGGTGTCACCGACGTCCTCCACCGATGCCGTCTCGCTGCGTACTGACGCGATTAATATTGACGCGCGACACTACACGCAAGATAAATATCACGTCCAGGTTCTGGAATCAGATCATAAGGATTTCCAGAAATCCAGCAAAAAATATTGTGATCCGTCAATACAATTCCCTACACGTCAATAAATATAATAATATATTATATTGACGGATCACAATATGGATATTGCGTTTATTATAGCATAGCATTCGCCTAACCATGCTGGTGGGTGAACGCCCGCACAGAGTTTCTACCGTTGGATTATTTCATGCTGGCAACATGCATGCTCAGATATGGATTTTTTCGCGCCGGCGCGAAACGTGTGTCGCTCCGCCAATCTATAGCCCACAATATTCTTTACAATAAATAATTGATTGTGTTTATTTCACCAGTATGAAATGAAATTGCATATTATCTTTAAGGAAGACAACAACACAATGTGCTACACGTAATTAAATAATATAATTCCAAATAGGTGTATTTTTAAATGGATTGAGGTATTTAATAACGCTGCTGACAAATGCTCGATATACTTTAAAGAATAAGAAAAATGGGCTCTATCGTGCTGAAAAGCTTATCTATCCTTTTAGGCGTGTTTTTCATATTCGTTGGAATTACAAAATTAACACCATTTATTTCTAAGGAATTGCACAAAGACTTGGTAAGTGAGATATGTATTATTTCTGTGTTTTTCTATTATTATAAGGTTTAAAAGCATTAAAAGGTCGGCGATGCATTGATTTTGTTGCGGAGCGATGAGAATTGCTATTTCGGTAGTTGGCCTGCCGCCTAATTCCTGCTGGTCGGTCGCGAGTCGCGACGGCGGGTTAGACAAGGCGAGCGGCGGCACTGCCCCCTCCTGAGACTCAATCTATTCAATTAATCACTGCTAAATTAATGTTCTCATTCTATAACAATGTTCTTAATTCTCATCCTATATTTACGTTGCTATGATTTGATTTATTTTACGATGTTAAGCTATACAGGGTGGAAAGTTGAGATGGTTCAGCAAGGGCAGCTACTAGCTCCCTTGCTGCTACGCGAAATGCTCTTAGGAGACCTTTACTAACTTTTTGAGTGATGACAATCGATATTCACAGATTTTTGATAAAATGTACAGTCACCGAGAAAATTGACAGGTTTGACTTTTTTTTAATGCCAATCGGTCCCATTTTCTATCAAGGATTAAAACACTCTTTGTGACCAACTAAGGTTAGAGTACTAGAACACCCACAAATCAAAGAAAACTTTTTCCATACAGTTCGTAGGGTACTAATTTGCAGTGAAACTTTCGCATGTTGTTTTTTTACGAATATGAATCCTATATGATTAAAGAAAATTAAACTGTATGTATACCACGCGCCATATAAATCTGCCTAAAAGTTAATTACTTAATACTCAGTTTTGACGCATTTTTGAGATACATTTTTTATGCGACGTCTTTACGTTACTCCCGGATTGTGTTCGAATCGCTTAACGGTATAGTGTCTAGTTTTTGTGGTACTAGTCGTGGCAATAAACTTTTAGGCAAAGTTAGGCGGCGGAAGGTATAGACAACTATAAACTGAACATTTTAACTAAAGTTAGTGTCTTATCCCAGTATTGCTGCCCCATCTCAACTTTCCAGCCTATATAGCCACCTATGCTATACCAAAGCAGTGAGTTTAAAATTGTAACATGTGAGCTTATATCTTTTAAGGAATTAAAGTTTACGAGTAAAAATGTTGCTCGGTCTCTTCTCAGCTCAGTATTTTCGTAATTACCTACGAGCTTTGGTATTTCATTATGTGTCTTACAACGGTTAAACATATTTCAATAAAATACATACTTACGACGCGTATTTACTTAGGTATTGCCAACTATCGTTAGCACAGGATACTGAAATAGCTCGATTTATTTATTTTTTAAGGCTACTACGAAATACGAAAATCGAATTATGTGTCGATGTTATTATTCTAATGTCATCAGTACAAAATATTAAATTTGAAACTCTCTAATTTGTCCAAAATAAATCATTTTCCCAGGAAAATCTGATAGATATCAGATCGATTATTTGTACCTGTACCCCTAGTGTAAGTTTTCGGTTACAAAATACGTATCGATCGCGTTCGCGTTATAATCTCAATTTAGCTAGCGGAACGTTTGCGATGTTCGTGTTTCTATACACCCCTAACAGGTACAAATAATCGATCTGATATCTATCAGATTTTCCTGGGAAAATGATTTATTTTGGACAAATTAGAGAGTTTCAAATTTAATATTTTGTACTGACGACATTAGAATAATAACTGCATATTAATGCATAGCAGTGCGCACTCAAAGATGTCTTGACTAACGTAGGCACCGCATCAATTTTAGATTTACATCATGCTTCGCGCAGCAAGGTCAAGTCATGTTCGTTTACGTATTCGGATCGGATACCCAGGATAAAAAATAAGAATAACTGACGCATTTTGCACGTTTATTTTTTATACTTACTTACGCTCATGCTTTTCTTTAAATTATTTGTGGCGTTATCTGGGAAAAGGTACCTTGTTGTCGGTTCTAGTTTCCGAGACAATCGCGATTAAAGTAAAATGTGAAAATAAAAATCTATTTTTACTCTATATTAATAAGCAGGGTCTAAATTTTAATTTTAATTTGACAGAGACACAACTTTTTAAATCGATTTTTTATGAGTTAAAACATGCGTTAAAGGGCTCAGGATGACTTCGTCCACAGTCCCATTTCGTCACCTTCTTAAATCGTCCACGTGCCATGTCAGCCTGCAATTCCTAAATCGTCACCTTCCTAACTCGGCCACTTTATGATATCGTCCATATCCCATTTTGTTAACCGACTTCAAAAAAGGAGGAGGTGCATGTTCCGTAGTTTGTTTTTTTTTTTCATGTATGTTCACCGATTACTCAGTCAATTGTGGACCGATTTTCAAAATTATTGTTTAATCGAAAGGGTATTCTTCTGAGGTGGTCCTATTGTCATCAAGTCAAGATCTGATGATGGGATCCTAGGGAAATCGAGGGCAAACCTCAAATTTTATAGGCACAACTATGGCGATTTTTGCATTTTTAGCATTAAGATGAGCATTTACATTCACAAAGTATCATTTGGTAACTTGGACCTGATGAAGAAGACCGTGATGACCAATGGAACTCATCAAAGCTAAGTAATGCTCGCTCGTCTATAAACGATCAAGATTAATATACCTAGATAAGCGACTAAGAAGAAGCTTTAAGTTAATGATTCTTTCGAACTGATATGATGCTGAAGCCAGAAGGTAGGCAACGGAACTCTCTTATTAAACAAAGCAACTAAGTCGTGTTTGGGCTTAATAGAATCGTTGTGAGATGTACTTTGGCTACGTCACTAAAAAGTGAGAAATAAAGAATTTTTTTAACAAAAAAGTAAAACCGACTCAAAAAAAATAACAAAAAATGGAACCGACTACAAAACCCTTGAAAATATTTTTCTAGGTACGTACTAGCTCGAAGTCGGTGACACAGCACGACCCAGCAGGAGGGATTGAATGAAACCCATAGTATGTAAAAGAGATAAGACGACTATTGTCCCACTCCTGCTGGCTCGTGCTGAGGCACCGACTTCTAGCTAGTACGTACCTAGAAAAATATTTTCAAGGGTTTTGTAGTCGGTTCCAGTTTTTTTTTTTTTTGGAGGCGGTTTTACTTTTTTGTTAAAATTTTCTTCTACATTCCTATTTCGACCACAGTGTGAACTCGTCCACTTTCTTTTATATACCACAGTACTACTTGGTCAGCAGTGCCAACTCGTCCACGTTTAGCAGACGTTGTCTCACAGATATGGTCAATTTAAGCGTTTAAATAGCAAAATATCCCGAGAGTAATTTGCAAAAAAAGCCCCTTTTCAATAATCATTTATAGAGCATTTATATTAGTCTGGATAGTGAACAATGCAATAATGTTGATGAATTGGCACTGTAGTCGAAATAAGACTGTTGACGACTTGGTACTGTGGCCCACGTAAGAAAGCGGACAAGATAGGAAAGTGACGATGTGGGAATGTTGGCGAATGAGAACAGTAGACTGTATGAGAATGAGGACGATATAAGAAGGTGACAAAATGAGACTGTGGACGAAGTCATCCTGAGCCCCTTAAAGTTTAGTAAGAAATAGGTAAGTAAGTACCTTATTGTCGGTGCCGCTCTTGAGTGTTTTCTGTGCGCTCGGTATCGGTTTGGAAGACGTGTCGGACGTCGGTACTTTGTCGGCGCGTCATCATCATCATCATCATCCCAGCCTATATACGTCCCACTGCTGGGCACAGGCCACCTCTCAGAATGAGAGAACTTTGGCAGTAGTTCCCGCGCGGGCCCAGTGCGGTGCTTGTCGGCGCGTAAAAAACGTCAATCAGAATCATCATAAAATGCGTTTAATTAGAGTAGGTAAATCATCAATAACTGGCCACCATTAGGCGATAGCCAGTTAGGCCTTATCACACTAGCGATTTGCGGGCGAGTTGAAAGCGAGGCGAGCGCGCAGCGCGTTCGCTTCGAGCGCGTAACGATTTCACCGCGAGCACGCAACGATATCGCCGCGAGCGCGCAACGATGTCGCTGCGAGTTCGCTGCGTTAGCGCCGAAGACGCCCTATTATTATTGTACGAAAGTCTACAATATGGTGTTTTTGGCGCTAAAGCAGCGAACTCGCAACGCGCTCGCAGCAGCGACATCGTTGCGCGCTCGCGGCGATATCGTTGCGCGCTTGCGGCGAAATCGTTATACGCTCGCAGCGAATTCACTTGCAAAATCGCTAGTGTGATAAGGCCCTTATTGACGATTTACGCCAATTTGTGTCTTTAATAGTTACAACTACAAATCAAAAGATTTTTTTAGATCTTATAAAATCCGACAATAAGGTCCCTTTTCACGTTAATCATTTACCCCCTTATTCATAAACGACAATCAAACCTATTTTAGTTAAAATGCCGCTAAAATTCGTTTGTCCTTATCTGTCACTTCGACATTTGTATTTGTTAGAAAGGGACAAAGCATTTGTTAGTTAACATAGGCTTGTTAAGTTTTATGAATAAGGGGGTTAGTGTTTGTTGAGACAAAATTATAGGTTTTTGGTAAGAGTTTTAATACTAACGTATTCTTAAATTAAGGGGCTGTTTCACCTTCCATTGATTAGTCTTAACTGACGGTTAAATGTGATGCCGTCTCTATTTGTTTTGTTCGAATAGACGGAGACGGCATCACATTTAACCGGCAGTTAACACTAATCAATGGATGGTGAAACAGCCCCTAAGACTATTAAAAAAATAATCGTAAGTTATATATTAGTCGTTTTCAAATTATATCACTTCATATCACTAAATATTTTACCACCGACGAAAAGGTCCCTTTTCGAAAATAAGTATATAAGTAGTGATTGTACCAACTTTTTACTAAACTTTACCTTGAAATTTGAGACTGAAAAAACTAGTTTTTTAAGATTTGTTGAGTTAATTTGTTCTCATTTGGCTCTGTTTTAACGTACTAAATATAAAAGTTTGTTGATTTTGACTGTTTAATTACATTTGTAAACCACAATGTTATTTTTGTTAAAGTATTTTTTTTTATATAATAAACAACGTTAATTCAAAACGGAGTAGTTTTTATTTAGTGTCCAATTACGCATAATATTTTTTCCTTCGATAAAATCCAATGGACGTAAATAGAAAATTAAGTAAGAAATCCATCAACCTTTTTTTTACTTTATGCACTTTGGCAAGGTAAACTATAGGAAAACAGTTGTCCAATTACAAAATTGTTCTTGAAACCTGAAAGCCCGTACAATCTACTCCTCAAATAGCATGTTATCTATGTAAGTAACTTCCAACAACAACATACTTTTATTGGGTGTAGAAGTTTGAATTCAATGTTCTCATAATCACCTTTTCTGGCTTTTGAGGTTCAACATTTTTTTTTAAATAACTATTAAACCTTCAAGCATGTTTCTTACACGGTTCGATAGCTAAGTGTAGGTATGTAGATTATGGGGATATCAGTAACTCAATACCGACAGCAAGATTTTTCCAGGTAACGCCACATATAGTATAGTTAGATAGTGTTATCCTTTAAAATTGCATAGTTTCCGCGGGATAGCGATTAACGAATTCTACGCGAAGAATGACAAAAATACCCGCACAAAATTCATCCAACCGACGTCGGCGGTCGGCGTCGCACGTGACATGTTATGTTAACACAAACATTTCATCTATTTCAGAGGAAAGAATACGTAAGATACGCAAAAGTGTTCCCATTAACTGAAACGTTAGACTTCAAGCTGCCGTCGAAATGGTACCGACGGACCGTGGGCGCGCTCGAGATTCTCTTCGGGCTCACCCTGGCACTAGTTCCTGGGCGTAAGTCTTTCTTGTCATTGCCTTCTCTTCAAAACACCATTGCCGGTATAATCTGCCATCATTCTTTTAAACATCATTTTTTTAAACTGCATTTATCTTCCCAAATATTGGTTTATTTTTTTTATTGCATTTGTTGTGTATATTATATACCTATGTTAGTAAACGAAACGCTGAAACCTAGATTTTGTTGTGATTGACAACATAGATAGGTATACCCCAATATAGACTGAAGATCAAAGCATTCAGCATTTAATGATGTAACAAATACTAGCTCCACTACAGGTAAAGTGGTTACAGTAGTTACAGTCAACTACAAAGTGATCATACGGCCAAAGTTACAAAAATATGTGACGACCTTATAGATACCTTAGAATTTAACGTAGCTTTTTGGCCGTATCGATATTTTGTAGTTGACTGTACAGTAACTATTAATATTGTCTGTGATTGCAGTAGGTAAGCTCGACCCGCAGAAAAACCTTTTCACAATAAATACCTAGTACAATGGTGGCCGCACAGTGCGACAAACAAAGATCTAAATGAACATGGCAAAAAAATAGAACACACGCGGCTGTCTTGCAAAACTTGACTTTTTACAGTTCCCGTGAAAGTTGCTGTTCGTAGTTTTTAATTAGTATTTTGAGGTTAAAGCACTAATATCTACCTAATATAAGCTATACTTAATAATTAAAAAGAAATAAATAAATAAAATACATTTATTCACAACACAAGACACAACAATAGTATTAAGTACAAATAGACAACACGTAGAAAGAAGTATGTGTCATTGTGTTAATTAGTTAAAATAAAGCGCCCTCGTGCAAACGTCACCCACGTTCAATAAGATCTCTGTTGAACTTTACCATGGCTCGAGAATACGACGGTTTACCCACAAGAGTTCGTTTGGTGATGTTACAGACAAGATAAAGAACGCGGCTAACATCGGGCTGGTGGCTCTGATGGTGCTAGCGGCGTACTCGCACGTGATGGTCGGCGACCCCTTCGACCGCTGCGCGCCCGCTCTAGTTTTCTTCTTCATGCTGTGCGGACGACTCGTTGTCTGGTAAATTACAAAACATATATCGCCTACGTTACCGCCGCTTAATGCAGTGAGGTACAGACTGCCGTTTTAAGCATCTGCCATTCAGGGAAAACCGGTCAAGAGCGTGTCGGACACGACCAAAATAAGGTTCCGTAGCAATTACGAAAAAAATAAGTAATATTTTTCTAAGGATTTCGTATTTTATACGGAATCTTCCAAGTTTAGGTATATTTTATACCTTAGGCTGCTATTTAGTCTAATTCTCAAGCAAACTTAGCCGTTATAGTTTTCCTTGAAAGTTTGATATACCTAATTACTATCATTCTGTTTTCAAATTTTTCCACGCACCGGTTTAGATTTTAGAGGGGGGTGACGCTCGATTTTAATGAAAATTTGCACTTTAAAGTTGAATATTTTGCAAACAAATCACTGAATCGAAAAACCGTTTTAGCAACTCCCTAATGATTTTAAAAGACCTATCCAACGATTCACCACACTACAAGGTTGGATAAGAAAAAAAAAACACCCCCACTTTACGTCTATGGGAGGAACAGTAAAAAAAATTTTTTAAAAATTTTTATTGTACCATTTTGTCGGCATACTTTACATACATATTCGTGCAAAATTACAGCTTTCTAGCATTGATAGTCCCTGAGCAAAGCCGCGGACGGACAGGCAGACATACAGACATGGCGAAACTATAAGGGTTCCGTTTTTGCCATTTTGGCTCCGGAACCCTAAAAAGGGCAGTGTAGTGTGGAGACGACACGGTGTCAAGATAATACGGGTGCGTGGACTGCGTGGTGATAGAGTTGTAATTAACGCACCGCCGCCTCGTTCAGTGTGTTTAGTGGTATAGGTAGGTAAGTAAAGCAGTTCTGTTATAGAGCCTCGTTGCCGTTGCAATCAACGTTATGCTAATTAAATAGAACTATGACGCCATCATGACTTCAAATCGGAACTTCAGAACTTTGTGCACAATTTTTACAGAAAAAAAAACACTAGTTTTCGGTGGAGGATATATACCTAGTACACGGTCAAAGGAGCAGTATTTATTACACGATGATCAGTGTAATTCATCTTCTGAATGCTCGTTTGAGTTTTATAACTCTTCGTTGTAGAAGCAAATCTATTCAGTAGTTTCCTGGTAATAAACTGAATAATGTACCAACCATAGCATGACAGATTATTATTACAAATTTATAACTTGCCATGAAACGTTTTAAATCAGCTATCCCGGACGGCGTTAAAAATATATTGAGATAATAATTTTTCGTCTTTACTATACTTTTTCTATGACACGGGTTATTTTAGAAAAAATATAATCTGGATTTAGAGCCACCTACGCAGCGTTGGATGTAACGTTATGCACAATGAAAGGATTTTTTATTTTTCGTAAATCTTACTAGCGTTAAGCATCTCTGTTAAAAAAAATATAACAAAAAATTGAACCGACTACAAAAAACCATAAAAATAATTTTCTACCAGTCTGAAGTCGGTCGGTGCCTCAGCACGAGCCAACAGGAGTGGACCTATAGTCATCTACCTCACCTACGCACCATATGTTGGGCTTCAAACACTCCTGCTGGCTGTGCTGAGGCACCGACAACCTTGAGACTGGTAGAAAATTATTTTTATGGTTTTTGTAGTCGGTTCAATTTTTTGTTATAAAATGTTTTTTCACGCTTTTTAGTGTAAATAATCTAAGATACAATAGTTTAATATCAACTGTTCATCTTTTACGAAAGATGGCTTTTTCGATGCAGAAACATTCATTGATTATTGAGGAGTCCTTTTGTGCTTCACCACCCGTTTTACCAATGCATTACGAGGAGCATAAATTGCTTAGCTACTGTGTCAAAGTAATTAAAGTTCAACCCGTGAAATACGTGTTATTGAGTAGTAACCCGATGGTCAACTGTGGTCTTCATCATCAGGTCCACTTCACCAAATGATGATTTTCAAAAGCAAATGCACGAGTTACTACTAAATATTTCCAATTTACTATAACATTTGAAGAGTTCCCTCGATTTCCTTAAGATAAAATCATCAGATCCTGATATGGTGCTTATGGGACCTAGATTCCAAGACGAACGCAATTTTTTTTAATCGGTTCATAAATGATGGAGTTCTGTGGTAACAAACATAAAAAAACTCCTTTTTTGAAGTCGGTTAAAATAAGGGTTAGCTACATGGAACCTTAATCTTTATTACTTGGAACAACAGTGCTTATTATTTTATAGGTCGTCAAAGCTGACCTCAAAGAGGTTGATTACCCCGACCATTACTAACACTGTAACGTATTTAGTCAGGATAGTAACTCTACATGACTCTACCTTGACCAATTTCTATGTGATGTAAACACGAGTTACGAAATAAAATTAGTGGTACCTATCACACGCCGAACGTCGGACTGGCAACGCGCCAGCGCAGGAATCCGCGGACCGCGCGGACGCAGTGTCGCGCAAATAATACGCGTTCCAGTTGATTGTGATTCCAACTATTTTATTCTATTTAATTATACTGTGTACCTACTGTGGAGCTGCGCTGCAAGGAAGGCGGATTGTTCTTCGATAAATATCCGCACGATAAATCCGAATCTGTCCTCGTTTGTGAATCCTTTCTTTAGATACATACATCATAATAACAGTAACACGATTTAGAAATATGCAAAGGATATGAATACTTACTGACTAAGGGTCCCACAACAAAGAGTAGAAAGCTTGTTGTTGCTTTAAAAAAATATGGCTCTGCCCATCGGAGGACAATTTTGCCAGTGTCTAGTAGTTTTTGCCGTTGTACGGTAAAAAAAATCTAGAAAACGAAATATGAGAGGTAATGGTGGATGAACGATGACCTACTTTACAGCGCTAATAAATCGATATCTGAGTAGAAAGCTGCTTTATGAGAAACAAAATTTCACAAAAATGTTGCCATAGTTACGTAAAAAAGTGGCAGTTACGTAGAAAGTGGGACGTTCTATAATTCCTAAAATTCATTGCCTACTTTTTTTTTGGAATCATTAAAACTAAAGGTTTATAATGACTACTCTTATTACTTTTTTAAAAGTCATAAATTACATTGTTCATGCTACTGTGAAATAAATGCATTAAAACAACTTTTTTTCTAGGTACCAGATTAGTCGTCGCGAGGAGTTGGAGAGAAGCGCTGCGACGCAGAATGGCAACGGACTCAAACGAGACTAGCTTGGCAATTGTTTTCTTGACCAGCCAGAATTGTTTATCGTCATTCATAAATTCAATTAATTATCGGCACTGATTGCTTACTGCAGAGAAGTACCCAGATAGGTGAAATTTGGAACCGCATTTTGCACATTTTAACCTTCACTAAAAATGTTTCATGTCTTGTCTTTAGGACATCCATAAATGTCACTATTTGTGATTTTATGTTAGTCATTTGCCATTGTTTAGTGTTCAGATACCATTATTTCGTCTCCTAAACTACATGAACTAAATCGATCAAAATACTTTTGATTCAGCCCTAGTGCAAATAGGTATTTACAATTTAATTATCTATACGTCGCCTTGGTCTTTCGAAATTAGATCACGAATAACATAAAATCGCGCTCCCGTAATGATCGACTGGAGTTATTTGTACTTAAAAGTGATATTAATTTAAGCGATACCTAAGTAGGTACTAGGTTCATTTTGTATGTGTGAGTATGATAGCAAGAAGTATAGATATGTAACGTAGGTACTTACAGTAACTGCCACTGTATATTATATTGGTAGGTTTAGACAACTATTGCACAAAGATAAATATTTGTTTATAATATATGCACCCTTAGATTCGAGGTGTCTTATTTGCTCAAAAGGATTACACTAAACAGCTGTTAGCTATGTGTTTATATAATTTAACAGCCGTTATCAATCTAGTCACGGTAGAAGTTGTATCTTTGTATTTATTCAGTGGTAAATCTTTATAAAATAGGAGAAGGCATAATATTACAGTCACATGCTCATGCATGCACATGTTATACCAGATATTATTAAGGTTAACGTTTTAAGACATGTACCTAATGCAGATTGTTGCCCATTGCAAACTTCACATTGACTGGAGGATGATAATTGAATATTGATACTATTTATTTATAACAAAATTCGATTTTGATGGTTGTATTATTTATTTGTGTGATGTGCGTATTGTGGTTGAAGTGTGATTGTTAACGAATAAATGGAAAGAAAATGTTTTCTTTTATTTCTATCTACATGTACTCCCAATACTTTTAAATTAAACTCGAATCGGTTAAAGCTGTTTGTGTATATATTTAATTAAAATTAATATAATACTTAATTAAATTATGGTAGGTATAACCTAATTTATACAAGGATAAGTGACATCTCTTGGTATTTTGGGTAATATAAATTACACGATGCATAAATTCTTATGTAAAAAAAAACATTTAAGAATAAGCCAAAGTTGCGTAACTTAAATCAACCCATCTTTAACAGATGAACAGAAGAGGAACCAAAATATTAGTAAAGGTATTGTCTGCATGCTTATATTTGTACCAGCTATGATATAGGGCCTATTTTGTAAGCCATAAATAAAATATAATAATTTGTTACATGTCTTACATGAACTTCTTCAAGCAGGATCCCGTCCAGTATGCAATAATTCTAGGGCGTTAGTGAGATTTGTAATAGCCGTTTTGATATCTTCATAGTTGAGTGCACTACTTGCCCACTTGCAATACTTCTGCGCTTTTGCGATTTGTTCAGGCGTCAGCTGGGCCACGCTTGTGGTGGTGTCCCCGTACAATGATGTTGGTGCTGGTTGCTGTGAAGGGTCGTAAGGGACAAATCCGCCGGGGTTAGGGTCTGGCGTGTATGGTACAGGAGGCAGCTGAGACGCCGCGCGCATAGCCAGGTTGGGGTCTGGTAATGAGTTGCTGAAGCTACTGGGGACGGTCGGCAGCGAGGCGGGCGAGGGCGCCGCGGGTGTGAAGCCGGGCGCCTGCGTTAAACCAGATGGCGCTGGTTCCTCATTAGGTAAACTGTCCTCTGGTTCGCCTCCTTCAGATTGTATCGGCCCTACAATGTGATGTAACATGCTTAGATTAATTTAGACATAATATGTACATATTTTATTGTGCTTAGATCTAATTCTAATACACTGGTTTTTAGGGTTTCGTACCTAAAGGGTGCCAACGGAACCCTATTACTGAGACTCCGCTGTCTGTCTGTCTGTCTGTCCGTCTGTCACAGGGCTCTATCTCTTGAGCCGTAATAGCTAGGCACTTGAAATTTTCACAGATTATGTATTACAGTGGCCGCAACAACAACAAATACTAAAAATAAAGTTGCTAGGGGCAACGCCCGTGACCCTATGTTGTTTAATGTTTAACTACTTATTAATTTGCGATTTTATTAGTGCTATTTTATAAAACCTTCGATAATTATAATAATCGTCTCTAAGACCGTGGTTTATTTTTTTGTGCAGCATTAAGACTAAATAACAATTTATGATCCACAAACCTCCGACACACACTACACACACTTTACAAAAGCCAACTTCAATAAAGCACTCACAGCCGCTGTATTTAATGTTTTTTTACACTAAAAAATGTCCGTTAAAATTGATCTTTATTCAAAATACTTGCACCTAGTGGTTACATTTTGGTGATATGTTTTTATTAACTTGTAATGTAATGTAACTAATTATGTTTGTTTAGGTGGAATTAAATAATTGAAATAAAATATTAAAATCTTAAATAAGTATTAAATATTTCAACTTAAATTTGAAGTGGATATCTTCAACCGATTCATTTAGAGAACGCCAGCCAGGGAGCCAACTATCTTACGCTCATGCTGTATTACGGTCTCTTACAGGGGGCGGATAAACCTACCGCTGGCCTAAACTCTTGCATTGATCATTTTATGGTTAAGTGTAATAAGTCTTGGACCACACATGTCTTCGATCATCTTACTGATCACTGTCCCGTTTTATTTACTGTTTCCGACGGAGCTAACCCTAAACGTCCGAAGTCCAATCGTAGGTTTAAAATTAAAAAAGAAATAACAGCTATTAAGTCATTCTCTAATCATGGCTTTAAAAAGACTGTATGGATATGGTTAAGTAAGATGGGTTATGACGAGACTGAAAACCTATCTAGGAGCCTTTCTGCGCACTGAATTTAGCACACACCCACATACGCACACACACGCACACAATATGATGTACGTACAAGTGGTGGTGATTGACTTTTTTTTTATGTAAGTAACTCTCTTTTTTTCCAAATTGATAGTCTGTTTGTTCTTAACAATTAATCTATGTTCATGATAATGGTATCTACTGGAAACTGTAACACAGTGAAAAGTAACACAGTCTCCAGGGTTCATATTGTAATTATAGATGTGTTTTGAACAATAAAGATTTATTATTATTACTTATCGCAATTTTACAGTTACTTATTTTTTATTGGCAAATTATTGTTTCACAAATAATTACTTAGTCATGTTTCATATTACCAAGTATTATTTAGTCAAATGTATCGTTTGGCATAACGTACTCTTCCCAAAATATCGCATGACATAATAACCTACTTTTCTGGGAGCAGTTTGTTTCTTTGGGGTGCGCAGTTCTAACCTAACCTAACCTACTTTTCTGATAGATGTTCGTTTTTGCGGGGGACACAGTTTTAACCTAACCTAACCAACTTTTCTGGTAGCAGTTCGTTTTTGTGGGGGACGCAGTCTATCTAACCTCGTCTACTTTTCTGATAGCAGTTCGTTTCTGTGGAAGACGCAGTTCTAACCTAATCTAACCTTTGATGAATAAGAATCTAACGTACTTTTCTGGTAGCTGTTGGTTTCTGTGGTTGGTTTGTGCGAAATGCCATTTTGTACAAATATTTTTTTGGAATACAATATTAGCCAAAAGAAAACGTTTGCTTAATAAACTTTTGTCGTACTTAATAAAATTTGACAAAGTAAAATTATGCCAAAAGATAATTTGACCAAATTAATAAAATGCAATATTCTAAAGATGCTAAAGATTCGTTTGGGAAATGAAACTGCTGCAATAAGTTTTTTGGGAAGTGAAATTTGGCGAAATATATTCTGCCGAAACGGCAGTACACCGTTTTAAGTATATGTTGTTTTGCCATGAAAGTGATTTTGAAGTTGAAGAAATTCAGCCATATTAAGATTCCGGTATTATAAGAAAACAAAATTAGGCATTCTGCAATTTAGGTATTTTGAGACCAAGAAGTTTTAAGATCTGGGCTGGGAATATTGATAAAAAGGTTAAATCCAATTTAGAACTTATGCATATATTCATGCAAGAGATGCCGCAGCGAAGGCTAGTTAATGAATGAGTAATAGAACAGTAATTGTTCTTTGCAGGTGTTTTGTGTTAATTTCAATAAACAGCCAGTTAAACTAGTCTACTTTAATGTCTGGCATATCAACTCACCAGGAACTGGTGCCTCTCCATTCTTCAAACAGTTGTGGATGTAAGCAGCTTTCCACTTGGCATATTTCCTATTCTGAGCTGCTTCATCTGTCAGATCACCGAATGTAGTGAGAACGTCGTAAATCATGCCTGCTGTGTAAAATGCTTTTACCATATTTCTGGAAAATATTCATACTTGAAAATAACTTAATGTACTAAAACAATCATGTAAAAAAACCAAGTAGGTAACTACCTATAACTGGGAAGATTTTTATTTAGAGCTGCTGCACACAGGGTCATAAATAGCAGCTTATGGAGACCAAGGTCTACCATGCATAAAGCTTCAATTTTTAGATAAGATAGCTACTTATAATCCATGGAGCCAGCAAGCCATTTGAAAAAAAGTACAAGGTTGCGAATTGTGATAAAAAAGTTACATGTAACAGATAGGTCTTACTTTCCATAACTTTGTTCCCTATCCTGTTTGTCAGCAAAAAGGAATAGTCTCAAAGCATAGTTCTCTAGATGAGCCTGTCCTGCGACCTCATTGGTCACTGCCTCATTATCTTTGTATGTCTTCTTCGCTTCTTCCAACCAGTCCATCAAAGCTGAAAGTATATATAGGGATATACAAAAAAGAAGTTTTATTTTGCTTATGGCATTTGCCTATTCATTATGACTAGATAAGGATATGAGTATAACTCATATTCAATTTTGCTATAATTTCTGTGGCAAATGTATGGGATGTTAACAAGACACTAGTAGTACAAAGGTTCCACCCTGGTATGTGATTCAGTTTCCTTGACTGTACAAATATTAAAAGGAGGATAATTATGTTACTACTGTACTGAGAATGAAGCTTGAAAAAAAAATACCAGACCATCTTCATTTTTTTTTTTATTGAATATGGTATGTATTAATAAACATAAAGAGAAAAAAAACAAGCCCAGTAGTGAAGTTAACCCGTCCAGCGATTTAGGCACACACGTGTGTGCCTAAGGAAACCTGTCCGAAAATGCGCTAGGTGCACTCAGTGAGTGTGTCTATCGCAGTTCGGGACAAATTTTTCTAGGCGCTTTTTGCACCCCCAAATCGCTCGACGGGTTAATAAACTTCAAGTTTAACAGTTGGAACCCATTTACTGGGAATTATTTCAGCAAGCCACAGTTTTAAATGGGTCCAGACACCGGTACAGACTGTTGAACTAGAAGTAGCTTAACAGAGTTCTAGATTACTTACTAGGCTTGTTTTTTCTTTTAAGTTTTTTAAAATTGTTTTAAGTCAGTCAGTCTATTTGTTTTTGCTTTTTTTAGGGTTCCATACCTCAAAAGGAAAAAATGGAACCCTTATAGGATCACTCTTTGTCCGTTTGTCTGTCTGTCTGCCTGTTTTATACTTTGTTACAAAAAATATTAATCAAAGTTTATAATAAGTCTTATGCATCTTATGCTTTCGTCACCATATTGCATCCATCATCCACCCTTTACTTATCATTTATGACAAGAGCAAAAACTTTTTTTTTCCTTTTCTGGTATCTGCAATCAGTCGAAAGAATTTAATCGGAAATTAAAATGACAAAGTATATATGCGCCGCTGCTGTATTTGGAGCATGTTTTTAACATATCTGACATATCTTTACATATAAAAAAATTGGTACCTCATATTAAAAAAAAAAAATGATAAAAATCTTTACTGGCAGACATGTTAGTAAATAATAAATTGAGATTAAACATCCTTACACATTAAAACCTTTGTCTCATCTGGTGTTTTCTTTGTAGTTGTTTTCAGGCCAACTTGTAAAGCATGAAGCCTGCACCAATAGGCCACAACTGGATCTCTATTCTCATGTTCTGACGCAACTTTCAAATAATGTTGAATTGACTTCAAACTGGGCGGGCACTCGGGAATGTTTGCCATTTTGAAGAATTGCTATACTTATGACTAAAGAAAGAGAACAATAAAATAATTATGCAAGACGTTTTAATAGTAATTACTAAAAAAAGAGATACAAGATTACAAAAACTTAATAGTAAATAACTCAACATATTAGCAATTAATAATTTAATAAAAAAATATACATGGAACGAAAGAAACACTTGATGTTCTTTCAACAAATACATAGAACAGTGAAGTGAACAACAGCCTATTATGGATAAAGATCCTATTTTTATGTTACCTTATGTTTTTAATGCCGAATTATACTTGATTTATAATCGAAATAGATTAGAGGGTTAGACACAGTAATTTGATAAAAAACCCAAAATAACAATTATATGAAATGACGTCAGACAGAGGTTGCAAAAACTGACGTATGAATGACGTAAGTACATTTTTTTTTAAGTCACTGTCAGTCAAGTGTCAGTGAGACTCAGTCAGACGTCAGTGGCTACGTTCCACTTGACGTCCTCAACGCCCTCCTCAACCACGACAGCTGAAACTGCCGTTTCGCTAAATAACGTAAAAAGGCCGCGGGCGTTGTCGTGTAAGCGAATATTTTAAGTGCAACGCATATCTTGAACGCTGAACGCTTGCAATATAGTGGTATGGTTAAAACGTGCTATGGAATTGTAAGTAAATATTTCGCATAGATTCAAGTAAAATTTATTTCCAACCACGACCACTGGCCTCAGGCGAAAACGACAAAGAGGGTGATACATTCGTTGCGGGCGTTTAGTGGAACGTACCCAGTGTCTTGTGTTATCTTTTTTTATTCGCACTGTACTGTGATATGAAAATGTAAAGTACCTTGACCAAAAAGACCTTGACGGATATGTAAACTATTTTATATAAGGCCATAAGGCCGAATTCATGTCATGTATAGTATTATGCTATTATTATTCCTTTGAATAGTGGCCTTTAAGCTGTATTGTATGGTATTGCTGGCATTGCTCATTTTAATGTCGCTTGGACCGGACCGGACCGGATGAGCAGAATGCTTTCAGTTGGGTACATTAAGATGCAAAGCCAACTCTTTCTTAAATAAAAAAATTTGGATTTGAAGCGAATTACTAAACTTTTTACCGAATTTATTACATTTTAAATTTACTTTTGATTTGTAAATTAAAACCAAGTTCTGCAATATTATCTCATTTCGGTTCGTGACAGAAATAGGTTTTAGAACGCCAACGTCACGTCAATCAAGTTCAAATCAAACTTCAAAGCAACTGAAGATGAGGCTTGAAGCCTTTATAAACCATGACCCATAGATGAGAGTGTGTATACTGCCATGACCTGAAGACTTGGCTCATGCCTAATCAATTAACTGAAGACTTGGCCTCTATCTGGCCTTACTAAAACTACCAAAAGAAGAAAAAAAATATAATGAAGACTTGGCTGTATGGTGTTTAACCTTTGCCTTTTCCCCAAGAGGAAAGAATAATAAATAATAAAAAAAAACAAACTTCAAAGTCAAGTGAAGTAGCAAATGCGTGATTGTTTTAGTCTGTTTTAGTACAGCATTTTTGTGATCTGATAAAACCACGATTCGTAATAAATTTTATAAATTACAGTTATTCAACATGCCATCCAAGCAAAGAAAAATCGCAATGATGGGATACAGATCTGTTGGTAATGTGCACGTTCCAAAATTTTTGCGTCTTACATCGTTTTGACGTATAATTAATTTATATCAAAAAAATGTTGCAGGTAAATCCTCGCTAATTATTCAATTTGTAGAAGGACAATTTGTTGATTCTTATGACCCGACCATTGAAAATAGTAAGTAATTAAAAACGATCATTGCTTTGTACCACGTATAATTTCATTTTTGATGCTTCAATGTTGATATTATTTGTTTACGGTTTTGCTGCGTAATATTGCTGTTATTACAATAAAATACTCAGGTACAATGTTAAAAAATATTCCTGAGCTCGCGACCTCTTAGGCCGGGGCCCTCTTGGTTCGGAGGCCCGTGGTATTTCGCCAGCCCTGCCACCCTATAGTTACGCCACTGCATTATTGATATGTACTGTATGCGCCTGATATCACTCACATAGTCTCTTTTGTTACTTGTTCAAAGCTTTTACGAAGTTTATCCGCCTAAACTCAACGGAGTATGAAGTAAAGCTGGTGGATACAGCTGGTCAAGATGAGTTCAGCATATTCCCACTTCAGTATAGCATGGACTTCCATGGATATGTCCTGGTCTACTCCATCAACTCTAGTAAAAGCTTTCAAATTGTACAAGTAATTTATGATAAATTACTTGACATGGTAGGAAAGATACAGTAAGTAAATGAATACTATACAGCAACAATATTTTAGTCTGGCTTACTAGTTAATTTAATGTAACTTAGATTGGAATCTTGGACAACTTTTAAAATATACTTTAGTCAAGAAAAACTTTGTGTATGGGGATTTTGTCACAAACTACTGCACCAATAAAAAAACACTAATAGAAAACTACAATGTTCTAAATTACCCCAGACTACTTTTTATGCAAAGCAATATGAACCTTTCGAACACCACAGCCGGCAAAACACAACAGTTGAAAATCGTGCCATAGGCATCATGACGGCTTTTTGTGGTGCCTATGGAACAGGTTAAAAAGGATGTAATAATATAGACGGTTAAAAGGCTATTTGAATCAAGCGCCATTTTGTAAACTTCACAGGAGTGTTTTAAAGATTTTTAAAAATCACTGTTCGGAAAATACTTTATAAAAATTTAAGTCAATCATAAAGCGGCATATTTTTTGCTTATTTTAGATATATATATATAAAACAGATAAAATATCGTTTTTTACGAAGTTAGATGTAACTTGAGCCATTTTTCACAATTCTCTGATCAGGGCAGAAAGATCTAAGTGCATGATTATGATTTATATATTCAAAGCAAAATGGTTTAAGTTTATGTACACTTCTTTAATAGATCAAGAATAAATGATTTAAGTCGCTCACTAAGTAGAAAGAAACTGTTCATGGATAAATGGTTCATAACACCCACCTAGTTGTAAACTGTTTATGGATAAATGAGCCGCTCACTTAGTTGGAAACTGTTCAAGTAAATATGACTCAAATTAAAGTAGAATTAATAATAAATTGTTTTAATTTCAAATACCTACCTGTGTTGATTTGTGTTCATTTGCATGTAATTTAAATGCCAATTTTTATTGCTAGGTTAAAGAATAAACCAATTTTAGTATGATGTTTAGTATAAATAATAAACTAATATAAAGGAATCAAGGGACAAAAAGACTAAAAAGAGGTTAAGGAAAATTAGCACAAGACAAATTATTTCATATACTAGTTCAGGTAAGATTGATTCAAGTGAGAAGAATATTGTTGAGATGAGAAAGCAAAATGATTTAAGTTATACATGCATTAAAATTTTTGGTTAAAGCAGAATGAATTAACATCCTATGTTTAATTTTATATGATCAAGTAAAAACAATTCAAATGTTGATGCCATTTTTTCCATCCGATCCGAGGATAAACGGCTTAAGTTAATTTAGTTTAAAATAAATAAATATACATGCTCTAAAAAAAGCAACCAAATTCGCTACACTTGAATCTCCAGTAAACCGGAATGATACCCAAATTTTCGATGGAGCCAAGTGCCAAAATAGTGCTCAAATTTAACTCGAACCAGGCGCGGCGCACTCCGATACAGATACAGTTCGGTTTTGCGTTGTATAAAGTAACGAATATATATATATACGCGTTGCGTTGCGTTATATATATATGTCCCATGATATTTATTATTATTATTATACGGGTACCAAGGTTTTCGTTACTTTTACAGCCCTAGTATCAAAACACCCCACGCCGGCGTGGGTTAACTCGCTATGAGCACCACCCGGCATGCACGCTCGCAGTTTCGCTCGAACTAGTCGCGCCGTGTAACGCTACGTGTAGCTGTGTGATTTTCGTGAGGATATTGGAATATCTATCATGAAATGATAGATATGATGATATGAAATGGAATGGTGTTTCGATTTTTGGGATGAGGAGAAGGTATATATTTAAATTGTCCAGTTTGAGCGCTGAAACAGTTGAAAATCTAATTAATTGCAACACTAACATTCTTACTATTTTCTATTCTGTACATGACATTACACTATCTAACCCAATTCTGTTCGAAACCATATTAAGTGCGAGTGCGACAAAAGAACAGACCTAGGTAATTCGCGATTTACCAATGCCCTGCGGGTGTACAAAACCTTTGAGGCAGCCGACGACGCATTCGGCACGCGACCTTGTACAATTATCCATTTTGTGACCGTCGGAGATTGTAGGCGGTCAATTTAAAAGTACTAGAAAACTTAAGTACTTGTCCGAATTTACTCTGAAGTTATATGTGTATTATTTTTTTAGTGATTTACAACCCTATCCTAAACCAAGTTACGTAGGCATATAAAATGGCGGCTTTCGTCAACATCAAAAGAGAGAACCTTCTGTACTTGTACTATTACTTATTCTGTGCTCAAACCCGGCTAAAACGACGCGGAAAAATTCGCTGATTCTAATGATGTATATAACTCAATATCACCCAAAATGGCGCTTAAATCAATTAGCCTTTTAACCGTCGATCGATATGTCAATCTTTGCTACCCATTTTTGTTCCATCAATATATCCTATGTTCGGTTTTAAACCATTGTTTCTTTTTCAGTGTTCCCATAGTATTAGTTGGAAACAAAACAGATCTCCATCTCGAGAGAAAAATCAGCACAGATGAGGGGAAGAGACTTGCAGAGAAGTGGAAGGCTGCATTTGTGGAAACCAGTGCTAAAAGAAATGAGGTAACATATTTAACATTAAATTTCCTATTAAAAGTTCTGTAATATTGAAATTAAATTACATTATGACCTTAACATTATAAAAGAGACTATCTCATGATCAATGGTTTTTTTAATTCTCACTTGAAATTTTTAAATGTGTGATTACAGTCAGTTGCTGATTTGTTCCATGCCATATTGCTGGAGATAGAGCGGTCCGACGGTCACATAAAAGAAAGCAGTAGTGGGTGTGTTTTGTGTTAATGGAACATTTTACTAAACAATGTGCTTTTTACTTAAGCAGAAGTGAACTAGATCTAATTTTAGATTATGCCGAGGTCTTATGAATGCAATTAAAGCATAAATGTGTGAGCATAGGCCTGTACATTTTTGCATAAGATTTACGCTTAAATGCTCTTACCTCAGAGTTTGATTGACCGGTGTTAATGATAGTTACTAGCCAGTAACTGCAGCGTCTTATGGGCTCTGTTTCTTTTTGAGTAAACTGATTTGAAAGACAAAATTAGTAAAGCCTGATGAGATGAATGTTTGACTTAGCAGCCCTTTTTCAAAGTATTCAGCATCACAAACACAACCTAAGAGAAAAACTTCTTCTACTTCTAAGTTGCTACATTCTTGACAGAGCAGGTGTTATAATAAATAAAAACATTTCAAATGCGAAATCCACATCGTGTTAGTAACAGAAACAGTAGCGATAACTTACATACTAGATGTTAGTATACATTATGCAATCAACAAACAACAAAAAAAGTTATTGATGTGACCGCCCCGTACAAATGCCCACCCAGTACATCAACATAGAGCAATCAAGACGTCCACCCAACATGTTCAGAGTGCCGTTACTACTATTCCTCACACGTCTTAGCAACGAGGCGATTCTTTTGCGCCTGATGGCATCAAACCCTGACAAACTGACGTTCGCGCCTCCGTGAACATACCTGAAGCACTACAGTGGTACAGAATATATAATAGTACTAACGTACAGAATGGCCACGCTCCGCCCCCCGCACCGGTTCGAGTTACCCCACTCCTCAAGCGCAGATTGCAGGAAAACCGCAGGAAAGCAGTCGGGTGCGCAACGCGAAGGCGATGTTATGTCGGCCGCACGGCACTAAGTTAGGGAGCAATAATTTTGCGAAATGGTAACGGCACCCTACCTAATTCCTTTTTCTAAATAAATAATGATTTCTGAAATTATCGCGATTAATAAATGAAATAACTACCTACCGAATAATTCGTTTAAGTTTGTAATTGAAAATAATAATACTTAAATACACAGCAGACACATGTTAATTAGGATTAAATAAATAGGTAAGATAAACGATTACATTGATTTGCACTATCTAAGCCATACCTACATATAAGTACCTTTAAATATCATTAGTACTTAATAGCACTTATTAGGGTTTTGCGATAGTCAGCCCTGTGTATCTTACGCACACATTGACGCGTGTACCGTAGTGATGTAACGAATAATCGCATTCGCATTCGCGAATATTCGCATATTTTTGTATATGCGCATTCGCAAAATTTCTGCGAATATCAATATCAGAAAAAAATACAATTATTAGATTTCGGCTGCGGGACCGGGGATTAGACTCTCGCTCCGAGTCGTTCTTGATGCAAAGGCTATCTATCGCCGTTCAACGCGGGAACGCGGCAAGAGTGTTGGGCACCTTTGCGCCAGGAACGATTCGAGGCGGTCTTTTTTTATAATATAAAAATATTATTTAAGTTAGCTAGTAGATTTATTATTTAGTAGTATTTAGGTCATTATTAGATAATAGATAGGTTAATAAAATCAAAATACATTCATTTGTTATGTTTTTTATACAAAAAAATAACTTAATCTCGTAATCACATAATCAGTCTTCACTTAATCATTTGGTATTATTTATTTGTTTACTTTGCGATGCGTTCGTATAAACTGGGTAATTCTCGGAACAAAGTACAAACGGAACGCACTTCGTTCGAACGAGACTGCCAGAGACAATTTGCCACCAAAACGAAAAACTGAATATTCGCATTCTCGAATGTCGGTAGCAAATATTCGCATTCGCATTCGCGAATGTTCAAAAAATGACATTCGTTACATCACTAGTGTACAGACATCGCCGTGCCTATGTAGATTCAAGAACGCTAATTTTGTACGGCGTGGCCGCCGTGTGTTAATGGCTTGGGAGCTTTAACAGCAGTCTGAAGATTTTTTGTTTTTTTATTCGACTGGGTGGAAAACGAGAAAGTGGGTCTCCTGATGGTAAGAGATCACCACCGCCCATAAACATCAGCAACACCAGGGGTATTGCAGACGCGTTGCCAGCCTAGAGGCCTAAGATGGAATACCTCACGTGCCATTAATTTCACCGGCTGTCTTACTCTTCACGCCGAAACACAACAGTGCAAGCACTGCTGCTTCACGGCAAGATTAGCGAGCAAGATGGTGGTAGCAATCCGGGTGGACCTTGCACAAGGTCCTACAACCTGCATGTTGTACTGGACATGTAACGTATTATTTCTCGTGTAGAAGGAGGTTGTGCGATGAGGATTAGTAGTGTGTACAGTCATGACGACATTCTTGGGAAAATAGTATGGTGGTTTGTCCTTGCCTTGCACTGCACGCCATAGAGCTGTAGTCCGGAGTTAATAGCGGGCAACCAGGAGTGATGCTGCCCACTATTACATAAGGGCCCGTTTTCGCCTTTAACTAACCCAAAAATACATTTTGGTCTATTAATTTTGCCTTTCAAGCATCAATATTATTATGTTTAAACTGTACATATTGCATTAAATGAAATATTTTACGTAGTTGTAGCTCTGTTTTATGAAAGATTGCATTTAATTTAGAATTTATAGGTGTTGTGGTATGTTGCTTAAAACTTATAAATTAAAAAATAATAGCTGTACCTAACAGTTCTCTAATAAATCAAGCTCTACATATATTGTAAACCTAAAGCAAATGAAGATTGTTAATTGTTTTGATGCATAACTCTTATTGAAGTCACTTACAGATAACTCATTAGATAAGACATTGACCCCTCTGAGTCAAGAGTTATACAATACTAAATAAATATATTTGTTTGAAACATATATCTGTATCATACTAATCACTGCATATCATGATGCCGATCATATTCTACATTTTTTAAATTATTTCTGTCTAACAATAATAATTTGATCCAAAAATTAAGTTTTGATTTTAAGTTAATTTTCTAAATGCTTATTCTATTTTGAATTATTTTTAATTTGGTGGATTTGGGTATACATGTATATTTATTTTCAATTAATAGATGAATCAGCTTTAGAAGTAGATTAGCAATAATTGATTTATTGAATTGGAAATTTGTAACTAATTATGATTTGTGTTGAATTCTGATAAAGTATTCATATTTAAGGAAGTGTAGTTTTATTAACTACCTACATGAAAAAATATTGATTTTATGTATAATATTATACAAAAGTTTTGATGTAAGCATAAAATTGTGTTTGTACCTTTCATAATAATTTAACTGTAGCACCATTATCATTGCCGTCATTTTGCATTTAAAGCGAAGTGCTTATTTACAGTGAAAGTTATGAAAGGGATAAACCATTTTTAACCGACATTATTGTAATTATGGTTAGCTGTAGGTACCTACTGTATATTTAGTTATTTATGAAAACGAAACCAAATGGAATATTTGTTTGTATTGTTTACTTAATATTTTAGGTACCTACCTAAAATGTCTGCTTGATTATAGATAAAATGCTATGTAACTGTAATAAGGTGCTTACCTTTATGTATGATTGCAATATTGTTTTAAGTTTTTAGCACATACATATTTTTATTGTGACTTTTAGTTTATGTCGGCTAGTTGTATTTCTAGGGTATGTGGGTATTGTGTGAGATTTTATTAAAATCGTGGAACCCCAGATCGTAATATCAAACTGGCTATAGATTTGTATTCTATCTGAATGGTTAACATAACAAACAACGCTTATTATTCAATGTAAATGCGTTTCACTTAAAAAAGATACACTGAGCGACATAAAAAGTATGGGGTATTTATCTTAGTGGCTACACTAAGACAAATTGCGGCTACCTGTGTTTAATTTAAGTGCATAAGTACCATAAATTAAGGATCAACTATATAATTTCGTTTGCAGAGATCGTACTGTCGAGATTGTTTTTGTTTTAGTTGGTGTATTTTGTTCCGTATTTTTCTGTAGATAAATATTTTGAACTCAGATGAATGGGCAAAACTAAGAGCAATGAAGTAGTTAATGGTATAATAGTATGCGCACAGTAGGTAGTCCAAAGACGAATTGTTATATGTACAGTAGGATAAAACGTGATAAAGCTGTCGTTCTGTTTAGTATCAAATATGGCGTGAGAATAATATAAATTGGATACATAGTATAAAATATCGGATAGCACTTAGAAATATTTCGCCATAAGGCTCGGCATCTACCAGATGCGAGGAGGTGAAGCGGTGTGCGGAAACAAAACCAATAGGATTACTTCCCGTTTTTGTAGCCTCGCTCAGCGCTGCTTTCCTATTGTTGGATTTCATTTGCATCCGCTTTTTCGTACACCTCCGCAGGCCTCTCTTTCCATTGGGCACTATTCGCAATTTGAAGTTGGGAGTAGACCTTCTCTGATGGATGTGCACGTAACGCTATGAACCCCTCCCCCCCCCTTTTGTCCCTTTGTTTTTTTTTACCTTATAAGTATAACAAATAGTGTTTGATAACAAAATCGAAATTGGCGTTTGATAGATGACCCAGTCTCAGAATATGTAATAGTACGCCTATATTATGTTATGTATTACATATATTCTGCGGTCAGGTAGAAGAAGGATGTAGAAGAAGGATTCATCGGATAGGTATGGTCGTGTATGCTTGATCGACTGATGATTTTTTGAGTTTACGCCTAATCCCGCTAAATAATATAAATCGAATTTACATAAAGGCGTGAGTGAACAGGAAGTTTGAACATCTCGATGGTGATTTCAACGAGTGTGTTCGGAGAAATGAATTGGGTCGTAAATAAGTAGGTGAAATTATTCATAACTTTACTATTTAGATTTAAATGTTTACCACTGCCAAGTATTTTATAAATTAGTTCGACTAATAACGTAGGTTTGAACTATATTTGAACTTTCCTTGGGAAGACCTTGCAATCTCATCATATGGATTATTTAAATTGAATTGATTAGTTCAATGCCTCTTATTAACCGGCAAAATGCTTGGCCGACCAGGCCAGGCACAATCTAGGGTTTCGCAGTTGTCCTATTCCCAAAAACTTAATTTTGCAGCTATTTTGGTATCTTTGCGTATTTTTTCCTACATATATTCTATTTTTACAAATCAACTCTGTTTAAGCCAGTAGGTAATGTAGTCTTAATATCTTTTCCTGTTACTTTTTCACTCTAGGCTAGGCCTACAAATAATAATTTATTAAAATATGGACTATAGTGCCTTTTAAATAAGGTACATTTACAAAACATTTTTTTGCCTAAATCACGGTGATTTTTCCGTATTTACCGACCAATCAAAAGCAGCGATATGTCTCTTCGTTTTGAGACGTTGCTGCGGTATTTCTCAGTTTTCCTTGCACTGTTCACCTTTATATGCTGATAGGAGTGGGAGTTTTCACAATTAAATAAAAGCCGGCAACGCATCTGTAGTCCTGACGGTGCTGCGGATGTCTATGGGCGACGGTAATCACTTAACATCAGGTGAGCCGTCTGCTCATTTGTCTGCTATTCTAAAAAAAAAATGTGTTCATGTTCAGAATTAAAACAAAAAATCTTATGTAACCCATAATAATACGTTGGTGGTTTGCTTGGTTTGCGCAATATTGTATCTAAAGTTGTTAAGGGACTTGTCATGCCAGGTATGTAATGTACCTACGGTTCTGCGTCTCGCGGTCCGATGCGCATAAGACTTAATATGAGGACGCATGATACACATCCGGTGTGACAATTCCTTGAAAGAAACTACTTTTGTTGCCCAACACAAACAAAACTGCTTTATTGTTTTGTATTTTAGCTCTACTACATTTTATAATAGATACCTAGTGCATATTTAGCTATCTTGTTGATAACTGTCCGTAATACTGATACCTATCACCGATTTGTGTGTTAAACTATATCTGTGGTGATACATGTTATTTATAGTTTTTCATTTGTAAATAGTCAACTATAATTATGTTATATTAAACAGCTGCTGAAACATATAGTTTTATTATGACAATGACAGTTAAATCACTTCTTTAAAGTTTGGTCGCACCTTTAAACGGTTTTGATTGTACCATCAGCCAAATTTGTGGTCTATCACCCAAAAGTTGATAATCGATTGCATGTCATAAAACAATAATGCCAATAAACGTGTCTGTCAACTTGAAAGTTCGACTTTAGCGACATATTCATTTGATAGGAACTTGTTTAAAAATTGATAGACCACTTATTGGCCGATGGTTCCTGTAGCTGTAGCGACTCCTAGCGCCATCTAGTGAGCACATATAGAAACTCCAACTGTTTTCTACATCGCGGCCATTCACAACTCGGACGCGTATATTTTACATAATATAACCACTGAAACTCACCCTTTTGACTTCGGTCCCCAAGCATAACACCTGTTTGGAGAGAGATCTCTTCTATTGCAGTCTCCCCTCACATACCTACCTATTAGTTTTATTATAGTTCGCTCTGCAAACAACCTGCCTGCCTAAGAAAATACTTAATCCCGGCTAATCTTAGGCGAATAAAATCAAGCTAACGCATTGTTCGACTCCGAAAGCACCCACATAGGTAGTACGTTTCTTCAAAATCGTTAGAGCAGCTTCCACGATTCCTGAATTGATATAATTAATTATGTACTTACTTACATTGAATTTACGATTAAGTTTGTTAGAAAAAAAAAAACAAAAGTTAAGTTTTGATTTGATCCAATTACCGGTGATCTATAGAGCGACCAGCAGGACTACTACGAAACTCGAAGTTCGTGTCGTATCGTCCCTCTCGCTCTCGTATTAAATAGTACAAGTGTCAGAGGGACCGAACGACACGAACTTCGAGTTTCGAGTTTCGTAGTAGCCCTGCTGGAACGAGCTGGTGGGAGCGAGGACCTGGGTTCGATTCCCAGCGCTGGTCTTATTTTTCTGGTTTTTCTGTGCATCTATATTTCAGTTTGTATTTTCGATATAGGTTTTACGGGATGACCGTAAAAGTAACAAAAAATTTGGAATTGAAATGAAAAATACAAAAAGATTCCAAAAAACCAATCTTGATCTATAGAGCCTCTGTTTTTGTTATTATCCCCGGTGTGCCTGACACGGCGGCCACGCCGTACAAAATACGCTTTCTTGAATTTACATAGGCACGACGACGTCTGTGCACGCGTCAATGTGTGCGTAAGATACACAGGACTGACTCTCCAAAACCCTAATAAGTGGTGCTACGTGAACTGCTTCAACTTTGCCCTCTGGCCCAAACATTGCCTGACTCTATAACTAGCACCTTTCTAGGTTTTTAAACTTTTATCCCCCCGTAATAATAATTCCCGTGTAGATGAAAGTTTAAAACCTATAAGAGTGCTAAGTTATCGACTCTAAATCGAATCAGGCAATGTTGGGGCCAGAAGGCAAAGTACGGTATTACTAATGATATTTAAAGGTACTTATATGTAATGTAGGCATGGCTTAGATAGTGCAAATCAATTAGTGTCCGACCGAAGTTTCGGTTTCGGTTTCGGCCAAAAAAGTGATTTCGGCCGAAGTTTCGGTTTCGGCCAGAATCCGGCCGTAGCCTTCGGCCGGGCCGAAATTACTTCGCGGCTCTCGCATCGGGAGCGCTCGGTTTAATTCGGGCGCGCTCGGCCGGGTAGGTATAGGTAATGCATCGGCGGCCGTGCCACTCCCAGCCGGGACCAGCGACAGTAGTATGCATGCAGTTTGTGACGTTTGTTTGTGAACCACGTGGCGCGCGACAAAATATGATTAGTGTTGTTTATTTATTCAATTATTATTTACCTTTTAGAATCTGTTACTGAATTTTATGCTGTTATTAATGAACAATAAGTTTGATATGAATTTAGTTTAGACGTGATAAGAATAGGTTGTTTGTTTTGAATAATATTATACCTATGCCGCGAATTAGTGCATTAGTGATTTATGTGAAAGTAGCATGAATGCTGTGATTTATCTTGCAATGTTTGACTTCGTCACTCGAGGTATTATTCTAAAACTTTGTTCAAAGATCTCTGATTACTGTGATAATACTATAATTTATGTAAAAGTTGATTTATGTTTAAGCTGTGATTTATCTTGCAATTGGCTTTGCCCAGGTATTATATTAATTAGGTAACTTTGTTTAAAATTTTAAAGATTTGATTTTATTTGGTTTAAAATTTCATAATTTACCTCTAATTATATCTATTTTCATTAAAAATAAACGTTTTTTATTTGGTTTAACATAAAAAGTAACAGTTCTCATATAAGAAATTCTTGCAATAACCTTTTCCTTACGATTTGTACAGTAATTTTGAATATTTTGATACGTCTTCAAAAATATCGGTTTCGGTTTCGGTTTCGGCTGAAATCAGAAAAAAACCGAATATTCGGTTTCGGTTTCGGCTAATGTAGTATTAAACTAAATACCTACAGTGTCTATTGCATACTGTCACTATATTAATGTCATGCTGTTTTTCGGTAAATAAAGCCTACAATAAAGACGGGCTCATTCATTACAATTTATTTACCGAAATCAAATATTCAATCAAGAAAGTAGAGAAAATAAAATACTATGTATCAAGATGAATAGATATCTCAAGCCAGATAGATTTGAAGCGGATCCGTTGAGCGGCCATAACTCAACCGCTCAATGGCTTCATTGGAAAAAAACTTTCGAAAATTTTCTGGAAGATTCATATCATGACGCATCGGATGGTGGTAAAACGAAGGATAAATCATCAGACGAGGTACAATTAAAATTACTTATAAACCATGTGTCACCCATTATCTATGAACATATTGCGCAAGCTGAAACGTATGAAGCGGCCATTGATATTTTAGACGGAATTTTTATTAAACCAAAAAGTGAAATATTTTCACGCCATCAGTTATCAACCAGAACCAAAAACCAGGAGAAACATTGATCAGTACATTCAATCGCTAAAACTCCTTTCAAAAGAATGCACATTTAAAGCGGTCACGGCAGACCAATACGAAAAGGATTTTATTAGAGATTCCTTTATTTCTGGCCTCGCTTCTTCCACCATTCGGCAAAGACTATTGGAAAATATGACACTTACCTTAGACGAAGCTCATACTAAAGCACGTGCCATGGAATCCGCACAAATTCAATCTGAAACCTTCAATTCACCGCAATCATCAGTAGCAGCTACTAACCAATCCAATCGTAAAACACAATCTTACGCCAATTCCCGTCAAGATACATGCTACTTTTGTGGTAATCCTCGTCATCCTCGACGATTGTGCCCAGCAGCAAACCTCACGTGCCTGAAATGCGGCAAACAAGGCCACTTTGCAAAACTATGCCGAAGTGTCCCAATCAACACCTCCGCAGTAGCTTCCGAGGACGCGTCATCATGTGTTATATTAGCTACAACTGGGCTCAAGAAATGCACTATACCTATCAAAGTAAATGGAATCCCTGTGACAGCTCTTATAGATACCGGGAGCACTGCAAGCTTTATTGACGAAGAGGTCATGGCGCAATATGGATTGGAAACTAAACCGTGGAATCAAGATGTATCAATGGCGTCATCTAGCCATAAATCTCAGATATCTCAAGTATGCCCTGCTTCAGTTCTTTTGAATGGACAAGAAATTCCACAAATCTTATTGAAAGTAATGAAAAATCTTTGCTGTAACGTCATAATAGGCCATGACGTCCTCGAAAAATACTCCAGTCTTGAAGTTGGATTTGGTGGACACATGCCCCCGTTGAAGTTATTCGCATTAAATCAAGCCAACATTGATCCTGTAGATCTGTTTCCGAATATGGCTCCTGAGTGCAAACCGATTGCAATCAAATCGCGAAGATTCTCGCCAGACGATCAAAAATTTATAGATAGTGAGATTCAGAAACTATTATCGGATGGTATAATTGAAGAGAGCTTTTCACCTTGGCGAGCACAAGTCCTTGTCACATCAGCCACGCACCACAAAAAAAGGATGTGCGTTGACTATTCTCAAACTGTCAACAAATATACATACTTAGATGCTTACCCGCTACCTAATATTGAAGAAGTAATCTCAAAGGTATCCAATTATAGAGTGTTTAGCAAAATTGATTTAAAATCAGCATATCACCAAATCCCAATTATTCCCGCTAATAGACCGCTCACAGCCTTCGAGGCAGCTGGTAACCTGTACCAATTTTGTCGAATTCCTTTTGGAGTGACCAACGGTGTAGCGTGTTTCCAAAGAGCGATTGATTCGATTATTCGCAAATCTGATATTGAAGGTGTATTCCCATACCTCGACGACATTACTGTCTGCGGGATAGATCAGAAAGATCACGATGAAAAACTACAGAAGTTTGTGGAAATCGCACAAAAATACAATCTAACTATCAACAGAGATAAAAGTGAATTCTCACTTCAGGACCTCAGTATACTCGGTTACAATATTAACAATGGAATTGTCAAACCTGATCCTGACCGTTTACGCCCACTACGTGAATTACCAGTACCCCAAGACTCTGCCTCTCTGAAAC
The DNA here is from genome assembly GCF_025370935.1 of Choristoneura fumiferana. Classification (NCBI taxonomy): domain Eukaryota; kingdom Metazoa; phylum Arthropoda; class Insecta; order Lepidoptera; family Tortricidae; genus Choristoneura; species Choristoneura fumiferana. The sequence continues at coordinate 7,186,772 of NC_133483.1, read as the reverse complement.
GAGCAATTGGATTATTTTCGCATTATTCGAAATGGGTGCCCAACTTTTCAAGTAAACTTCATTCTCTTACACTAGTTGAATCTTTCCCAATGAACAACGTTGAAATCAATTGTTTCGAAGAGCTAAAGAATATAATAGTAAAGGCATCACTGTCGGCAATCGATCCCAAAGGCACGTTTACAGTAGAAACGGATGCCTCAGATTATTCAATAGCTGCTTCACTCACTCAGAACGGTCGACCCGTGGCATTTTTTTCGAAATCTCTAAACGACAGCGAAAGGAGGTATCCAATTATTGAAAAGGAGGCATGCGCAATAATTGAAAGTCTAAAGAAGTGGCGGCACTATCTGATTGGCCGCCCATTCATCTTAATCACAGATCAAAAATCTGTAGCGTATATGTTGCAAGGACATGCAAGTAAAATTAAAAATGATAAGATACAAAGATGGCACATTGAATTGTCAAATTATAAATTTGATATCAAATATCGACCTGGTAGAGAAAATACTGTTGCCGATGCCCTGACAAGGCAATTAACTTGCGCTGCGAATATTGACGACAAACTCAAGGATCTGCACCAATCCCTTTGCCACCCCGGAGTAGCGCGACTCACCCACTGGATAAGAACCAAGAATCTACCGTACTCGAGCGATGATGTCAGACGGGTGATCTCTTCTTGTCCAGTATGTGCAGAAATCAAACCAAAATTCAATAAGAACATAGGAACATTAATTAAAGCAACAATGCCACTAGAGCGTTTGGCAATGGATTTCAAGGGACCTTTACCTTCATCTACTAACAACAAATATATTCTTACCATAGTTGACGAATTCTCCAGATTTCCCTTTGCATATGCATGCCCTGACGCCAGTACACAGACAGTAATAAAGCATCTTACTGAACTATTTTCAGTTTTTGGCATGCCCGCAATGGTGCACACAGATCAAGGTGCTGCATTTATGTCCAAAGAATTTAAAGACTTTCTACACTCAAAAGGCGTCACTACCAGTCGATCTTCACCCTATAACCCTCAGGGTAATGGTCAAGTTGAGAGACAAAATGGCATTCTTTGGCAAACCATTCGCCTGGCTCTGAAAACCAAAAATCTACCTTTATCTATGTGGGAAGAAGTAATGACACAAGCACTTCATAGCATTCGATCGTTGCTCTGCACAGCAACAAACACCACACCCCATGAACGTATATTTAATCATCCACGTCGCTCATCTTTCGGGCAGTCCATGCCATCTTGGCTGCAACATTCTAGAAAAGGATTGCTAAAAAAATCAATCGTACTAGTAAATACGATCCTCTGGTGGAAGAAGTGGATATCTTGGAAGCGAACCCATTCTATACTTCTGTACGATTACCAAATGGTAGAGAGTTAACAGTTTCAAACCGTCATCTCGCACCCACAGGGAAAGCGACATAATAGAAGTAGATCAGGCGGAACAACAGGCAGAGCCTGAAGGGCAGGACGAGCTACCGCAAGAACTACCAGCTTCGGATGTCCCTGCACCGCCGCCTAGCGACCCGGCGACCCCCCCGCGACGTTCTGAGCGGGCCCGAAGGCCTCCTACTTATCTGCAAGACTTTTATACGCCGGGAAGAATGTAGTATTAAAACTAAATACCTACAGTGTCTATTGCATACTGTCACTATATTAATGTCATGCTGTTTTTCGGTAAATAAAGCCTAAATAAAGACGGGCTCATTCATTACGGCTAAAAATCGTGTTTTAGTCGGACACTAAAATCAATGTAATCGTTAATCTTACCTATTTATTTAATCCTAATTAAAATATGTCTGTCTATGTATTTAAGCATTATTATTTTCAATTAGAATAGATATACGACTACAAACTTAAACGAATTATTCGATAGGTAGTTATTTCATATATTAATCGCGATAATTTCAGAAATCATTATTTAAAAAAGGAAGTAGGTAGGGTACCGTTACCATTTCGCAAAATTATTGCTCCCTAACTTAGTGCCGTGCGGTCGACATAACAACGCGTTCGCGACATTGTATAAGGATTCCTCTCCTCTCCTCATGGTAGTACAGAACGGTTAGTGCGTGGTGAACAGCATAATATTGTTAAACAGCCGTTTACGGTTTAAACAGTTGTTTAAAATTTAAACATCTGTTGGTGAACACGAGCCTAAGGGAGTACGAAATTGTTGCCATATTCAAGCATTTTAAGCAAAAAAATACGATACGCGTTTTACAACTATATAGTTTCTATCTCTATAAATTGGATCCACGAATCCAATATGATTACCTATTATAATTTATAGAAAATGATCTGATTGACGTTTATTGTTTACTTCTGTTTGAATTACGATAATTTGGACTAGGACACACGCGACTCACGTCACGCGTGCGCGGTTTGTCATTTTGACATGTCCTATTTCCTGTCATGTCATGTCAGTTGTCAACAAGTTTATTGTGAAAATGGCGACTACCGGAATTGGTTTTCGATGGTTAGATATATTGGAAAAGGAATTTGATAAAGCCTGTGTGGAGCTGGACACATCTATAGGTGAATATCTTGTTAACTGTTACAAATTAACCATCGGACAGCCTACGTTCCCCGCTAGTAACATTCATTGTATTTAATTTTGTATCTGACGGTGTGTCAGATTTAGGTTTATGCAATAATAACGCGGAATATTTAATATTGATTACTTTTATCATTGTAGGTTCTTCTTAGGAGTTATTGATGAGTGTGTGAGTTTAATAATTCATCCATGGGTGTTCTTCAAGACACGTCGCTCGCCTTTTAAGTTTTTATTTATACTATCAATGATATTTATTTATTTATTGACCTTTCAAATTTATTATTAAATATAGATTAAATTAAATAAAATAATAATAATAAGAAGACAATCAATTACAAATATCAGTTATAAAACAAAGTAAAAATTTTGCTAGGCATTCAATTTTGATGAGGGAATATATATTGCCACTAGGATGTGGCTCTTTGTAGGTGTTTGTTTGATTGATATTGCCTGGTAAATGTAGGTGTACTTTTTGTTACAAACAAAGTTGCATCATAGGTACATGTAATAATAAAGCTGGTTCACAATAAACATAATTATTAAGAATGTGTAAAGTTATATTAAAGCTAAATGTTTGTTTATTTCAGTGGAGTTGGATTCAGAGGAGTCAGAGTCAGTGTTTGCAGCACGGCAGAAGATCGCCACACTGAGCTCATGTTTTGCACAACTCACGCACAAAGCTCTTACTATATTTCAGAACAGTGCAAAACTTGAGGTAGGTCCTAGGTGTAGTAATATAGCATACTACAACACGAGACTAGCACTTCTACATAATGTGTTTTTTGGACATGATACACAGCACAGTGGATTCACACTGTTACAGTTTAGATTTTTTTTTTACACAGAAATAGGTTTGTGTTTGACCACAATCATGCCTGATGGTAAGCAAAGATGAGAACTATGATGGAGCATACTTGCCTAATAAAATGCTCATTCGACCCTAGATTTGAAGACAACCAGTTGGAGAAGTAATTACTAAAGATATATAAATAATGTCTATCTAAAATCTATTTGTGCTTGAGCCCCCTGTTAACCTGGAAACAGCTAATCTGGTGAAAATTAGGCGGTTGTGGCACCAGACTAGTGCTTGCTATTGTACTCTATTTCAACTACCCAGTCAGTCTCCCTTGCTGCAAGAGCAAATACAAAGCTTGTAAGTGTGCCATAAACTGAAAAAGTTGGGAAACTAATACAATGCCAAGTTTTTAAAATTATTTAGTGAGATGTAAATTTTGATACATCCAAATTCATCACACCGTGTTAAATAACCCTTTCACGGGCATATGAACGACAGATGGAGCTAATGACTGATGAACCTTATCAGTGGTCATTAAGGATTTACTTAAAAATCGTGTTTGAATGCACCAACTGGCAACTATTTGCCTATACCAATGTTTGGGGTTTAATTAAGTAGACTGTAGGATGAGAAATACGAACTACAGTGTGGCAAATAACTGGATAAAGGCTGAGACTTGTGGTTGAAGCACTCACCGAGACGTCTGCTGATGATGGTGCAGATCTTAGCTGTAGTAGCTGGTGCAGGCTCCCTCGATCTTCGGCTCATTCGAACTTACCTCCAACAAGGTTACCGTTAACCAGCAGAACTACTAAGATACAGCAAAAACAGTACTTCTTCCAACGGATCAGCCTTCTTCGAGCGTCCACATGTAGTTTACATAAAATTCAATATATTTAAACGACAACAACACAAAAACTAGGTACGGTATAATTTGCGCGGCAATGCGCCGACATACGACAAGACAGACTTTCCAAAGTTCGAAAAAGGAAGTGACAAGTGATTTTACTTTTTTAATTCAAATATAAACGATAATGTTGCCAGGCGAAAGTATTAAGAAAAAAATAAAGTTACAATCCTAAACAACCAAGAAAAGGGATAAGGCATACTAATGTACTTATAGGAAGGTAGGTGTAGGTATAGTAAGTATTATATTATCATTATAAATAAAACAGTAATACACAATTATTGTAAAAATTTATATAAATCTATTAAGTATTTATTGTTCACGTTGGTGGTTTCCTCCAGCTAGGACCTCTGTCATATGGATGTTTGTGTAGATGTCTTCGGTGCGGTGTCCTGGTGCTCAACTCAAGTGTGTGGTGGTCGGGCTCTGGAGTGACAATTAGGAGGTCTTTGTTCTCAGTATTATATTCATTGTAATTTATTGTAAAAATTTATATAAATCTATTAAGTATTTATTGTTCACGTTGGTGGTTTCCTCCAGCTAGGACCTCTGTCATATGGATGTTTGTGTAGATGTCTTCGGTGCGGTGTCCTGGTGCTCAACTCAAGTGTGTGGTGGTCGGGCTCTGGAGTGACAATTAGGAGGTCTTTGTTCTCATTTAATTCATTGATTCCCTCTCCATCATCAAATAAGTCATTGTCTTGGTCATCACTCCCCCAGTATTCTTCAGACTCCTGTTCTCCCCTGCAATTGGAATGTAAGAATTACAACATTTGTTATATGTCCATTGCCTTCCATTGACAAAAATATAAAGAAAAATCTTGAAGTTCATATTTTAGTATATTAAGTAGTGGAGAAAATGGAGAGATCTTTGCCTTGCTCTTTGCATTTGCAGAAGTAGACCACATCTCTAGGCAAAATAATAATTGACAAGATTTCATTTTTTTAACACCTGTAAATTACTACAGGAATTGAAAGAGTTTTGCCTCCTGAACATGGGAAAATAATTATTATAATTTATTTCTCCATACATATTAAAAAAAAAATACAATTTTTAAAAAAAATACGCAATTCTGTAAACATCTGGGGCTACAAGGAACGTTTTTATGTTTACTGCCGTCCCTTTTGTCTCCAGAAGGCGATACCAGCTGAGACATTAGGTATATGTTTCATCTCTATTTACTTACTTAATCCCTTTGAGCTTCAGCATGAGTCTATCAGCAGCTGACGTAACGTCGGAGGCTTGCGCGGGCGTGTCCGAGTCGTCGCCGACTCTGGCTTCCAAGCGTTGCAACGTCGCGTCTGCGCGTTCTGTCAGTGCTATGAATTTCTCAGTCAGCTGCTGCAGTTCAGTCTCTTTGAAGGTGGTGTGCGAGGTGTTTCGGAAGACGCCCTCTAGTCGACGACACGTCGCGTCGCTCTGAAAATAGTCGATTCCATATGTAAATGTCTACTGTAATAAGAACAAAATAATATTTATTAGTAGTCATATCCATCTTAATGATAAACACGGACCTGTACTGATCGCCCAGCGCTCAGCAACTTCATAACTCTGTTGTCATGACTCCTCATGCTGACTTGAATGTTTTGTAATTCTTGGAACGTCGATGCCGTCCTGGAAATAATCGAATTGACTATCTTAAATCTCATACAAACTCTTTTTTTTTAAATTAAAACAAGAGTATTTTTCATTAAAAGCCAAGTGTCTGTTGGGATTTACGATATTTTCTGGCTCTATTATTTTATGACTTCCCTCCTCAAATTTGGACTAAATTGAAATGGAAGTTTAAAAGTATCTAAATTAATCTCATCAAATCGGTTCATAGATCGAGAACTTCCTTATTTTGCCGCCATTAAATTAGTGAAGTTCAGCCACGTTAATTTTATATTTAAATTGCATGTATCGCTCAGGCGACTAGTTATTCTCCATACTTATTTATCAGCGAATCAATCAATTTGTCCAGCACATCTGCAACATGCGTGGGATCGTCTAGCTGTACTCTTTGGCATGTGTCCACGAAACGCTTTTGTGCGTCCATTACTTCTTGCATCTGAAAACGATAGGATAATAATTATTAGTTGAAATAATCTACAATTGAATAGCTGAAATTTGCGGAAAGGGGACTTTAAACATGGACCGACACACGGCATTCCACCTGCAACGTACCTAACTGCCGACTGCTTATACATTTTCCATTGCCGTTCCACTGCAGTCGGGAAAACTGCACGCTAGCTGTGATATAAATGTGTGTGTGGTGGGCGTTGCAGTTGGAATGTAGTCCGTTTGTAACGGCCCTTTGGTTTCCTGCTAAAACAGGAAACATTGACTTTCTCAGAACTTTGTTTGTAGAACTTCAGTCTACTCGTGACCACGGCAACTGTAACGTTGCCGAAACGTCGAGGTAAATATTACTTGTGTAATAATAGCGTGATAAGTCCCGTTTGTGGTATTTTGACTATAGTCGAAATTATTCAGACACTTCTCTGAGTATCTTAAAACGAACTTACTCTCAAATCGATCTTGTATGTGTTGTCGTTGAGTCGTTTGGAGAAAGCGGCCTCGAGGTCGACGGAGGAGAGCCTCGCGTCGCGCTGCCGACGCGCCAGGGCCCGCAGCCCGTCGGCCAGCTCGCGCCGCGTCGCGTTCACCAGGGACAGCCCGTCCCGCATCAGCGACTCCAGCACGAGACCCCGCCGCCACGTCTCTGCATACGCACCGCTTACCTACCGTTTGACAACGAAATAACTTCTTTGCTGCGCCCTTGCCCCATAAATTTTAAAAGATCTATCAGTTATATTCCATTAGAAATGTACCTACTTCTGTTTTTGAGATTTTATAGTCGTTCATCTGTCAGTCTAATATTTCTAATCTTACTGGAATCAAGAGTAAGACGAATATGTCTTCCTGGAATTTTACCTTTTCAAGCAAATGTCTGTGAGAAGTAAGATGACTTGTCAAGTTCTTCGCAATGTCAACAATTTTATCTTGGCTGCGCTCTATCTTCTCTGCACTTTCTTTAACAGCGGTCTGTAAATTAAATACATTCGATGTAACAAAATTGTTAAGTACAACTTTGACGAAATGTGTACGAAGAAATAGTGCGGTAGACTTGGCGGTATACTCGTCAACGACCAAAATAATAACATCGTTCTTTCGCACGCGTTCAGCTGCTTTTTCATTAAATCGTAATTTAATTTTAATCTATCTCCACACACATCACATAATTTTAATTTGATAGATGCAAATACCAAATTAATCGAAGTAGGTATATCGAAAATACAAACTGAAATATAGATGCATAGAAAAACCAGAAAAATAAGACCAGCGCTGGGAATCGAACCCAGGTCCTCGGCATTCCGTGCCATGTGCTTTACCACTAGCGCCACTGGACAGTGATACAGGCACGAATTTCTCCTATGCACCACATATCTCAGCTTGTTTTGTTTTTTCTTATTTAGTCACTTAAGCAGCGACACTAGCGATATCTATACTGTAGCCCTCAAAAAGAAACTTTCTGCACCCCATTGGAACTAACCCTTCACCCGGGCAAGAGATATCGTTATTAAGCAATCATATTAATTAGGTATGGCAGGTAACTTACTTCAACGCTAGTTTGAAGCATATGTATCCTGTGCTCCAATCTCTCAGCCGCTAACTGAGCTCTTTCCAACCTCAAGGACAGTGTGGTCTCCACGCGATCTGAAATCCATCATTAAAACTTCCCGTCAAATTTATGAACTCATATTGTTAATTAATTCAAAGGCGCCGATATGGCTCAACGCAACTATTGATTAAGGGCCCTTGCTGGGTCAATTGGTGTGCGGAGTGCCTGGAGTGTATTGCGAAAGTTGACCGCACGCATCCTAAAATAGGATATGGCACAATAGTCGCATTACTCATCGGTTTCCCGGATGGGTATAGCTCTATGAGCAGTCTAGAAATTTACAGCCGCATCTGTTGGTACGCGCGGGGTAAAACGTTAACTAGTACTAGTAGTACCATAAAGATAATTCATGATTCATGATCCTTGATCTTGATAGCCATTGGGCGTAACGTCTCGTTAAAAATATACAAATCAACCAAATCCCATAAAACAGACTCGAAACCAATTCTGCTCGTAATGCTATTCAGATCGAAGTATAGAATGTTACCGAGTTTGTCTTGTATGACTTCTAACTTTCGCGCTTGCTTTGCCTGCACGGCGCTTATGGTGTCCAAAACTTGCAGCCGCTCTTCGATTTTACTCAGGACACCGTTGAGTTCCTGTAAACACAAAACGTAATCGCTTGTATCTCAAACGAAGACTGATATTTAAACACTTTTTTTAACTGACTTCAAAAAAGGGGAGGTTTTTAATTTGGTTATATTTTTTGTTTTTCGCCAAGTTTTCACCTTTAATATAATGTTTTTTTTTTTAAATTAAATCAATATTTGTAAAAGGTGAGGGAGGATTGTTAGAATTTGGGTCAATCAACTTTTTACCCATTACTAGAGGTACTCCATTTATTTTAACATTTGAATCTTAAGGGTAAAATTTCCACACGTTATTAAATTAAACAACGAAAGTATTTAAAATTGTGTTAACTTCTATATTAAAAACATAATAAGTACCTACCAATACCGCTATAAATGTACATGTCCATTTTTAGTCCATTTGTGTTCGAAATACCGAGAAACATGTAGAATTTGACCGTTCATTCAAACCTTAAATTAAACGGAGTATATACCATACTAACTAATTTTATATTTACAAACAAGATTTAGATTTGTTTAAGGAATCTGAACATGAAACTACCGTGAGACTCACTCGTATTAAATGATATATCGGATAACTCACGTCTAAAATCGAGTTTAGCTCGACATGTTTCGGGCTAATCCGCAGTTCTGCATCTAGGAGCAACCCGACTCGGCGACTGCTGCAACACGCGTACCTACTGCGCGCCACCGCTCTGCTCGCGCTAGCGAAACATGTCGAGCTAAACTCGATTTCAGACGTGAGTTATCCGATATATTATCATTTAATGAATGAATCTGAAATAAAAAACAATTATATGTATTTTTTTACTAGAGATTACCCGCGGCTTCGCACGTGTAAATCATTAGATAAACCATCCTAAATTTCATGACTCTAGGCCCAACAGTTGTTATGTCGAGATTTTATCTCTATCCCGTAGGAATATCGGGATAAAAAGTAGCCTATGTCCAGCCTATGTACAGATGTCCAGTTATCTACATACCAAATTTTATCTATGATGATGGATATATATATATATATATATATAATATATATATGGATGGATGGGATGGATGGATGGATGGATGGATGGATGGATGGATGGATGGATGGATGGATGGACGGACGGACGGACGGATGGATGGATGAAATATTTCCTCGCATTGTTTGAGAAAGCACTATACAAACCTCGGCCAGAACAAGGGATTGCTGAACTCGTTTTATCCGGCCTCGTTTACGACTCGGCCGTCTAACCCGAACTCGTCCATCAATCCCTTACTTCATGGCCTCTGCAGTAATGTACTATTATTTGGTAAAGAAAAGACATAAGGGACGTGGTAGACTGACTTTGGTGGTGTGCACGCTGTGCGGGTAAACGCGCAGGCCGCGGGGCTCCGCGGGCGAGCAGCGCGCAAAGCACAGGCACGCCAGCGCCACCGCCGCGCTTAACATCGCCCCGTCTGAAACAAACGGCGGGTTTGTTACTGCAATGGGCTATTGTTCTCAAATAAATCCAATAGGTCCATCAGTTATAGTAGATTATTGTCGTGGCCTGGAATTAAGCAATTGCTGGCTGAGTATGAGTAGGGCTACCCGAGGTTTTCATCGATTTTTGACAAGTTTTGAATCGTATCTCCTACTTTTGCACTACAGATAGAAAATTATAAGTCAAACGGCTATCGGTTTTGCAATCTTTTATCTCCATTTTTGTCTACCGGATTTTGAAAAAAAAAGGAATACTTAATTTTGTATGATTTTTTTAAACAATGTCTTAAAAAACGCTTATTTCGACGTGAAAGATCTAACATATACGAAATCTACATATTTGGGTTCTTCTTAACGTCTCTAAAAACTGGTCGAGGGTTTTCATTTGAAACTAATTAACACAAATGTTATGGCCAGAAAACCAGTTTTTTGGCTTAGAATTGTTCAACTTTGATGCCAAATATCTCGAAAACAAACACTGAAACACAAGCTTTGAAGTAAATATGTGATAGTATATTGCTTAAAGCCGTTGTGTTAATATAATAAGCTACAAAAACATTAAAAAACTAGGGAATTCAGATCGAAGGAGATGGGGGCATGGGATCCCCTTTAACTAATACGAAGCCAGCAATTGCTATTCCAGCTGGGACTAATATAAAGCTTTTCTCAAAAATGGTAAATATCTGAAATAGAATAAACTTTTTCTTATGCTTTATCTTATTCCAATATTTATAAGCTGTTTCGGACCCAATAAAAAAAGTCCGGAGTTCCAACAAAATATCTGATACCTGCCATTAGACATGGCTGTATACGACTTGTGCCAACATTTCCATGGCCTTTTTCTTAAAATAAAAAAATTGTGACGACAATAATAAACTATTGTCTAGCTAGCGTTTCTAGGAGCTAGCTTGCCTGCAATATTTTTAGCTTTTTAATTTTTTGCTGACCATAAACTATGCACTTCACCTTCTGATATGTAAAGAATATGTCAACGTTTACGGACATTTTTGAGAAAAGTACTTAAATTATCAGAAAATATACACAGTACACTTTTTATTTACTTTTGTCAATTAAACAAAAAAATATGAAGATATTGGAAAGGTGCGAAGTACTAGGTGGGGGTAATGAAATCGTTCGCAGCGCTCATAGTGGCCAAAAGAAGAAATAATCTAGGCTCTGTCATCTGTCATACTCATATGAATATGCCATTAACAAAGCAATATTTGTATAGACTTTAACTACCTAATAGTAATAGATGTTTGTGTTATGAAGCGAGTTTTTGTTCTTAATTCCTCTACATCTCTTACATGTCCAGCAACAATTTTCCTTATGAAACGATTTGTGGTTGAAATTTTATATTGAGTGATAGATACTCACAAAACCGGTTTTCAAAATTATACTCATTTTGATCTGAAAACGATATTTAATTTATTACTAGCGATATTATAAGAACAATATATAATTTTACTATTATTCAAAGAAACCAATAAGATAGCTTAATTTTTTCGTTTTACAGTAAATGTACTACTAAACATGAAGTAAACAAACCCTGAAATAACGAAAATAAAACACACATTTTGAATAAATTTTACTTACCTCATTTAATTTTAATGACCAAAAATGAATTCACAACCTTTTGTCCACCCAAATCACGGTATCAGAGTAATTTTGTATTATAAATTAATACATTATAGGTTTGATTATTGTCACAATGTCGTATTGGCGGATGCTAGGTGGCGCTGATGTCGTGCACAGAGCCAATAGCCAGTTAAAGTTACGTGTGACATGACGCCGCGCGAATACTTTTTAGCACTGACGCGCTTCATCTTTGTCATTTTTTTTATTTGATTGACAAAAGAAAAAATACCTATCTAATATTTTTTCACCTTATCTAACTGACTGAGACCAAAATAAATAGTTTTTTTTTAGGAGACTCCCAATTTTTCCGAACCTAAATATAACTGCAGAAGAAGGGAAAACATGGTTCCTGATTTTTAAACATTTGCACAAACAGCGGAACTTACATAGATGTTCAATGTTCTGTATGATGCAATGCATTATTGGGAATTGTAGCATATAGGCAGTAGTTACTATCTTAGGTAAGTTTTTGTTGCTTCCATTCCAGAAACAAAAACTTGTATATCATTCCGTTAAAATAATTGGTGGGCTCAGAGACTGTACCTAAACCACGATCTCTGGAATGCATAGATTTGCGTTGCATAGCAGCTTTATTATCACGTGTTAGCAATAGTAATTTTTATAATAAATAGTTGTACGTTTTCATGTTGTGCTGCGCTCCTTATATTATTCTAATCCGCGAATACGATACTTATACATATTTTAGTAGGACCACTATTTGTACAATAGTCAAGTGGGTACTGATAATATGAGCATCTGTGTAAGTAATAAACATGCGAACGACTATACATTTATATTATCAATCTCAGTAAAGGGATAGGTAAGCAGGTAAGCAGCGCCTCAATCATTTTAAATGCGTACCTTAAGATCTAAACGTAAACGAAAGCGGAAATTAATGTTGACACGGTAAGAGCATTAGTCAAGCCTTAGGGCTTTTGCGGCGATGCAGCGATGCTAACCTAAGCGGGCGTTGAATTCAAAAATAATCCCGGAAAATTCCCAAAGTAAGCTTTTATTATGTTAAAGTTAAACTTACCGATTTTTTTTTTCAAGATTAAAAATTCTAAATTGTACTAATGGTGTCTTGTAGAAAAAATATGAAAATTATTTCAGATAAGAGTAAATGGCGTTCTGCTTACCTGCTTACCCCAAATTAAAATAGTCTTGTATTGTATTATGACAATACCTGTTTAATTGACCGAGGGAGCGCGAAGCGACTCTGTTTCAGCTTAGCTAAAAATGCTTTCGTATGTCTATCCGGATGTCCGGCTCGGCTGTTCAGCTCTACGTATCGAATTTCTAATTCGATTCTCGTGAGGTTAGCAGGTTCGATAAGTATAAGGTTTTTGTATCGATTAATTTTTTGAAAATTACAGCTTTGAAGTTCAGGGTACAAAAATATCAAATTTCAGTCATTTCGCGTGGTCTACGGTACAACTCACAGAGCTACCTACTAGTTTACTCTTTTGAAAATAATGCATTCGTCTGAAACTACAAAATTAGACACTAGACACGAACATTTTGAGAGTAATTATACGCAGAGTGCGTTTCAGTGTCATTGTTAACTTGTAACCCGCGTCGCCGCTCGCATCGTTGTGTCATTTGCGGCACGACACAGGGCATTGTTTATATCAAACATCGCCGGCAGGTGTGCCGAGGCGTCCTGTTTATATGCACTTATTTATTTGCATTCCGGTGCAGTTCGTGGACCCCGGATAGTCGGATTATCATTGTCTAACGCATCCGCCTCCGACTCGACCTTTCATCAGCCTTTTGCTGGCTGCCAAAAGTACCAACTTCCGTAATGTTGAGCCTAATGCGCTCTTGTTGTGGCCAAACATATTATGATGTGATTTTCATTACTTGAAATCTGGTGTCGAGTTTCTTAAGTTTGTCTTTATTCCATCGTCTTTTACTGCTGCACGGGCTTTATCCATGCTGTATTTTGGTTAAGGTTGACCGGTTTTATGCTTATTTAATCTATTTCGAACAATGAAACTTTGCTTGCAATTCTGAGTGCGTCGCGTTGGACTATATAAATACTATACAGTTACCGAACCAGTAGTCGAATCCATTAGTTCCAGTGAGTGAGGATTATTGGGCCGTAATTATTATGTGTTTGATGGTGTCGGATCGTCACGTAGTCGCACTCATTCCGCCGGCCCAATTCGTCGCGGCGCGGCCCGGCGCGGGCGCAGCGGCCGGCACCGTATCACTGTTAATTGACGTCTGATCGCAGTCGAGAGACTGTCCGAATTACTTGCGCCTTGGGCGGACGTGATCAATGACTTCTGAAACATCAATCTATCATTGATTGATCCAATAATTACGCTTAATGAGACTTTATGAAAGGGCGCTTTGCTCGCCCGAACATTGATAAAGACTGTCTTAATGCAAACGTCTTACTTAGACGTTGACTCTGTCAGTTCGGTCAGCTCAAGAAAGTAAAAGAACAATTAGAAGTGCATAGTCTTAAAAAATGATTTTACAATCCTCTTTTTATACGAGGGCATTTTAAGCTTTAGCATGGTACCCTACCCTCTGAGTGAACGTGGAGTACATCGACCCCGTTCAAAATTAAACTTAAGCGATAAACCAGATGTACGAGTATTAAAGATCGATTCGATATGACATGTTGAATGAGATATTATGTTCCGTGCATGCCATAAATCGATTGGTTTTCTAAAGGTAGGATTAGTGTTTCATGTCCTGGAAGTCCTTCGACACCTTCATACTTAGGTATCATCATCACATGCAGCGAGTGCGGACCAGACGAGCGCACTAGAAGCATGTTTATATTCAAACCTACGTACAATTACTGTCGGCTCCTTGTCAAAGTTCAGTGGAGCTGGAAGGGAGCCAACGCGGCTAGAGTGCGTACTTCCAGGTGCTAACTCACTTTCTTTGTTTACAGTGAGATGATTCACTTGATATACCTACATTTTTTGGCTACATTTACAATTCCTGGTTCAATTTAAAGTTCTAAATACTATTCTTATCGGTTTGCTGAAATTAAAAAAAATATATATATTATCACTACATCATGCTCTCTCGCTTATGCTTTGCGTGACATTACAAAGTTTACTGACTGCAAGAAACATATTCGTTCTTCCCTTCCTATTGCCATTGTGTGAAGGGATTTCCTAGTGAGATCACGTTTATTTCTAAGCTGCAAGTTTGCGCTGTAAGGTCTTATGTCTCTTTGTCTAAGCGCTCGTCTACACTGTTTTGGAATTCTGGAGCGATCCATTCTATGTACAGAATGGACGACTCAGAACAACGGTGTAAATTAATCGGATTTTTTGTTGTCGAGTCACGCGGCTTCCGTTGTTAAATTAAAATACGGGAAAGGGAGATATCCTTATGCTTTTTTATTTTCACCGTGATATGTGCGTTTCGTAAATGAAATCTTAAGACCACCCTACCCGGCCGTACCAGTGGCTGACTCTTGGTTTATTTTAATCGTAGCTGGTTTTAGATGGCTGATACGTAGCTACAGCTTAAGGAACTATACAACGCAGAATACAAGTTTATTTCTGTGAAGTGTTAACAATGGTTATCTAGCGATCGTCTAATGTTGGGCTGGTTTGTTAAGATTAATCGCTAAAATGTCGCTTCTCTGTTAGACATCATCACAAAGAGGACTCAGAGATAGTGTGGTCTATATATAAAATCGTAATGCCGAGGTTACAACACATGTTCTATTAGATGGTCTCAATACTCTCAATCGTAATCCGCGTTGAATGCCGAGCCCACCGCGACGTCATCCAAAAGATCTTAATAGAGATAAATTGCAGATCAAGTCACACCGACTCTTGTTAATTCTTTGAAAATCATAATTGTTTTATACCTAATGAAAGGTAAAAAATAGAGGTCAGTAAGAAAACTTTACTGGCAAATGTATATCTATTATTGATATTCGAAAGTGACTCGATGAAGTCAAACCCATAACACGCATGTATTTCATACGGATTAACCGCGAATGTAAATATGTTTAATGATATTCGTTGGTATGCGGTTTCTAGGCTGTTTGGTGTTGGTGGACTTAGTTTACTGTCTGCCACTATGCAGCTTCGAAATCCGCTGCGCGGGCGCTTTGGCTTTGGCGAGCTTGCTTACCTGTCTCGGGCTTCTCTCGGAATGCCGTTTGGTAGCCGCTGATTGTAAATTTTGCGTTCATGTTGCAATTTCGTGGTTCACTACTTCACAATAATTATTATTTTTTTAACCAGTCTCGCCGCGTTAATTGATTTTAAAATAAATGAATTTCAACTCCACCGTGATTTAAAAGTTTTGGTCATCAGACCTTCGTCATAATAGACATAATGATTCGGTAATAACAGTTTTCCAAACTGTTTGTTTTAAAACCCTTAATTAAAATCGGAATGCTAGTTCGATGCACGTGTCCTTCCTCATAGACTGGCCGTTGTTGAAAGGGGTGGGACGCGTGTCAAAGCACGTCTGCCACCTTAACATCCACCACGAGGCTTATTAATCCACCCGATGACAGCATATTTACATCGTCACGGATTTTGAAACTACTTTAATAGTTATTACCTACCCTTACTTTTACAAAAGGCAAAATCAAGTAGTTCTGTTTATTAAAATGGTGGACTTTTTACCCATACTTACTAGAAATACTCCAAGAATATGTTCGCGTTATCAGCTTGCCTTAGGTCGTGTCACATCTCGTCCTCATTTCTGAGACTGCGTGTTCACTAGGTACTTAGCAAAGATTGAAAATAAATACCTACAAACACTTGTCTTGTTCTTGGTAATTTATACACAAAACAAAAACGATTAAGTAAACAGAGACGTCGAAGTGTTTGAGTGGGGAAAGTGTGATAATTAAGTAGGCTTATGGGATGTTTAATGTGCTTGTACAAATCCTTTCAGTGTTGGTATTGTCAACGGTATCAGGTGGTAGTAAGTAGGTTAGCGAGGTAGACGGCGCGGCGGCCGCTTGCGAAAACCGGCAATTAGCTGGTCTGGTACAGCACAGCTAGCATAAAATAAGGAATTTTGGACGCATAAATCGCAAAACTAATTGCTAGTTATATTTACGATCGCACTTATATTTACATAGTCGCATAAGGTTATTTTATTAGCACAATTGTCGCTTTTGTCGTAACTTATAGTAGCAAGTTCAGCTTGTCTGAAGCGGAGACATCACTGTGACTCATTGCAATTGCGTTTTATTTTCTTCTGTCGAAGGTCGGGCATATTTTTCAGTTGTTATACGAATTGATATTAAAACAGCCAATTTTGTAATTAAGCATTTGTAATTAAACACCATGTTGTTTTTTATTCCCGTTAACTTTAAAGGAACATTCAACACGTCAAATGATAATCAAGAATTAAGATAATTAATTATAAAGATAATCAAGAATTATAGTGTAAAGTTTCTTCATTTAAATGACATTTTATAAAGTCCGTAACGGGTACACTACATAAATACGAAAAACGAAATTCCGAAAGTTGGAATCACGAACTTCAAAATACCGATTTTTATAATTCCGAATGTTTTAAAACTCCTAATATGACTATTCCGATTCTTCATAAATCCGATTTTTATGATTTCGAAAATTAAAAATACCTAATGTATAAAATTACAATTTTTAAAATTCCAAATTTTAATAAACCGAATAATAAGAAGTCCGACTTATTATATATATCCGAAATGGCTAAATACGAATTCCGATTACTAAAATACCGATTTTCAAAATTCCTAATATCATTACACCGATCAATCCTGACTTATTAACTTAAGCTATAATATGTTAGATTGGCCTAAAACAGTATTTACTTACTGTTATTGATTTTCAGCAATGTGACACAAGGTCGACGGAGCTCCGTCGTGGAGCTCCTATTCCGCGCAGTTATGGCGCTTCGTGCCTTGTCGCAATTCTAACCTAACCTAACCTAAGTATGCAGGTCAATTTATCTAAATTGATTGATATTAATTCGAGATTCTAAATCAAGATTCCGATTAATAAAACCACGAAGTTTATTTTGCCGAATGTCATATTTCAGAATTAGCGATGTCATTTCAGAAAATTGATAATCGGAATACTGTACTTCGGGCCAATAACATTTCGTGCTTTTCATTCTTCGGAGTTTTAAAAATCGGATATAAAAAAAATCGATATTTTGCAATTCGGAAAAATAAATTTCGTTTTTAAGTAATCGGAATTATATGTCTAAGGAATTGTGAAAATCGGAGTTTTTAAAATCGGAATTAGCAAATTCGGAATAAAATATTTCGGAGTATTTGGGTGTTCCCGTCCATAACAATAGTATTTTTAATTCACACAAGTTTGCCTGTTTAACCCTGCTTCTCCTTCTTACCTGTCTGAAAGATAGCTACTTGGCCACTGGAAGTGGACACCGTTTGCGGTCGAGTTCCAAACTTACACTTGCCTTCCCGCCTAACAACGCGCGCTCTTATGCTAAATCTTTCACTTTCCATTCAGTCAAGCTGTGGAACGATTTACCCTTGTCTCTAAGGGAATCTCCGTCTGTGGCCTCGTTCAGGGAGAGTTTAAAGAAATTATGGCTGGACACTGACACCTGAGATGAGACTGTTTCGATTTTGTAATTGTTTGTTATATTTCTTTTGTTTTATGTTCGTTTTAATGTAAATAATGTTGTATTTATTTTATCTCTTTTGAGTATTTCTGTTTTGTCTCTTTACTGTCTGCACGTAATTGTCTGCTTATCCTCTATATAACCAAAATGTTTTTTCCTAAGTTTAGCTGGAAGAGATCCCTTTTTAGGGATAAGCTCGCCTTTGTTCTCCTCTCTGTGTATTTGTATGTTTATTTGTATGTGCAATAAAGAGTTTACATACATACATACATACAAGTTTAGCAGCACAAAAGAAGGTTAGACACATACTTAAATAACAGATTATGGGTTTATTTAACTGAATTAATTTGATTGTAATTTATTTAAATAAAAAGTGAGTTTTTTTAACTTCTCCCTTGTCACGTCAATTTCAGTCGTCAAGTTTGTGAATTTTACCATTTTTTTAACGTTTAACAATGACTATGAACTAAAAAGATTGTTAATGAAAAATCGTTAAGATTAAATATTTTTTGTGGTACAGGCAAAAAACTTTTCTTTTTCATCTTAAGTCGGTTAGAACTTTTGTAACTCATGTGTCACTCAACTCTTTAAAATATTTTTTTCTAGACGTCATTCCGAATCCAATGAGCCACCACACTGGGCTACAATGAGCCACACATGTTTTTAGGAGCTTTATCAGATGCGTTTAACACGATTTTGAACTTGCGAACCATGCTACCGTCTTTATCCAAGTCAGCTGGCCTAGAAATTGATATTGATATTGAGTATAAATCCATATTTTGAAGTAAGTAGATTTCATTCAATACATTATTAGTTTGAGGTTGAAGTTGTTAAATCGCCTTATATTTTAAGTTTAAAAGGGTTGCTATTATTGCGTGATCGGCGATAATTTTGTGGAGTTGGGGTACTATTATGTTTTTATCAATACATTCAGGAGTTCCATGTCGGTTATTTAATTTGAATGTTTAACTATATGCCTTTTTAGGGTTCCGTAGCCAAAATGGCAAAAACGCAACCCTTATAGTTTCGCCATGTCTGTCCGTCTGCGGCTTTGCTCAGAGGCTATCAATGCTAGAAAGCTGTAATTTTACACGAATATATATGTAAACTATGCCGACAAAATGGTACTATAAAAAAAATAATAAAAAACTAAATAGGCGTAAAGTGGGAGTGTTTTTTTTTTCTCATCCGACCTTGTAGTGTGGGGTATTGTTGGATAGGTCTTTTAAAATCATTGCGGGGTTGCTAAAACGGTTTTTCGATTAAGTGATTTGTTTGCAAAATATTCAATTTTAAAGTGCAAATTTTCATTAAAATCGAGTGTTCCCCCCGCTCTAAAATCTATACCCATGAGTGGAAATTTAAAAAAAAATCAGGATGGTATTAAGAATATCAAACTTACAATGAAAACTATAACGGTTAAGTAGTTTAAGAGTAAATAGCAGCCTAAGGTATAAAATATTCCTAAACTTGGAATATTCCGTACAAAATACGAAATCCTTAGAAAAATATTACTTAATTTTTTCGTAATGGCTACGGAACCCTATTTCGGGCGTGTCCGACACGCTCTTGGCCGGTTTTTTGGGAAGATGTTATTTCGATATTTAATTGTAAGTTTTATAATCGCCTTAGTGGTCTAGCGAACGTGCAAGTGAAACAGTGTGTGTTTTTTATTTTTATTTTATGTGATTACAGATTACATTACACTAACACAACATAATAAGTCGTTATGTTATCAATATAGAATACAAAAAATGTTCTAGATTTAGTGTGAAAAACCTTGTTAAGTTTCCTTTTGCGCCAAGTTTTTTGCCAGACTTTGGTTAATTTTTTGCCGTTCAACTGAAGTGCTTGTCTGATGTCCTAAATAATATAGTAAAAATTATATTATTCCTTGAATATTGACTTACCATTTTAAGATCCTTATAACCCGCTGTCAAAATGGTGTCGAATATCACTGTTGATCTTGGTGTGTCTCTTTTCTTTTGTCAACATTAAAACAAAGCCATTACATAAACTCCGGCTAATCCCACTAAACATTTGCTTTATCAACAGAATGCAGTGCAGCCCGACTCATCCGTCAGTATTTGTAGCTCGGCGACAAAAAGCTTAGCGTTTACGTCGTTAATCTCTTTATCAAATAGTTGAAACGTGGTCGACTATCCCGAGTGCTCGGTTCGTACACCTTGATTGTGCAACACGGGACTGCATATTTAAGTCACTCTAATCGCCTCTCTGAATACAATAAAGCACCGAACTGCACGCCGCATGCCTGCCGCTCCTTGTACAGGTTCTAATCAAAATTATCTGTTTTGGAGACAATAACAATTGCCTTAAGACACTGATATTTAACGATTTACCCTTCACTTAACATATTGCTCTTGAGTCGCTTCAGGAGATTCATCGCTATAAATAGATCATACGAATTATAAAGCGCAACATGGCTTTCTTCCTTACACTCGATTGATTTGTAGTTTTATAAACATGCCTCTGTGATCCTTGCCGTCATTCGAGTTTTGTTTCCTACAGGGGCAACGGGAGATCGGGAAGTACCTAAGCTGATTCATAATTTCCTTGTTGTCTTGTACGGAAACGTGTTAGCTGGTGTCAAGAGGGTCGCATGACGGGCAGGTTCAATGTCTTAGTAACACATCAGTGTTCTTTGTCGGCGTATCACTAAAACAGTGACTTTACAGTGACAATGAAAACCGATAATATATATTTATGTAGGTAGTAAAATTTAAAAGCTTAGCGTATATCGGTCAGGATTATACCGCACCAGCCGGCAGGTATCGTGGCTCGAATGCGTTTGTTTTCTCATTTGTTTTCAAACGAGACGGCCCATTAGGACAGGGTTTTTAGAACATTCTTTTATTATTTTTGGTACAATCTCGCGCACAGTTATTGACTTCATGGTAGCCATTTTAACCTTCGCAGTCGATGTCCACGTAATTTAGTATCTTACACATGACGCGAACCGGCTCCGCCGTGACATTATCTTAATTACGACATTAGCATGATGATGATTCGCTTTGAATACACATTAGGAGGTAGAGTTATCGCGGACCGCCATCTCGCTGCGATATTTTGCGCTCTACATGCAAATAACTGGTACCTAATGCTATATAACCAATATTAACCATAACGGATCGACTTATCTTTTGATATTACCGCAGAACGAGTAACAGTGTTCGAGTGGCCAAGAACACTGTTAAACAGCATTGAAAAGTGGACGAATTCAATGTAACATCGAAACATCGGTAATGAATTAAAAAATGCAGTCTGCCTTTAATTTTCTAGTCAATTTCAAAACAAAGGTTACGAAATGTAAATGCCGGTACTTTCTCTCGCCTCGCAACTGATATACGCGGGAAGTATGGAGGTTAAGAAAACATGGTTACATCTTTGTTACAAAGATAGGATGCAAAATTTTAAAATAAATCACAGAGACTACATCATCATCAAATGAATTCAAACTTTGTTGACATTCTGTGCAAACAGGTTTTGAATTTAATCGTTTTATACAATTTTCAAAGACTTCCTTTTTAAGTCCGTAATAAATAACGTAGGGCTGTAAACTTTATAGTGCAATTAGTTTTTAACAACATGTTATCGAATAATGAATAATTATATGTTATTATCAATATCTCGTTTACTTTAAAACAGTCTTGCCTATGATACATCACTTCAAATTCGAACTCTCTCAAAAATCAAGAATCCTTGGTTGCGAGTTGCGATAAAACATGAAGGTGTATTTGTTTCATTTCTGTTTTAGAGGCAGCTATCAAAAAGGTAAATGGAACCTAGTATTTGTTTTTTTTTATGTATGACATTATCTGTCTCGCGCTCTGGAGTCCCAGGAGATGTTTGTAAAGAGCAAATAACATCGCACTTGTGGCAGACGGGAGCACCAGTCGCCATCGCCACCGGCTGCTCGCCGTCGCTTGTTTGCACAAGGTTCTCGCATAACTCTCAATCCAATGACAAAGCCTTCGAGCGCCGCGTCTGGCAACCAGCTACCGTCACACTCGACCACTTGGGATAGGTTGTTATACAAACACAAACCCAATCACTAAATCACTTACACCCAGACCAAGGCACCTTTTAACATCAGGTAATTTTACAAGCTTTTAATTAGTTTCACCTGTCCCGTTGTCTGTCTGTCTGCCTGTAGTCAAATCTTGCAAGTTAAATTCGACCAACTTCCAGTAGTCAATTCCGTGCCAATATAATAATCTGGTACTGATTTTCTGGTAGTTTGACCAGGATCGTCTCCGCAGGACGAAACTCTTCAACGGTTAATGGCATGGACTTGAAATTTGGTATGCAAATGTAGTTAGGGTGACAATGTTAGTAAAGCCGACAAAAAGTACAGTCAGCAAAAAAGCTTGTATTAAAATGAAATTTCGACCAAAAATTTATTATACGTTTTGAACTAACTAACCCTCTGATTACCTTTGTTATGCTTACCTTATTACGTTAACCTAATATTCGTTTGTCTCTATATGTCACTTTGCAATTTGTTTTTGTCAAAAACGAACACACATTTTTCTATAACAGGTTTACAACTTTTTATGTATAAGGTGATGAGATTATTATTTATCATAATAAAGCTTATACCACCAAAGAGAGACATTGAGATA
Source organism: Choristoneura fumiferana (assembly GCF_025370935.1). Classification (NCBI taxonomy): domain Eukaryota; kingdom Metazoa; phylum Arthropoda; class Insecta; order Lepidoptera; family Tortricidae; genus Choristoneura; species Choristoneura fumiferana. The sequence goes on along the minus strand of NC_133483.1, from coordinate 7,163,919 downwards.
TAAGGAAATCGTTCAGTGCGGCCAAACAAACCGCAGGGTACTCAATCATGTCTTCCATTTATTGAGCTGTTGTAGGTACCAGGCGAAAGTCAACAGCCCAAGTGAGTAAACACGTTCCAAGTGAGCAATATTTATGAATCTTAATTATAAGTGAATGTCAGATATTGAATTTGCTATACAAGCGGTGGAGTCTGAGTCACTTCACGAAGGGAATAAGAAACGAGTAACTATATTATAAAAAGTTGCTGCGCATATTGCATTGCAACGCGATAGTTATTATGTCGCGCTTCTGCATTTTATCGCCTCCGCGCCTACTATTGCCGTTAATTAAAGCCCTTGCCTAACAAATGCTTAAGGGCATACCTGTGTGATTATTATGATATCTTATTGGCTTACGTATTCGATTGAACTATTAGTGTAGAAACAGTCAATTACCGTATTTTACGTAATGAGTTTATGTAGCACGTTTAATCGGCCGTTGAAAAAATTTTAAGATTTATTGATGATTAAAGGTTCCTTCTACGGTTTCCTTGACCGGTATGAAATCATCGGTGTTGCGGCTACGCTAACGAGTGTTTACTCTTGTATTGCCCTTCACTCGATCGCTCTTCCCACATCGTTATGCAATGATAGGCCCCGCGCAGTTTGCAGTAGCTTTCAGGCCCCGGGCCCCGTTGTTTTGCCGTCTCGGCAGGTCCAGTGCCTCTGACAATTAGATTTAGCTTGTCTTTCTCGATGATTATCATATTAGGCACGGGACCGGGAGGCGGCGGCGCTGCGCCGCTGCACACCGCTTTGCCAGTTAACTAATGTCGTTGTCCCACTAATGTCTTGATTTATGCCTTCGCACTAGGTTCATTCACATTTACTTGCTGAGAATTCTAATTAAATCGGTTCTGGACGCGGCCGTATCCTTTAACTGCTAAAGTGGATTGAACAGTTAATTAATATATTTTACTAGCAGCAGTGCCACTTTACCAAGATCAAAGTTTAAACTTGCATTACCTCTTGAATACTTGACGCATAATTGAGAATTGATATAACAGCATATATTTATATGCATTACAAGTTAAGAATGTGTCTGACTTGATGTATCTCTGCTGGTAGAAATATTGATACGTAATAATTATCTTTTAAGGATCCACCGCCAAGGCACGATCATCTAATTCGATGACCTCCCGAAGTAACCCAGTTGTTCAAAATACTAGATTTAGGTATATAATTAGCGATAGATAGATAGTTTTTCTTTGCTGAAAGCTTATAATCATTAGTTACCGGTATCGCATGTTGATTGTAGGCCGGGCTACTTGTTATCTAGCATCTAGGTACGGGATTCTGGCGATGAAGTATAGAGGTTTGGCAAGCGTCCTCCTTCTGATATGATGAGTTTATTGCCGCTTGGTATGTTTTATTAAGCTGCCCTGATCTATGCCGATGTAGAGTAGATCGAGTAAATAACTGTTAGCCGTCGTAAATTTTTTACTATCAGCATAATATATGTCATTCATTATGGTCTATTTCTGAAACCTAGATACTAAAATGACAGTCTGAAATGTCAAATATAAAAATAATGTGGCCAGCATAAAACGAACAGTGCTACTCCATGATTTCGGTTTCCGATATAATTGTAAATAATCGGTAAAACGTATATTTTATGATAGCAAAAATAACATTAAAGCATTCAATATTGTACTTTCTATTTTGAAAATATAAATGCACTTTTACGATAAAGTGATAAAAATCTAAGCACAGGTCAGGGGGCGTCCATAAATTACGTGAGACATTTGTTAGGATTTTTTGACTCCCTCCGCCCTCCCTGGTGAGATTTCGTAAGATTTTCTTTAACTCCCTCCCCCCTCCCCAAATCTCACGTGAGATTTTTTGAAATGTGTTTTGGCCCGTTGGATTTAAAAAAGAAAAATACAAAAAAATCATTTGTTCTATTAATTTTATTTACGACTACCAAAGACTAGTATTTGTGATTTGAGAATATTGCCATAGTTTAAAATCACTGTGATAAAATTAAATAATAAATATTTTAACTTAATTAATAAACTTTACTTTCACGCAATTTAACACGGTTTTCTGTTGAAAAAAAAATTTACGTGATATTTATTAATCGACACGAACTTCGAGTTTCGAGTTTCGTAGTAGCCCTGCAGTAGGGCTACTGCGAGGTTCGAGAGTCGAGGTTCGTGTCGTGCCGTCCCGCTGACGCTAATATGCGAGAGTGGGAAGGGCAATGCGATGCGAGCTAGTGCGTTTTTTCGTGTTATGGTATGTGTGTTTTTATGGTAAGCATTGAAGGGGATCGTACTTAGAATTAAACTGAAACTTAAATATCAACATCTATAAAAAGTAGAAATATCTCCAAAACGGTCGCATTTTATTAGACCCATTTTACCTTTCTGAATGTTCTAAGTGCCCTACATGTTAGTACGTCACGGATCCGTTCATTATTATTATTATTATTATATTTAGCCTATAACTGTGTCCCACTGCTGGGCAAAGGCCTCTCCTCTTGACTTCCACATCTCCCTATCCAGAGCTATATTTGGCCACTCACTTAGTTCCGCGTCCAGGTCATCTCGCCATCTCCGCCTCGGCCTTCATATCTTAATATTTTATACTATAACATAGGTAGGTACCTACAAAATCTTTCGGTGATAACCGGTTGCGGCACATCACTATTTATGAGACGCAAAAAACAGGTAACACATGAAACGTCATTTTAGTATCTCGAATTAAGAAACAGACCATAGTACTTCACCACTACTCTAGCCCACTTGCTATTTTTTTTTTAAATGTGTAGTCGACCAAGAAAGTGCTTTACCAATTTTAATGATAGTTCCTATTGCAGAAATAAATCAAAAGGCTGATTGTCATATTGACTTTGAGTAAAAAAAAAAAAATAGGCTTTGGCGCTTTAGGTGCTACAAAGTCTAAAACGCCAGGTTTAATGTCATTTTTAATGACATTAAACCTTAGGTGGTAAATATATTTCTTGGTTGACTATACCTACGTATAAAGCTTTTTGTGGAGTGAAGAATTCAGTTTTAACTTTTTTAACGCTTGTTTGCTGTAATAATTTTGCAGTAATTCAAGAATACTTAGGTAAAATTCAAGCAATCTGCAGTTCGCACAATTGTTGTTTACGGTTACAGATAGTGCCTGGCTTGATTGATGGTCTCAATGAGACAGCAGGACTGTGACTCCGTTGATTTATTGTTCCGATGTGACCCCTGTCCTTTTCCTGCGGAAATCTATTTTGCAGCATTCGTATTTTATTGTAAATATGCACTATTGTGTAGTAAAGTGTGCAGTACCCATAACGATTCGTTTGCGACACAGAAACTTCGAATATTTTATAGTTTTTTACATGCAACCATGGTTCGACTAATATACAGAAGGTAGGTAGGCTATACATTATACACCCGTGTTTTTCTTGATATCCGTTAGCTTCGAAGGATGGATCAGTTCATTGATAGAAACTACCTACCTGGTAATTACAGTGCTTTCATTGTACTCAAAGTGTTGTTTTACTCAAAAAAATTGCTGCGGTCTAAAGATATGAAAGTATATTTCAGTTGTAGCCTGAATATGACTGGCGTAAAATATTTGAACATAAAGAACTGGCACCTTTAAAATTAAACATTGTGTTTTATTTAAAGGTTGTTTTGGAAAAGTGAATATTTCGAATTGTTTCAGTTTCATTTTAAAGGTTCGTAATGCGTAACTATGTTATACGAAATAAATTTAAGCTATCAAATTTTTATAATCAATTAATTAAATTCAAAGCACAATTAAGTTAAGATACGTAATATGTGATGGAACCTAATGGATCTTGTGTTATATCGGTACTTATTAATTGGTAAGTAACGAATATTCTTGCAAACTCCGCTCCGTTTAGCCTTACCTACTTAAGGTGGCAAATAATATTCCAACCTAGAATTTTACTTATATTCTCATCAAAATTAGCGTAATAATCGAATTAATGATGACATTAATGCAATGGTTTATCGACTCAAGTTTCGAAAGTTGAAAGTGTTGTGAAATTGACAGCTGTCACTAGTACTGTAACTTATTGGTCAAATAGAAATGTATCTTTTGTCATACATAATATAAGTTCACAGTTAGTTGTTAAAGGTCAAATAAGTACTCATTTAATCGAAATAGAAAAAATAACAGTTTACGTAAAAAAAAGGAACAATAATTTTAAAACATAAAATAATCAGCCACATGCTTCGTCAAATTAATAAAAATAATTAAAGAAATAACACATTGATACATCCGCAACAAGCTTCGTCAAACCTTATAAAATACCTACACAAATATTAACAACACAACAAATACACGATCCCCGTCCAGAACCCTGCCCGACCCAAAGGTCCCCATTACACCAGCAGCGTTGCCCCACTGAATAGCAAATGGAGACCTGCTGAACTAACCAGGACCCCGAGCGGGGGTCGTTGCACTTCTCTTTCAACCGTCGCCCGTTAAAAAGCTCAAGGGCCTCATCGCCCCAGGGTCCAGCCGCTTCCCGTGTCCACGAAATCATACGTGAACTTCAAGGCGGAATAATTGGCGTGTTTTAATTTGGCGGCATTTGCTGCCGCTGAACCCGCCGACCCAACGGTTTGCCTCAAATGGTCGCAGCAAATGTGCTAACGCACGTCGCGTCCCACAAGAGACAACGCCCTCTTCGCCAGGGAACCAAAGTTAGCCCGTCCGGCCTCTTGCCATCCGTCCTAGACAAATCGGGTGGCTCCAAAACACATGGCACACTTACCGAAACCATGGCCCGACGGACAATCTCATTTATCGAATGGTGCCTCGGAAAGCGTCCGCACATCTCTGACCAGCCCATGATACCCGTTCTCCTCCACCATCACACCACAAATACAGCGATGGTCTTCACACACCTTGCTCTCCAGTCTTAAGGGCACTGCTATTCTCAAGGAGTCGTTATCAAGCAGCGTACCCAATTGAGGAGACGGCAAAGCATGCATCCATGCCCCAGATTCTGGTTTCGCCACTGCCTTCAGACGCGCCAGATCAGCCCCCGAAACACCATCCAATAAACGAGAATAGGTAAGTTTGCACAGAATGTCGTGCCCCCTCTGAACCACAAGGTCAAATTGTAAAATTCACGAACTTGGTGAGTGACTTTGACATAAGTACATAACCCAAAAGAGATAAATCGAAAAATTCAATTACATATCTAGCTTTCTGTTGCTAAATATATGTGTTAATCAAAAACACAAACAACAAATAAAAAAATAAACTTAAAGGGTGTTCCCATGTAAGAAACGTTTTTTTTTCGTCTGGATTTTGAAATATTGTGGATTGTACGGTGGTATAAAACGGAACCTTTTGTATGCGAATCGGACTCGTACTTGGCCGTTTTTTTTCAATGTTTTTGAACTTCAACTCCAAAAGTTGATGTTTTAATTAGTCAGTTTATTAGTTTTTTATTAATACCTATCCAAATCGAGCCTTAAAAACCTTGTGCCAGGCAGGATATTTGCATATTCGGTATAATTCTAATATTTTAAGTCACCTATGGCCAATTAGAAGCAGTACTACGATTTATAACTACATTAAAATGTATATTTCTGTATTATCTAATACGCGAAGGCTGTATTATTCTTTTAGCGGGTGCAGATAAAAGCACATTTTATTACTGAGGCGGGATCGAATGCATAATTTAGTCTTATGAATATTAATTTTGTATATTCTTACGCAATATTGATTTTATAAGGAAAATAATAATATTTTCCTGATTTGGTTTGTTGAATACTTAATTTGCGCATTGGTAGAGAAGAGACTAGTATTTTCGTTATTATTTTGATTTATATTCGTGGTAATCACAATAATCGCAAAAAATTACACCTGAGAAATTCAGTTAAGTACTTAACGCTATCGCGAACTACGATCGTGTAATTCGCGAACGTTGGGAACTGAGTGTATTATTAATTTACTACACCGCCTCTATCGGGAACCTCTTTTCCATTTAGTTTGGAAATGACGTTAAACATATATATAGCGTAAAGTAAACAAGGCGCTTGTAATTTTGCATATGACGGATATTGCGCGCGCAATCACAACACGGCGTACAGTGATAGTGATAAGAAGATAAAACATTGCGTACCGACCTAGGGTTAATCCTGACGCTGGTTATCCTAGGGCCGCTTCATACATTCATTCACTGGCACTGTGTTCACTACCGGTCATTTCACGAACTTGGAACTGTTACTCTTCGTGTGTGTCGCGTGTTTGTTTGCATAGGGATGCGTGCGACAGGTGCGCGCGCTACAGCATCCGCAGCGGCTTTGGCGGCCGGCGGCTGCGGCGCCTGCGCCGGCCACGCCCCGTGCGTACGCGCGCCTCCCCGCCCGCCTGAAGGCTTCCTTATTTCCTTTTTCATGAGATTTTCCTCGTAACCAGTTGAATACTTATAAGGATTTATTTGTGGTTGATGTTGTTTTGTCGTAAAAGGGTCTAAACCCATCTATCACCACCACCACACTACACTGACGCGTTTCGAACTCAACCAGAGCTCATCGTCAGAGCAAGACAACTGTAAAATTAAAAAAAATATATATTTAATAAATTATTTAAAGAAGTCACCTTTGATTCAATGTTGAAATAAGTTCACGTACCGAACCTTCTTTGAATAGCAGTACAATATGAGCTGCATCAATAATCAGGGTCGATTCATTACCAAATAAAACAGAACATTTACGGAGGCCAAACGCCTCAAATGTGTGGTTTGCTGAATTTTCGTCATACTATTTTTATTGAATGCTAGACATTGCCTGCGACGTCGTCTGCTAAAAATTCGTTTATCGCGCGCCCTCAGAAATAAACATTTTCTTCGGGATAAATGATATCCTATTATTTATTCTGGTCTGGTTCTGGTTGGTTTTGGTGGTTAGTTCTGAGGATATAGGTTAAGGTATACCGTAGGCGTCAGGCTAGCAACCTGTCACTATTGTACCGTTCTTGTCAAACTTAAAACCTAAAATTGCTAAAAGTGGCTCCGAAGCGGTAACGTTTCGTGTGCTCTGCCTACCCCATTTGGGAATACAGGCGTGATGTTTTGTGTGTGTGTGTGTGTGTGCGTGCGTGCGTGCGTGCGTGCGTGCGTGCGTGCGTGCGTGCGTGCGTGCGTGCGTGTGCGTGTGCGTGTGCGTGTGTGTGTGTGTGTGTGTGTGTGTGTATTCTGGTCTTCTAATATAACGTGTGCAAAATTTTATGGCAATCGGTTCACATACCAACAAACAAACTCACTTTCGTATTTAAAATATTAGTGATAGAAACCTAAATAACTTAGGTAAACAAAACGTTAGAACTCAAGAAGTGCACGGCATCACTGGGTTTTTTTAAAGTAAGTAATAACCGTTGAATCTCAACAGGCTTACTCAGTAGAATGCGTGAGAAAGATCGTAGTCGAAGGCCCATAAATTGTATATAGAATTTGACTAAATGAGTTCATTGATTAGACACTAATTAAGAAAAAGGAATACTCTATGAGAGTAACGTTCATTTTATGGTGAAACGATGTCGCATCGTCTCGTGTTTTGTATGCGATGTAGTTAATTCAAACACTTGTGCCGCTTGCATCACGTCGTAAATATTAAGCTTCTCATACGCTCTATCGATAAACGCAATCAATATTGGTTCTGTTGCTACTTTCAATTATATAAATACACTTTCCCTTCAATGTTTTCATTAGAGCTAATACTGTTGAGCAGGCACTGTATTTATTTGATAGGGCTAGCTTTAGGCGTGCTGGGGATTTTATAAATAAAAATTGATTCTCACTCGGTAAAAACGTGTATTGCGCTCGCACAGGTGCACAGAGAAGGGAAGGGAAAAATCTTAAGTCTAACAAAGTGTCGACAATCGAGATGGTGCTGTACCTTAGTGTTGGGGTTGCCAACAAATACAAATGTACTTTTTCAAAGTTAACCATCATCATGTGTAAGTTTTACATAATTTCAATAATTTGGCTTAGCAGCATCCATTTAAAGCTACTTCGGAAAGCCAATGACAACATTACATTACCATACTCGGTTACTGGTATAAGAAGGTATCTGCCGGCAATTTCGCTACTTGGTAGAGTCATGGTAGTCACTGTATCAATAAGTTTATTTGAATGCTGATCGTTACGTGGAATGCTTACTTGAATTGAAACACTTATCGCGTCAGACATCTCCGGTTTGTTTTTTTAGAATGATTATTTGATAAAAGAATGACGTTATATACTGAATAAGCCTTTGCTCGCGACTTCGTCGGCTAAAAATTTCCTGTGAAAGCTATGCAATTTTTCGGGATGAAACTATCCTTTCTCCTTTCTCCGGGTCTCAAACTACCTCCATACCAGATTTCATCAAACTTGGTTAAGCGGTGTAAGCATGAAGAGGTTGCTGGGTCAGTCTACTTTTTAGTGTAGCTTGTTAACGTGACTTATTAAAAGTATGATTTTATGGGGTACAAATCCATTAAAAGTTAGGAGTTGTTATAGTTTTAAGGCAATTCCGTCATATGGCTCATCTCCTAAGCATGCTTAATAGTATACATTGCAAACATTTTTCGAACAAAGTGTAATGTCTCCTAAGTTACGGGACAGAATAACATTCACTAAATAGTTGATTGACCCAGCTAACAGACAGCCAGACAAGCTAATTAATTACTATTTAATTATTATTCAGTACTATTTCTAAGTTTGTTAACTATTAAATGGTTTAAAAAAATAGCTTCCTGTGTCCTGTCGTATATACTGTGCACCAGTGAAAACTCCCAAAGTGACATTGCAACTAATTGCAGGGTACATACAGGATTGGCGGTTGTGCTTGTATAGCTATTAGCCAATTACAATTTTCGATTACCACGGAGCATGCCCATTGCCGGTCGCGTTACTCGCCGACAGGTTTTATAGGTTTAGCCTTACGGGAGCGTATGGGTAGTCAGTACGGGTGGCCAATTGCTCTTTCCTGCCAAGCAAACTTGTATCCGTGCACATTATTTATTGTGCATAATTATATTGCTTTGGATATTGGTAACTTGGAATTGTTTCTTGTTAACGCTATAATCGTTTCAATCAGAATGTAGACTACTCTACTACGTATAAATACTGGACAGGAATGCATGTCCCAAGAGGTATAGTTTGCGATAAGCTCAAGACTGGAAACTGAGCGAAGCGGCTATTCGGCCGGGACGCGTAAGTAGGTACTAACTAAGTGAATTCTATTCGGTTAATGAGCAACACATTAGTATATTATTGGGTATTATTCGAATCAGTTGTATACTCGTAATTAATTCAAGCATATCTAATTATAAGATAATTTGTCTTACATATTATGTGGTTAAAATTTTGTTCATGTATGAACCCATTTTTGTTAAACAGTACATTTCATTTGCAGGTTATAATTAAAATATTTTGAAAGAAATTTGCTGGCTTTTGTCGCTTTATTGAATCATAAAGTTGTGATTTATTGCCCGTAACAGATTAATCTAACCTAGTGCAGTAATAAAGTTTACAGTAAGCACTTACGTCTATGTAGCTAGCCGTCGGTCATCGTCACCACCAATTCAGCTTCGTATCCTGTTAGGTATATGATTAAATTGCAACTTCTCTTCTGTAGATTTATAAGTCACGCGTTAGGCAGTTCGTGCCGGTAAAATGCTTTTATAGCAGCCAATTTAGACGTAGTGCGACTTAGTATTGATTCGCCTGAATTTATAGTTTTATTGGTTGTAAATATCTGTATCGATTTGCTTTTTCTCATGGTCACGGTCGGACTGCTACCTACTCTCGTAGGTGTCATCCAATTCATATGCAAAAAAAATCATATAAAATTATAATCACCGTGAAGGATTGAATATTATGCTTCGCTCTCATAACCTACTTAACATGATTACTATTCCATGTAAGGATATAATTAGAGGAAAGCAATAAACCTGTATGGCATTCACTCGTACGACGGTTACGCTTCTGCAGAGCTACTACGAAACTCGAAGTTCGTGTCGTGCGGTCCCTCTCGCTCTCGTATTAAATAGTATAAGTGTCAGAGGGACCGCACGACACGAACTTCGAGTTTCGTAGTAGCCCTGCTGGTATTAATAGTGATCCCGATTTTAATGCATAGCTACTTCAATTTATATTTCTAGCTAGAACGTTTAGCAGCGACAACTTCAACGGAATAATATGCAACACCTGCATCTACAAATGTATTATTTTTAAATTCTGTGCGTAAAGCTTGAGTTGAGTATTGTAAACTTGAGTATTTTCTTGTCAACAATATTTGCGAGAGGTGTCAAATCGGACAAAAGGTTTCTCTGGCTCTCTGTCAGCATGCTAAAGAGCAAAACAGAGAAACATGGTACATATTTCATAGAATTATTACGGAAAGAACTAGTCGACTGTTAAGGGGATCCCATGTCCCAATGACCTTAGATCTGAATTCCTTAGTTTTCTAATGTTTTTTGTAGCTTATTATATTAACAACAACGGCTTTAAGCAATATAGTATGCCATATTTACTTCAAAGTTCATTGTTTTCGAGAAAAACCCTCGACCAGTTTTTAGAGACGTCAAAGACGAACCTTAATATGTAGATTTCGTATATGTTAGATCTTTCACGTCAATAGAGATACGAAATAAGTGTTTTTTTTTTCAGACAATGTTTAAAAAAATCGTACAAAATTAAGTATTAATTTTTTTTTTTTCAAAATCCGGTAGACGAAAATGGAGATAAAAGATTGGAGAACCGATAGCCGTTTGACTTATAATGCTATCTGTAGTGCAAAAGTAGGAGATACGATTCAAAACTTGTCAAAAATCGATGAAAACCTCGGGTAGCCCCTTAAGCTTAAAATTCTTTTCCGCACATATAATGTCAACATACTCGTAGTTACAAACATACCTTGATGTCAAGTTAGCATCGTTAGTTGGCGGCCAATTCATAACGTATCTTTCTATGTTAGTGCTGTGCAATGTGGTATTTTACAAAATCGTGCGTGTTCTGCGACGAGTTATGATAATGGCTAGCACGAGTTCACCGGCGTTGACAGGATAAACGCGCGCTCGTGCTATGTCTATGTCCACGGTAGTAGCATAATTAACTAGCTAGTAGCTTCCAAACATTATCATTCAATCCATATTCGATATTTGTTTCTTGTTAATCATGACATAAATACAGTATTTTTAATTTACAATATGTTGCTAGTTCTTTTCATAATTGAGAAGTTATTTTGATTTTTACGGCTTGTATAATACTGACATGCTCATTTGTTACCCTAGTCCTTTCTCCAACTGTGAGATTTGTTTGGTGTCTTTGCTCAACATGTTGATTCATCCCGCAGCTGGGTCGGTATGAATGTACCTATTCTTGTTATTTTACATTAGCTATTATCCGGAGTGTTGATGAATCGTTCTTGCTTTATAAGAGTCGTAAACTTCGATGTTTCCTGATTACTAAAACTACTATTGCACTTCATTGCACTTCGGTTTATTGGATTGCGCGAATGCAATGAAATGTTGCATACGTGTCTGAGAGAAGCATGATCCTGCGTTTGAAATTCTTCGCTTACTACAAATTGACACATGAGATGTTTACAATACAGACCTTTAAACACGTACGCAAGCAATAAAGAGGCTGTGAGGTAAACAGGCCAAGGATACCGCACACACATCGCCAATTAAATTTAATTGATTATTTAAGTCTTGTATTTAAGTATGTTGGCGATTCGAAACGTCTAACCTTCTAGATTAAAATTTGGATATCTGTCGTTTACTTTCCTACTCTTTTGAAACACTCTACTTACTCTTTTTAAATTACATCCTATGTAAATATCAATTGTTATTATGTAAACCTAGCCTATTTATCCTAGCTTATATGGGTTAAACCGAAGTAAAATATCCACATCAACCTTCAGGTCATCCTGTATACCTAGATAAGAGTCAAAATCTTAAAAAGTAAGTTTATTTATGGCAAAACGTATATCGCCATAAAAATAAAATTTATAAACACACGATTTTACTTCCTTATAAGATTGAGTTGTTTTGCAGCTCTTAAAGTACGCGTTGACTTATAAAATCAATCGGTAAAAGAGGTGGCTGTAAAAAACAGTGAAAGACTTTCTCGGTAGTGGCCGTGTAGCAGACTACTCTGAACGGATGTAAAGGCCTTAACTATCTCATTGATTAACGTGTTGTTCTCCTAGATTGGTTCTATAATGAGATACACCATCTGATCTGGCTTTCTTATATTGTTTAACGGTAATTTAAACTTGTAAATACGTATATCGCTAGAGCTGGTACAAAATACGAAATCCTTAGAAAAATATTACTTAATTTTTTCGTAATGGCTACGGAACCCTATTTCGGGCGTGTCCGACACGCTGTTGGCCGTTTTTTTATTTTGACTTCTTTGAGTTAAGCTAAATTATATACTTTTGTAGGAACTGTGTACGGGCTCCCCATATTTACGCTTCTTGCCTTGCCCCGCATAGGTTTTTCCCTGACATCCAACATACCCTGATCGCCTAGTAGCACTGCCCACACTATTAGTAGTTAAAGTAAATGGCTTTATTGTCTGCTCAACTAAACATTACGTAGCATAGTGATAATATCGTCATCAAAATTCAGTAAGTATATTGACCTCTGACTTTAGTCTCTTAAGTAGTAAAATCGAGGGGGAACGACTTCTCGCGTTCCTACTTAATTAAGAATTTCAGACCCTAAAAGGTCTGCTGTATGGCAACTGCGCCTGCCTATCTTTTAGTTCTAGATGCTCTCTCCAAATATATTAACCCCAGCTAAAGCCATTTTTAGCGTAAGCGGTTTCCTATCTGCACTGCACTGCTTGTAGGAAGTGACAGTAATATTGTAGCGGCCAAAGTAAATAAATTGTGAAGCTAGCTAAAACTATTAATTAAAAATTGATATACACACTATTTTTAAATGGATGTCATGTTTGACAGGCAATAATTTTCTTGCATGTTAACATGAGCGGTTCTGCGTATTGAACTGCATATCATTTGCATTTTATACGGGAAAGGCATTTTAAATTTTATAATCGATGTACCTTTACCGTGTGAATTATATTTTTTTATATAACCCGTCGACCATGCGGCGTGGCGGGGAATAGTTTTACGATAGTAATTTTCGCAAATGATGCGGGACCGGCTTTTCGTACCACGTACGTGACTGTTGAATGAGAAGACATATCGACATATACACGCGCAGCTTTACCCAAATAGGCTTATCCAAAAACTGCACGTCACCGTTGCCATTGTGCTTCCCCTGTTTGTGTTATTATCCGATACGCGGTGTAACGCTCGTTATTACGTGTTCTAAGAATTATTGGTCGGCGACAGTAGGGGCTGGCGTGCTGGCGGCGGGATAAATCCTTGCGGTCCACTTTGTGGCTCGGTGGAGCATGCAGCCATCCTCGACGTCGTGACCGCAAACAGCGGCTGGTCGCACAAACCCGTTCCTAGTCTCGGTCACTAGCCAGCACGGGGCTGCTCAGCTCATTGATCATTGCTCCCACATCCGACGCGAGCATCGCGGAATTGGTAATGAAATGCGCTTTATGCGCGTTCAAAGAAAACATTCATATAAAACGTGCTGCTTGGCTCTGCCTATCAAGCATTCTAACTATTTCTAACTCTGCTTTAGTATACACCAAGCACTTACATGTAAATATTGCGTTAGAATTGTTAAGTCTTGATTGCAGGTGGTTGGCAATCCCAGGGTACCTACAATGCAGATGTAGTCGATGATTCATGGCCCGACCCCGGTACCTATGAACCCATATAATTTCGCTGCCAATTTTAGTGCAAAGTGGAATGCTCATAAACCATTGTATGTTTGTGTTTATGGCTTCGAATTATTTCGGTGTGTTTGCGCTACCACTTGCTATGGTTTTTCGCGGTCCCAGAAATAGGTACAAGGGCCCAATTGTACAATAAAATACAAGCTAATAATATTAGTAAATTTCTATAAAAACAAGTGTCCCTTTTTTCAATTTTGTAACAAATATGGTTTTGCCTACTCAGAATCAAGAGCACAATCGATTCCGATGGTTTGAAAAAATGTCTCAAAAAAATATTTTTTTATTGTACCATTTTGTCGGCATAGTTTACATATATATTCGTGCAAAATTACAGCTTTCTAGCATTGATAGTCCCTGAGCAAAGCCGCGGACGGACAGACAAACAGACAGACATGGCGAAACTATACGGGTTCCGTTTTTGCCATTTTGGCTACGGATCCCTAAAAAATTACAGTTTTGTGACGTTTATTTTTATACACACAGTATGGGCGTCACGGCGTCACAAAACTGACTCATAAAATTTTGTATGAAAAAATTAAATAGGTACATTTAAAAAGATAAGGTACACTTTTTATTTTTGAAAACGCCCTAATACTATTTACTTGTAAGAACTTTGTTGTGCTATCGGACTCTGGTCTAAAAAAAAGGTAAAATAGGTTTCGTGAAAATATTTTTTCTCAGATTAAGTTATAAAGCTAATACTCATCATAACTTAATATAGTAGCAGGTGCAGGTTTGCAGGTGGTAGGACCTTGTGCAAGGTCCGCCCGGATTGCTACCACCATCTTGCTCGCTAATCCTGCCGTGAAGCAGCAGTGCTTGTTTCGGCGTGGAGAGTAAGACAGCCGGTGAAATTACTGGCACTTGAGGTATCCCACCTTAGACCTCTAGGTTGGCAACGCATCTGCAATACCCCGGTGTTGCAGATGTTTTTGGGCGGTGGTGATCTCTTACCATCAGGAGACCCACTTGCTCGTTTGCCATCCAGACGAATAAAAAAAAAGTTATTAATGATGCAAATATTAAATGACATACACATAACTTACCAGTAGTAGTTAACATAATATTCTTATCTAGGGAGAATGTTTTTTTTTATATAAAATAGGCTTAATTTAATAGTCATATTCCGGAATCGATCGATATTCTGGAATCGATTAAGAAAAAATACAGATACAAATACAAATAATTTATTTGTCAAACATAGGTTAAAACAGTTGGTACACTAATAAACGCTATCCAAAAACGGCATAAGCAATTAAACGTCAGTCAGTAATTTAATAGACACCAGACATTAATAGGAGCGCATGACATTAGCATGCCGTCATTCAGGGAACCGCTTGCGCATACTCGTACTTGCGATTATGCAGTTCGCAGAAGTAAGTGCGCGAAACTGCCGACACTGCAGCGTCTGCACACGACGCCTGGTGCGGCCGCGCGATCACGATCTCTATGTATATCCTGCACACCTATGTATATATACTTCATGGATCACAAACAAAAAAAAAACGGTATTTAGCCTTGAATAAGCTTAATAAATTAAATGATTCGCGTAGCAAGAAAACGTACGCACGCATCACCTGCAAAACGGTTCCGAGATTTATCAACTAGGTAGGTACTAAACAAATATTAGAATTATAGTTTATCCCTTGACCTCATTACACGCTGTTGTATTTATCGTTATACTCAATTTTAAAGACATGACGTATTTATACAAACAACCGGCCAAGTGCGAGTCGGACTCGCGCACCGAGGGTTCCGTACAAATTATTAATATTAAAAATATTTTTATTATATGATGTAAGTAACTAAAAATTTATGCTTTTCGGAATTTTTCCTTTATCTTTGCTATAAGACGTTGCGTCATACCAAATTTCAAGATTCTGAGTTCACGGGAAGTACCCTGTAGGTTTTGATTCCCTTGCGAGTGTCGAAAATTTGCAGCATAAACGGCTGTATTTTTTGATTGCGTTGGCTTAGAAGTTTTTTTTTTTTCACAGCTTCAAGGTACAGGTATCAAATACTCAGGATATAAATTTCAGCTTGATACCTCCACGCGTTCCTTAGAAAAAGGGTCTTGACAGACGGACGGACAACAAAGTGATCCTATAAGGGTTCCATTTTTTTCCTTTCGAGGTGCGGAACCCTAAAAAGTGCTAATTTTAGAATTAGCGACAAAAACAAGCGATTGACTTAAGTTAAATAAAATAGTAGATTATACAACAAGTGCATAAAATGCACAATTTATCCAATATATATCCACCCGCGCAGCGGGCGAGGGTTGGTAATTAAGTCCAGAGTAAAATGATTTTTTATGACGAAGTTCAGTATACACTCTGCTTTTCACTTCGACTGCAGGGAAATTAAAAAACAACTCTGGTAGCAAATGTTCTTTTACTAGGGTAACTTTTATGTTTTTAATTTTATACTAATAATATAGATAATAGTAAAAAGGTAATGCACATAGCAACGCATGTTGTATTAACTTATGACTATTATCTATATTGAAATGAAAATGAAATGACATGAATGAATGATGATGATTTATTTATTCACAATGAATATACATACATATACTTATATTATTCCTTCTACATATATTGTGTTTTAGCTGTTGGTTCTCCTTAAATAAATAAATAAATAAATAAATAAATAAATAAATTAGTATAAAATTAAAAACGAAATATTAAAACTTTTATTTATAAAGATTTTTATTCGTGACTATTGGCCCCGATTGCCTGGTCTTAGGCGAAGATTTTACTTTATGCACTAGTGCAAAAATAGTCATTTTGCGACGCCTATATTCAACATAAATACGAAGTTAATGAGCATGAGAAGTAAGAAGTTTTGTAAAAACATACAAGCTTTTTATGCTGACTGTACTTTTTGTTGACTGTTTTTAAATTGATACGAACATATCTAATACAAATATCAAGTCTATCTCTCATCCGACCACTGGAATTGGGTCAATATTACACGCAGCCGTCGAAACAGGTGATACTAATCAAATAAAAGCTTGTAAAATAACCTTATAAGTGTTACGAACAAAACAGATGATCAAATAATAGAATACAAAATTAAAGAGTTTGGCTTGACTCCAATGAACTGAACGTGGCTAGTGAACTGCTCTAGGGCAACAAACTACAACATACTGCCGCCTGTCTCAAACTCGGTATAATTATGGCTCCTATCGTATTGTTACATCGAAAATCGCTTAGGTAGTGCTTTTTTAAATTATTTTTTTATTGTTTTTCTCCTTGAATTTGTCGAAACTTATTTCGTTTAATAATCTATATCTCGCATATAAATTGGCAAGTCGTGTCTGAAGTCAGCAATCAGGTTACTGACCCTCTTCATGTAACTCCACTAATGGAAATCGATTGTGCCGAAGCGAAAAGCGGCGCACTGTCTACTGATACGGCAAATGGATCGCGCGAGGAGCGTCCCGCAGCGAGCCTATCCACGACTCGCTGATAACATCCAACGCCTGGGTGGCGATCCATCTCTATTGTTTGGTTCACCAGATCGCACCGATTCATTCACAAATCTTTAAAACCATTGGTACCCATTGGCTTGACGTGTGCCCATATAGGTTTAAAATATTTTTTATGGTAATGGATGGATGCATTGCGGCTTTACGAATATGTAATCATAAATTCCAATGCACTGGCTGTAGCGGGATTAGAATAGTTGCACAAGCATCAAGTGTCGTTTACGCGTGGGTGCAGTAGGCTAACTGGCCGAAACGTTCGCCAACTTTACTATTTCAGGCGGTGATCAGTTCAACCGAGCGGATAATTACATCGAACCCTGTACGAGGCGCCGTTGTTTGACATCAGTTGTTCCTGAGAGATCTTAATTGTCTTGGAAATCGGTAGCTCAATCAGTCCTTAGTGTTTTATGAACAGTTAACACAACCAGAGATGTTTTGCATATTGACTAGTAATGAGTGAAAAGGCGGAGGATGGTCATGTTTCCGACGTGATCGGACTGCAGGGGCGGCCGAGAGCAACGTATGCAAATGACGAGGACACGGCGCGGCAGATCGTCGATACACCGGAACAATGTAGGGCGTCGCAAGACAAATGAACGGCGACCTCGCGCGAACATGTTGAAGATAACTCGACTTTTCTTTTTGACAATAGTCAAAATTATACCGCGAATTAGTGACGGGCTTTGTTTGCATTGGCGGCTTTAGTGAGCTACATACATTACACACTTAAATAAGTGTGTGGTCGCTTGTCAAAAGTTAGAAAATGAGTCGCTACTAAAACGTGATAGGTATGCTGCTCGGCTACTACGAAACTCGTAACTCGAAGTTCGTGTCGTGCGGTCCCTCTGACACTTGTACTGTTTAATACGAGAGCGAAAGGGACGGTACAATACGAACTTCGAGTTTCGAGTTTCGTAGTAGTCCAGTTGTAATTCAAATGAGTCTCAAATTTCATTGTACCCGGACATGCGGCGAAGATGTCGACACGGAGAGTTTGGAGATTTATTGTTGTTGCGATGAATCCACGTGTGGCTCGCGGCACGCACAGCGCGTGCGCCAGCGGCCTAATCATTCGTATCGGAGATGTGTGCAACGATATAGAACAGCGGTGAATCAATCTTTCGACCGCTGCTAGGACGTTATCTGTGATCGACGCCCACACCAGAGAAAAGGGCTTTCGTCAATCATTTAGCGCACATCGCTAGCGACTTCCGATAGCAGAGCAAGAACAGATCGTATTGGGCAGCGCTGATAGCGCTTAGCGATAGCGATGCAACGTATATCGGAATATCGCAATAACTCGCGACTTAATTAGGGAATAGATGAAAGCGCTGTCATCGATCTTGGCGTTCAAATTGCCCGCGGCTGTTGGCTGCAGAACATGTTATATGTTACTTGCGGTTTATTGGCTCCCTAATGAACTGTAGTCATTGTGTATGTACTTACCTACCTATGTATGTAAACTCTTTATTGTACAAAAGAAAAGAAACAAAACACACTTTGTGTACTTGTGCGACCTAACTGTACATGGTTTATTGTGGTTTTATTGTGGCCACATTTATTGAAGATTTTATATTAGAAACGAGCACTGTAGGCAGACGTGAACATTGTTATGATATCCACTATGCAACGGACACCCACTCGTGTGCCTATTATAGGCGATAATGATCTTGAAATCAGCGTAGGTCGTGTTTATTGAATCTTATAAGGTTCATCCCTCACAATGTCTATTCGTCAAGTTACAAAAGCTCAATAACTATGTACTTATTGCATAACGAAGTATTTGTGCATACGTAACATTTTTTCCGTACAAAATGCATAACTGTAACTTTTGTGGGCGAACTGTTCTGAAAGTGAAATCCATTTGAACACGAGGTACAGCAAACTATTGATAAGTCACGAACGGCCACCTTTCTCGGAGCTTATTTACATGTGAATATAGAGAAAATGTCTTATCGCGTGCTAATCCTGAACTATGCATCGCTCTGCGGCGACCTATCAATTCGACGATCTTTAACTATCGACAAAATTCACATAAATACTACTTTTGTGGTTTTAATAAAGACACCTATGTTTGGTTGGATTATGTTGTTAATGTTTCAAATAGCTATTTTTTATTCAGCAGCTGGCGTGATCCGGCTCTACGCTGAATCAACTTTGTTGATTTTCTAAATTCTCTTATCGGTTTAGTTTTGTACTTCCCCACAATGTTTTCTTTTACGAGTAGATTGTGCGTATTGATTTTTAGGGTTCCGTTCCTGAAAAAGAACAAACTGAACACTACAGTGCTTATCACATTGTTGTCCGTCTGTCTGTCGGTCAGTCAAGACCCCTTTTCTCAGGAACACGTGGATGTAGTGATTAAGGTGAAATTAATATAAACAATACTCAGGTCTGCTACCCTTTAAACCAGTGCGAAAACTTCTAATATCATACAGTCATTAATTCATTAACAAAAGGTATTTCCATACAAATTGCCGTCCTACGTAAGTTCTAGGTTGAACTAAATTAAACCGTGAAATATTATTATTTTTTAATGTCCGTCTGTCTATGTCAGTAACCATCTAAAAGGGCCCCACACTCCGTACTTTACTTAGGAGACGGCTCTGTTAACACTTTATATTCATAGATACTATACTTTGTACGGAACCCTCGGTGCGCGAGTCAGAATTGGCCGGTTATTAACAGTTCTCTTTATTTATAGAGAACAATGCATTTTCTGTTTTAGCGTTACCAACAATTGTTGGTGTCTCTACCTACATACATCTTTCAAGTGATATGACATGACCACAGAAAAAGATCCCCTTGACTTACTAAGGCATAATATATATCAGTGTATAGTGAAATGGCTATTCCAATATACCCATCTATGCAACTAGTAGATAGGTACAACATGGAATGGACCACCGCGCTCGCGCAGCTGCCGCGTGGCTCGCATTGCATCCACTTGAGATGGCCACTGCATTCGCTTACTTAGCCTACAAGATACCATTACACTTCCGAGTTCGCTCCTAGCTACTACTACACTACTAGCTATTACTACTACTTGCACGCATACACTATGTGTTAATATAACCTATACAAAACAAAATGACTGCAGTGGTCTTGTTCGAGTCGACCTTGGGCCTATCTTGGCTATAAATCACATTGCAATTGACACTGCAGATCGGATAGCCGTTCGTTAATGCCAGTTTACATGACAGGGGTGCGGTGGGTATAGTACCAGTCACGTATAGAGGTCAAACGATTTATGTGCGCGTGCCCACTGTTGACACCACTCTAACATCTGTCCGCATTAATTCGAATTTACGCCGCCGTTAATTTGAGCCCAGATTAAGTTTGATTCTATTGTGGTAATCCTGTAGTGTCATCTGACAATGCCTGTTCATACCTTTGCTTGGTATTATGAAGTAGTATTTATTATAACAAGGATTATGTACTTCTTTTGCAGGCGGAGCTCGTGGATATGAGGGCAGAATTAGTACAGGCGCGGGCAACTTCTGCCGGTGAGTAATTCTGTTTTAGTGCATATTGGCAATAAAGTTGAACTGCATATTTTAATGCAGGTTTTATGCAAGAATGGCTATAAAATTAAACTTTCTACTTAGCTTGTGAACTTAGCAAATCATGTTCCTACAGCATTTACGATTACGTTATAAACTATGATGGTCATATTTTAATTATACAAGGTAAAGGTATGGGTTTTCGATCACAGCTCAAGTGGCTCCTGATCCGCTTTCGCCGAAACTATCTCATTCTTCACTCGAGTTTTGGGAGTTCTTTTTATTACGACTCTGAACTCAAATGACGAGACTCAACTCAGTACATAAGGAACTCCTTTATTGCAGAACTTCCAACCTAGCTAGTCTCGCGAACTAAGCGAGTCTCGAATAGAACTCGAGTCCTTTTTCTGCGTTCTAGTCCTTTGGTATAATGAGTCGTGCTCGAGCCGTATTATTGTTTGGGCCCACTCACCTTCAAAGATGATACTTGCAGTACAGTTATCCATATAAATAATCAGTTATAAATAATTATATCAATGTTTATTAATTAATTGTTTTTTATCCGGTGTTACTGTTAAGCCCTTCTCACCTACATTACTTATTAGAGAGTGATTCCATTTAGCAATTTCAATTGTTTTTTTATGTTTTGTTTTAGTATAGGTAATGTTAATATGTTTTACCTATTAACATTATTTAAATTTCAATACTTATAATAAATTTTCGCAGCTAGACTCGGAGTCATATTGTGTATAGCCGCGAGTCTAATTTCGAAACTAATAGTCGCAGACGCCACCTCGCCTTCTCAAGTGTCGAGTTGTCGTTCATTGTGGCGTTCTAAGGGGGAGGCCTTTGTTCAGCAGTGGACTACTTCCGGCTGATGATGATGATGATGAGTCGCAGTGAAAGACTCCAGTTTTTTCAAAGACCCTGGCTATAGAGAACACTTTCTGACATCTTATGCATGAGTGCTATAAGAAATTAATCTATCTATATGTTGCTGTATTCTTATCTTATGTTTGTTGTAGGTATGTATGTTAACTCCTTATTGTACAAAAGAAAAGAAACCAAATACTTTGAGACTTAGAGATACTATGTTATGTTATATATAACTGGTGTATTGTATGTAAATTACAGCACCTGCTAAAATGTGTTCCTTACTTCTTTCTATTACAAAGGTCGAATGGAAGAGATCACTTTGAAGCTATAAAGGCGATTTTCCACCGGCGAGGCGAGACGAGATTAGCCGCGATGTATTATTATTAGTGACCCCCTCCAAAATTTCAGGCTGCGACCGCGCCTGCTTGGTCGTGTCTCGGAGCACCAATAAGTCATATTCCAAAATTCAAATATTTTTCTTAGTCTCTTGGAGCAGAATCTACCTACTTTGCTCGCACTTTTTGGCGAACCGATCGTCGGTTTTCGATTAAGTAGGCAAAAATATACTAGGTATACAGTGTGGAAAAATAAGTCGGGCCCTGGAGGGAAACTACCTTATCCTTAAGTTGGCTCAATTTACTTAAAGGGAGACATTCCTTTATTTATAAAAAGAAACAAAACTGTATTCAAACATTATCTAAAACTCGCTTGCATCGCCCGAGACTCGAACCAACTAAAATTTAAAAAAAAAAAAACAAACATTTGGTCTTACTCTCGTCTGTCGTACAAGATATCCATGAAGAATACACATAATATTGTGCCGTAGAGTCGCCAGACGAGCAGGAAGACGTGTCTGCGGGCGCGGCGGAGGCGGCGCGCGCGCGCTCCGAGGCGGCGCAGCTCGCGCGAGAGAACGCCGCGCTGCGGGAGACCGTGCTCGCGCTGCACTCCGAGCTGTTCGGCGCCAGGTGAGGGCACATCCTTAGACGCAGGTCACGCAGGTAATCAAACAATGCAACGAGTATCATGTAAACAGAATTTTATCGTTTTGTCCTTGTCGTGTTGGCAGTAAGAAATAGGTGAAGGAAGGAGTGACCTTTTGCTCGTTATTTATCTTAATAGGTTATATATATAGTGAATGTGAAAGTTTGTGTTTGCGTGCGTATGTGCGTGCACGCGAGGAGCACGTGTTTGTTTGTTATTCTTGTACGCGATATTAGGAGGAGAAATTTGTGTAAAATCTTTTATTACGGGATTGGGATTTAAGTATGTAAAATCTCAAAATCGAATAAAATCTCAAATTTTGCACGGGTTTTCTAAATGCAACGTAAATGAAGATCACTATTTAATTTTTGTGAATACTCTGAGTACTCATTAGTAGAATGTAGTAAGATTCCGGAATTGCACTGCCATAACTAAATGCTTCAGGCCGCGGGTAAGGTAAGGACTAGTCAAAATCCATACTTTCATACTAATATTATAAATGCGAAAGTGTGTTTGTATATTTGAGTATTTGTCCGTCTTTCACGCCGTAACGGAGCGACGGATCGACGTGATTTTTGTCATAGAGATAGTTTATGGGCCCGAGAGTGACATAGGCTACTTTTTATCCCGGAAAAATGCACAGTTCCCGAGGGAACAGCCCGCGATAACCGAATAGCACGCGGGCGGAGCCGCGGAAAAAAGCTAGTAGAGTAATGGAAATGATAGTGTGTGTGTTGTGGTGTACAAAAAAAGAGTCATTGCATTGTATTGTATTGTGTTTAGATTGGCGACTAAGTACCTGGACAAAGAGCTGGCGGGGCGGATACAGCAACTCCAGCTGCTCGGGAGGGACATGCGCGCCGAATTACGCGACTCGCTTTGGGCTCAGGTAACTATCTGTTTAAGATTGGTTTTTTGGAATCTTTTTGTATTTTTTATTTCAATTCCAAATTTTTACTTTTACGGTCATCCCGTAAAACCTTAATTGAAACAATTCAATTCAGTTTAAATTTAGGTTTTACGAGATTACCGTAAAAGTAAAAATTTGGAATTAAAATAAAAAATACAAAAAGATTCCAAAAAACCAATCTTAATTTAATTGCTTAATAACGATATCTCTTGTCCGGGTGAGCGGTTAGTTCCAATGGAGTGCCGAAAGTTTCTCGATCAGGGCTACGGCATAGATGTCGCTAGCGTCACTGCTTAAGTGGCTAAATAAGAAACAAAAACAAGCTGAGATATGTGGTGCATAGGGGAAATTCGTGTCTGTACCGTTGTTCAGCAGTGGTGTAGCGGTATAGCACGTGGCACGGAATGCCGAGGACCTGGGTTCGATTCCCAGTGCTGGTCTTATTTTTCTGGTTTTTCTGTGCATCTATATTTCAGTTTGTATTTTCAATTTAAGTATCTGTTTGTTTATATTAATATCGCTTCTAAGTTTTTTCAAAGTTCCAACGTTATTTTATTGCAATTGTATTTTTTTTTGTTTTCAGTCTACATTAGGTACTAAATTCTGCCAATGAACTAATTCACAATGTTGCTGTCTTATTTCGCAAATCTAAAATCAGAGTGATATCGTCCATAAAACCAATTTTACTCTCGATTTAACTGTCCACCCTCACCTGCGATTCGGGTGGATATAAACGTCTGGGTTAAAATGGCGTGTCTTAGCATATCAGTCTAATAATATTAGTGTTTTGTCTCATTTTCCATACGATTTATGAGACAAAACACTAATATTATTAGACTAATATGGTTTGAGAAACAGGGCCCTGGTATCGTTTGTGTCGTCAGGTGGAGGCCGAGATCCTGTTGCAGCGGCACAAGACGCTGGTGCGCGTGTGCCGCGGGCTGGCGCCGTGCCCCGCGCGCCCGCCGCGCTCGCCGCGCGCGCCGCGCCCGCGCACCGTGCGCGTGCGACGCTCGCCGCACCTCGGCCTCGGCATCTCCGTCACGGTACACAGACAGACACACACAAGCACGCACACACACAGACGCACGTGTCGAAAAGACGAACATAGTTTCTAATTAATTAAAACAATTACTTTGCTCACCCGCACCGCGTCCTTATGATAGCTATGTTTATGTAAGAAATGTGTGCAATGTTCATGCAGTTCCACGTCCACACTGTAAGAACGTACATAAATGACACAAGCCCATCTGTCACCACAAACACACTACACTGACACGTTTCGAACTCAACCAGATCTCATCTTCAGTGTAACACAACCGTTCACCATGCTACCAGTTGTTTGACAGTCTTAATGGTTACCGGTTGGTTATGAATTTAATAGTATTGTACCATCAGCCAAATAAGTGGTCTATCAATTTTTAAACTAGTTCCTATCAAATAAATATGTCGCTAAATTCGAACTTTCAAGTTGACAGACACTTCTATTGGCATTATTGTTTTATGACATGCAAACGATTATCAACTTTAGGGTGGTAGACCACATATTTGGCTAATGGTACCTGGTACACAGACCTTACTTGAAGATGTGAAAAAATTACTTTCTGCCAAGTTTCTAGCGGCGCATTATTCTTGGCAATGATGGTCTTTCCGAAAGCGCTGGTAATTTAAAAAAGGGACATGGAAAAGAGTCCTATGTGGCCTACATTCAGATAAACGACTTGTATTTTTTTTAATTCGTCGAAGAACTGAAGTCACCAACATAGCTGGAAAAATATGCAAGTTGAAGTGGCAAGGGGCGGGCCACATCGCTCGAAGGACAGATAACCGTTGGGGAAGAAAAGTCTTCGAGTGGCGACCACGAACCTGAAGACGAAGCGTTGGCAGGCCTCCCACGCCTGACGACATCGTGAGCGTTGCGGGAAACCGGCGGATGCAAGTGGCGAGTTGTCGTTCATTGTGGCGTTATAAGGGGGAGGCCTTTGTTCTGCAGTGGACGTCTTCCGGCTGATGATAATGATTTTTTGATGCAAAATGAGAGGCGATACAATACCTTCAGGTTGGTTTATGGTGCAGGGCGGGCGCGAGCACGGCGTGCCGATCCTGATCTCGGAGCTGGAGGCGGGCGGGCCGGCCGCGCTCACCGGCGACCTCTACGTCGGCGACGCCATCCTCGCCATCAACGACCAGGACCTCACGCAGGTCCGTCCAGGGACCGTCCGCACATCACGACAAGCATTTAGGGCTCTGGTGATTTGTGACTTGTGACAATCGCCATGAGGCCCCATTTCACCACCGTCAACCGACAATTGTCAGTGACATATGTCGAGTGACAATCTATTATCTGTATCTAAATTAAATGATAAAGGTAATGTTGTGAAACAGTCGCACATGTCTGTCAGCGTGGTGAATTAGGGCCCAGGGGGGCTACTACGAAATTGGAAAATCGAAGTTCGTAACGTACCGTCCCTCTCACTCTCGTATTAAATAAAATTAGCGTCAGCGCGACGACAAGTGACGAAGTTCGAATTTTGCACTTGGTAGTATAGGGCCAGATATTTCGGAGCGGCCAAGGTGATCAAAAATATCGAAATATGGACTCTAATGCCTCGAGGATAGAGTGCATGTTCCGATATTTTTGACCACCTCAGCCGCTCCAAAATATCTAATGGAGACTGTACGTCATGGACCATTCTGATTATAGTGTGTTTTGCTTTTAGACCTCTCTGATTGTATGATGTTTCATTTTTGGGGTGTTTTGCTATTGGGCTATCGAATAATGGAATTATTTATTTTTAGTTAATTTTTCTAACAGGGCATTTACTATCAAGTAATTATACTAATTGGCTAATTTGCTTTTAGGCCGTTTCGATACGAAGTTATTATTTCATTACAGAGCTATTGCGTAGATCAACTCAGGTTATCATTTACTGAAAAAGACTGCGTCTTAAAGTGACTTATTGGTGGAGTGTTCTGACTCGAGCCAAGAGGAATACGTTGTGTAGAGCTGGGGGTCTTAGGCACTTAAGTGTTGGTCGTTTCCAAGCCTGAGGCGCTGTTTCCACCAGAAATGTACGAGGATGTGTTTTTCATGCAGCAATGTTCATGTTTTTCATGAAAAACACATTCCTCGCATCACATCCTTGCACATATTTGGTGGAAACGCAGCCTTACTGTCGAAGCTCTCGTCGCAGGCGGCTAGATTTGTAACCGAGTTTTAGTTTTGTGGTATACATACGAGTATGCTAGAGAATCCATGTGCAGGTTTGGTGATCTGTGGCAGGGGTTCCGGTAGTATAGGTTGAAGGACATGTCGTGTCCTTCTTATCTCTACTCGTAGTCATTGCGTTTGTTTGCGAAAATTTAGGCCTGTTAGCTCACATGTTCATTTACTTAGCAACTTGCCAATTAATAATTATATTTTTGGTCACCCTACTAAAATATGAGGTAAACCCAATGAAATCACCAAAATAGCATAAAACAAAGTAATCTATTCAACTCCGTTCATATCCACCGGGTCACTTAGCGTATCCTTAAAAATAGAGTAACTTAAATAGTGAATTCACTAACTAAGAAACATTTTTATGTACTGACGTATTTAATATATGTAGTGCTAAAAGACTAACATACTTAAGTTAGGGCTTAAATCGGCATACACCACAATCACTAACTTAAAAAAAAGGTGGGTAATTAATTGTTGAAATTTGGCTGATCAGATCACGTTGGTATAAGTAGTTAAAAATCCGGAATTTATCAGAATTTGCTTAGCTTTCGCCGGTTCCTTCGGTAGCATCACTCAGGTAAGCAGAAGACCGGTGGCACTTAGTAAAGTGAGATGAGAAATTGCCACATGCATAATACAAGAATATTAGTAACTACTTACTTCGCGAAATCAGGAAAGTTTAAAGCGATTAATAGATACGTAGCAGTCTGTGTTTGAGATAAAATTATGATAATATTTCGATGCTAAAGGTATTCAACTCAGAATGAATATAAAATTATTTTTACTTAGTAACTGATTCATCGTAAATGATCTTGGTCTAGATACCAGGCACTCGAACGTCTGTTTGCAAAATGCTAATAAACCGATGAGTAATTGTGTGTAGAGACTACCGAGCACACTTGAGAATTTCGACGAACACTCATAAATTTGACTCAATGACTTTTTTTAACTCCTAGGTTCATTGACTAGTGTTTTTGAACAATTCGCTGATACGGCATTTCGTTCGATTGGTCACCTAGCTAGTGTATTCCTGTAGAATGAAATAAATAAAACGCTGCGTTCAAACAAAAATATGTAGCTATATTACTTCTATTCTATAACTAGCTGTTGCCCGCGACTCCGTCCGCGTAGAAGTATGGAAAATAGTTTACGTCCTATTCTCAGACCTACCAAATACAAATAAAAAAATCATAAAAATCAGTCAAGCCGTTTCAGAGGAGTTTGGTCATAGTGCTAGCGGTACACCCCGAAAATCAGTTAAAAGCTGCACATGGTGTTAAAAGCATGGAAATCTAAACGATTGATTTGTAGGCCATACGAATCAATTTGACCCGAAGCACGAAAAAAAAAACAAAAAGGAGAGGAGTTATGACGTCATCTTTTTTTATTCAGGGAAAAAAAATTGTTCTGAAACTTATCGTGTGTGGTATCTAATGAAAGGTCTTACTAAGCCGATTCTAAAATATATCACACTAGCTGGTGCCCGCGGCTACGCCCCCGGTAGTTTTTTTTTCGTGTTTCAACAAATAAATATCTTTATCTTATCTTATCTTTAATTTTCTAAATCTTTTATAAGTACCTTCTCCTGACAATAGCAAATATAACAAAGAAAAATGACACTTTCCTTACAATATCAAATATTGTGATTGTTACCACAGGCGTGCCACAAAGAGGCGGTGGCGGCGCTGCAGGCCGTGAAGGGCGACTGCGCGCTGCGCGTGCAGTTCATCGCGGCAGACGACGACGACCGTCTCTCTGAAGACAACTACCGGTAACAGCACCCCTTACCCTACTCTAACACTCCAAGACAATATAGTCTATAGTATTGTGTCTTGAGGGCGGAAAATAAGGAATTACGAACGAGAGTCTAATAGAAGCCCGAAGTTGAAGACAAAGGGCTTTAATGAGTCGATGTTGTAATTCTAGTACCGCCCGTGCGACATACAATGTTTTTCATCACATTTGCGAGTAAAACTGTATATTTTTAAAAGAAAAACTAATATTTTTTCAAAAATTGCCGCGATACCGCTGACTCGCTCTTGGCAGCTCCAGCTTTTTTTTAACAGAATCTATAAGTAACTAGCGACCCACCCCAACTTCACACAGGTGCAGCGGGTCATTAATGAGGGCTATCGCGTATGAGTTCGCCACTAGAGGCGCTAGTGTAGCGTGAGGTCTCCGAAATGTTAAATCTCATAGTTTTTGGGTGAGCTACGCGGGTTAATTTATAATTAGAATAATTTTGTGAATATTTTGCAATATCTGAAATTATTTATGGCAAATATGCGTTCCGGGGGCAATGAATGTCTGTGTTTTGAGACAGTTTTGTCTTTCGGAAACCTTTGTCCTCCCTTTTTTCCGAACAAAACGGGGACTATGCAACACTGTGGCATGCTCGATATTTTTATAGTACGGTTTTAAGGTGTATTAAATATGATTTTCATCTAAACTTTGTTTTCACGCCACCAATAACAGAATTTGAAAGCCATACTTAAAAACCTCACGCAACAGTGCGCCATCTAGTGAGACAAAAAACGATAGCCCTCATTAATAGAAGCTTGGCAGGCCACAGGTTGTGCATGCTGCTCTTTTGTGTGTACAAATCCCTTAAATTTGAACCTTAATATTAGCAAACGTTTGCTTTACTCGGAACTTGTACTTCTTCCAACTGTGAACGCTGGGTGAATGATATATTGTTTGGTTGCAGGTTCCCTCTTTACCCCGAGGACGGCGAAGTGTTCGGCGCGGAGCCCGACGGCTCCGGCGCCACGCCCACCGCGCCGCGCACGCCCGATTACAACCGGTAACTTAAGTTTGAAAACCACAGTCATCATCATCCCAGCCTGTATACGACCCACTGCGCGCACAGACCTCTCAAAATGAGAGGGCTTGTCAACTTTTACGGACATTTTTGAGAAAAATAAATATAGGCAGTGAGATAAACAAACTACGACGTGGCGTGTTTATTGCAGGGCGCACTCGCCGGCGGAGTCGGACTGCGGCGCGCGCTACCCGCCCGCTGCTTACAACAACGTCAACAACAACCTGGCCATCCTCGACATGGACGATGACGGTAATACCATCACACCTTTTATGACTCCCTTTCCAAGAGTTTCCCACGCTACAGCGTCGATAATATTGCAATGCCGCGTAACCAACAAAGGCAAATGTAAACCTGACACAGATAAATTTTGCAGGAGAACAGCGCAATTTAATTCCATACAAATATAGGCCTCTCACATTTAAGCGTGTTTTATTTAAGTTTTTTTTTACTATTAGTATTATTGAAATAGTGTCGTGTGTCAGGTATCCGCATAGAGGCGCTGGCGCGGCGCGCGCCGTTCGGCGGCGCGTCGGCGTCGGCGAGCGCGGAGTCGACGCCGGTGCACGCGCGCCGCGCGCCGCACAAGAAGAAGCGCAAGCCCGCCGACTGGCGCTCCAAGGGCGCCTACCACAGCGTCGACGACGCGCACTCCTCCGACGACCCCAAGCCCGCGCACACGGTAACACCATAGTAAAAGCGGACAAGTAGGTTCACTACGAACAAAAGTACATCGCGCGGCTTAAACGTATGTACGCTGGTTGGCGCCGGTACGCACGCACCCGCCGCACGTACACACTGATAATTTAAGGAGGATGAGGATGTTCAAATTTGGAGTTGAAATAAAAAATACAAAAAGACTCCAAAAACCAATCATAATTTGATTGCTGAGTAGCGACATCTCTTGTCTGGGTGAGCGATTAGCTCCGAAAGAGTGTGACGTCTCTCGATTAGAGCGGAACATAGATGTCGCTAGTGCTGCTGCTTAAGTAGCGCAGTAGATAAAAAGCAACCTGAGATATGTATGCATAGGAAAAATTTGTGTCTAGATTCCTGTCCAGCGGTGGTGTAGGGGTAGCACGCAGCACGGATTGCGGAGGAGGGTTCGATTCCCAGCGCTGTTCTCTTTTTCTGTTTTCAATACACGCATACCACACTCCATACTTATAAGTGTAGTGTAATAATTTCGCGCAAGGACACATAAAAATAATAGATACCTACCTACCTATAAACAATATAGTTGTAGTATTATGTGTAGGTAAACATGAGTAGTATCTATACAGTCGCCATCACCAATCCGGCGAATTTATAAATAATATTTTTAAATTTAGTATAATAATAATAATATAACGTCATAGCATCTGTCTGGTGTCTCTAGACACAGACATTAGACAATTTTAAGTTAACTTTCGTACTAAAATTATTTGCCGGTAGGTAGTTAATCTAAAATAGATGTCGACAACCCTAAGCGTCCGCGCCGGAGTAGGCAGTTAAGTCTCCTAAAGGGTCGGAGTGGACCTACTTGTCCTCTTACTATGGTAACACGCACGCATCTAACGACTAGCGACATCTAGTTATCAAATAGAAATACTGTCGCATTTTACATCGCGCTAGTTGCATAAGCACAACTTCCGACGGGTTAGCATCATTCCGTTTAAAAACCGGCTGGTTTTAGTTTTGGTGGTCTAAGTAGCACATTAGCAATTGGTCTAAGTAGCAAGTGGTCTAAAATTCTTTGACTCAAAGTCGGAGTTCCTATTCCGCGTGTCTGAGGCACCTCGCGTTTTGACGTAACTCTAACTTAACCTAACCTATGTTTTTTCAAGTTATTAACAAACTAACTTAACCAACAAAAAGTTGGAAAACTCCCGACTGTCACTTTAAAGTTTAATTTCTCACAAACGGCTGAACCGATTTTAATACAACATATCTAAGAACCATCGCTAGAAAACTTGCTTTCAAATAAAACAAACCGCATTCAAATCGGTCCAACCGTTTGAGAGCTACGATGCCACAGACAAACACACAAACACACAGACGCACAGACATACAGACACACATAGCGGTCAAACTTATAACACCCCTCTTTTTGCGTCGGGGGTTAAAAAAACAGAGTAGGTCCAGTTGCTTTTCAGACCATTTCCTTCTTAGACCACTTGCTACTCAGACCAGTTGCTTCTTAGACGACGACGTCTTGACGAGTACTTTGGTAATCAGGGGCAAAAAGTACAGTCAGCAAAAAAGGCTTTTATTCGATTTTTTAACAAAAACTTATTACTGAACTGTTTTTAAAACATTGTACGGAGGTACGGAACCCTTCATGTAGGTACGAGTCCGACTCGCACTTGACCGTTTTTTTATAACCTCTTTAGTTCCCTGTGCCGATCTTTAATGTTTTTTTTTTCGATATTGTTGTGAAAATATAATGCGCAAATTAAAGTAAGTACAGACAAGTAATATCTGACGCAGGTGGCGCCACTGGGTGGGGGAGAAGCCGCGGCGGGCGGCGAGTCCCCACCGGCGCGGCGCGAGGCGCCGTTCCGGATAGGATCGGCGCGGCGCGTCGGAGCGCTGTGCAATGGCGTGCGCGCGCCGCCCGCGCCGCTGCCGCCGCCGCCGGCGCTGGCGCCCGCGCGCCCCGGCGACGGCGACCCAGACTTTGGAACCCCCGTCTGAACACTGCCTCTCCTAAAAGTGCTTTCACTTATGCGTTGCATATTTTTAACATCCGACCGCTCGCTGGCCGTCTTTGACTTTCGCGCTCTTGTTTTTATGTAGAAACGAAATTTGACCGATTTTTTTCGTAAATCGAGTGGAAATCCTAAGAAACTTGCGCGGCTGATCGATTGTGCCACGCTTCGCTTCGGCTTTCTCGTGATCCCGGCCGAAACCTTTAAAACAATAAAGAATGCTTTTTACTCGAATATTAATTTATGTTGTTACTAAATAAACGTTTTGCGGATACCTTCATGCGAGCGAAAGCGAAGGATAGATATTCAACCGACTACTTGAATAATAAAAAATAAGTTAATGTAATTATTTTAGTAGCATTTTGTTTATGGACTATTGGATTTCGTGAAGTTATGCTAATTCGCTTCCTTAGATAGAAACAAGTCTAATTTTTGCCATAATAGTACAGTTAAAGTAAAGGTTGAAAAAGATTAATGGTCACTTTCGCGCAATTATTTTCTAGCATTAAAAAATAGCCATGGTTGTTGAGTCAGTTTTTGATCTCTGTGATAGTATAAACCTTTGTTAAAAATAAAAACAAGTTTTTGACATCACTCTTGTGTGAGTCATGATTGCAAGTGTCACAGAGAGCGTCGTAAAATGACTCTACCATAGTAAATATTTTGAGCGTCACCTGATACCTATTAACAAAGTAGTGGAGTTAACGAAGTAACCAGAATGTTGACTGACTGCGTGTTATCTATGCGTGACTAATTGCGTTTTTCGAAATGGTTACCACGCAATGGGCTGTCAGTACTTACCATAACTATTTGTTTGTCAAATATCGCAGATCGAGTCTAAGAACAGAAAAATAAAAAACCGGACGTGAATGCCGGCCACATGAATGATCCAATATGGATCATTAGTTTTAGATACAAAAATAATGTTGCAATAACTGATATTCTTTTTTTTTAGAATTAAAGAAGAGGGTTATTTTTGATTGCCTTATTTACCCTATCATTGAGATCTGAAGACCTGACCCGGTTTAATATTTGACGGCTGAAAAGAAGGCATACTAAATGTGTCATAAACATTCATTGGCTAACCACTGGCTCAACTTAACTAGGTGCAGCACCTATAACTAGCTCTCAACTCTCCATTGATGTAAATATCTCATTAAAATGTTCAGAATAAATATGTAGTTGGTAACTGCTTTGTCTTTTTTGCACAAATTATGAAGACTGCAACGGATGTATATTTATTCATCTGTCATATTGATCTCTTCTTTTCTATATTATCTAATAATTATGTATAATTGGTGGCTAATAAAACTTCATAAATTTCAGCATTTTAAAATATACAAATTGGTACAGTTTATTAAGTAACCGAGTGCAGTTTACACATTATTCATTTTGTAAGAGTTTATTTATTAAAGTTTATAAAGATCTTTATTTTTACTCTTGTTTTATATTGATCCTATTCTATGAATTTAGTATTATTTATTGTACCTAATCTGTTTGTTTTTTATAAGTTTATTTAAATTATCTTCAAACAAACAAATGCTGTTCCGTTTTATGGTTTGACTGGATAAAAATTAAAATTAAAAACATATCATGTACCTAGAAGTCAGATTTGTATGTAATAAATTTTCTGTTATAATGTAAACTTGTGAAGTGCAGTCACCATCACACTTAACTATTCGTGAACTATGCGAGAAGTTACTACATAAATAATAGTCAGTAAGTGTGTTAATGACTGTACCTATTTAAATAGGTTTGTGGAACCAAACTACTGCATGTAAAAAAAATTGTTTACTTCTGCTATGCTTGAAAGAAATATTTACAATTATGTCCTTATAGGTTATCAAAGTATGTTTACTTGAAATTAACTCTTTTTTTATTACTTGTTGACAGCAACTACGTCAGCGTCCCGCGGGGACTTTGTACTTTCCCAGCATAAAAAGCTACCCTAATCAGAATAAGTGTAGCTATATATTAGTGTTTTTTTTAGAATCTGTAGAACTACTGATAGTTTCAGAGTTTACCCTCCAATCTACAAACAAATAAATATTTTACCTACTTGTCATGTTAGTAGGTATGGAGAACTGCCGTGAATATTCATTTATTTTAAAACTACATTTAGCTTGTTTAAGCCCCGTAGCCGCTAGTATTTATCGTGGACCTAGCTATGACTTTACAATAATGTGAACAGGCTGGATATGTTGTTAAACGCTTGTGTGCAAGAGTTTTTCTATTCATGGTTATTTTACATTAAAACAAATATTTAGATAGATTGTAGCTGTTAGTAATAAGTTTTTAAAATATATGTACCTAATGTATAACAAATGGCACTAAATGAAATCTAAAAATTATCAGATATAATATGTGGCTCATTTGATGATATTAAAAACGCTATTCCGAGACTATTTTACTGTGTATTCCGAGACTTGTGATTTAACTGTAGGTGAACAATGACTGCCGTAGTACATTCCACCCGCGCTCGCGATGCATCCCTATGTTGCCGCGGTGGTGCGTTCCGGATGATCATGTTTACAGGACAATACGCCTACGTATTATATATGTATCAATTTTGTAATAAAATTGATATGAAAATCCTGCTTGTTTTTTTACTATTTTTCAACCTGCGTAATTTAAGATACAATCTATATGAGATATTTCTTTAAACTGTTAAAAGAACAATGAAGATTAGACCCCTGAGGCTCTGCGTTTCTTCGAGAATGTGTTGCAAGGGATGTTTCTTACAAAGCTTTTCTATTGGATCGATCGAACACATTCCTCGCAACACTTCCTCGGACATGGTCTCAGGTGGAATAATAATATAAATAAAAAAATCATATAGTGTTAATATTGACAGGTAGGTATGGCTTAGACTCGTAAAACCCAATTTCCCGAAATTTCTCTGAAGATTCACTCCTTTTTAGAAGGATCATTTTCTCGTAAGGTGCATTAGATAAACATTGTTAAGTACAGTACAGACAAAATTATTTACTTATCTATATCATAAGCAGAGCGGAATTTTCATGGCATTTTTTGACCTATCATAGTGATAGTCGATAAGTGAGAAAAAAGGTAGGTAAGGTACCTAACCAACTTTAATTAGCAACATGTACAATGTACTTAGATATTAGGTAACTGAGAAAAAAACCAATACCTAGGTTTAAAAGTGTGTACCTATAATGTATAAATAGACGTCTTATATTAGTAGGTAGGTATTTGTAAAATTGACTTGTTAATTCTCTCCTATCAATAGACCAATATATATCTTATCTACACACACTATACTAATTATATAACAAATTGTCTAAAAGTATGGCGATTAATACATGAAATAAATAATTAAGTAACGAATAATTCGTTCAAGTTTGTAATCATATATTTATTGGAATGTAAAATAATAATGCTTAAATACATAGACAGACACATTTTAAGTAGGTTTAAATAAAATTATATGATTAAAGATTACATTTATTTACACATCTAAGCCATACCTACATACCCTATAGTACTAGGGTTTTGCGATAGTCAGCCCTGTGTGTCTTACGCACACATTGACGCGTGTACAGACGTCATCGTGCCTATGTAGATTCAAGAACGCGTATTTTTGTATGGCGTGGCCGCCCTGTGATATTACTCAGCGGCACAAAATTTGGCCCACTCTACATACAAAATTAATTATCCATTATTGCTTGATTATTGCATACATCTTAGAGCCAAATTTTTTTCCGCTCAGTATATTATACTTTATATTAGATTGTCGTAAACTGATCAGTCAGTGATCATGTTATGTAGAGCGTTCTTTTTCCGCATACAAAATTGGATTTTTGACTGTAAAAGAAGTACAGTTAAAAACCGGAAAATATGAAAAGAAATCATCTTTTTTTTTGCAGAGACGATTGAATACTGTAAAACTTATCTAAGCGTTAAACGGATCGCATAAACACGTTCAAGTAGTGGCTATTATCGCCTTTATTAAATTGACAGCTGTTTAATGTTGTAACGAACGAATCACAACTCACGATGGCCTAATATGGACTAAAAGAGTATATAAATAGAGCCGCATTTATAATCGTCATAATGCTGGCATTCACTGTGAATTTACAAAGCTTTTGGATCTGTGGAAGAGACGGATTGTCGTAAACGTCATAATTTTCCCCTACTCTACTCTATGGGCACATTTGGTTGGTAAAATAAAGTAAACCACGAATGGCCAAGCCTATTTTTTCGATTTAGTGTTTAACGCTATTGTTTTTTATATTATTTTAACCTGAAATATCGAATTACAATCATGGTTGTCAAGGTATATGTTAGTGGTATTTCCGGAAATAAGGAGGTATGTTTAATATTAGAAAATTCCTGGGTTGGCCGGGCACTTTCTTCGACTTTTCACGAAGCTGATTCATATATCAATGGTGTTTTTGATTACGTGATTCTCCGTTATTCCAGGTAAAAAAAAGGCAACAACGAGTTTTGATGATATTAGATTCGAAAAACATTAAATATGACATCATTGACATTACGGAGCCGGGACGAGAAGCGGATAAGGAATTTATGCAAAACAACTCGAAGTCGAACGGAGCCACCGTGAGCGACCCCAATCCGCGCTCCCCGCTGCCGCCGCAGTTGTTCAACGACGAGGAGTACTGTGGGGTGAGCGCTAATAGCTGACGCAGGGAATTGACATTACATTAGTGCGACTATGCGAAAAATATACTCACGCCTCACGGCCATAAATAAGGCACTAAACTGCAGATGTAAACATTGCGGCAACCTTCACATTTGTTGGAAGTGCCATGATCTTGGCTATAGTAGAACATTCCAATTGATATCTGAAGTCACAAAAATAAACATCTTTAAAATCAGACCTAAAAGAGAAAACAAGGTCATCTGACTGCATTCTTAATAATACTGTGTTAAATAAAATTTATAGTTTAATTCTAGAGATTCATAATGAGTTAATTATCTTTATCAGTAAATCTTGCTTTGTTTTTATTGCACCTAGTAAAAGTTTTGATGTTACACCTCAACAGGATTATGACGAATTTGACCTGGCTAATGAAGTAGACACCTTGGAGCAGTTTTTGAAGGTAGAACTCCCTCCAGAAGATCTGCCGGCAGAGGAGGAAAAGGTATTTACCATTACTGTATATTTAAGATCTGAGTTTTTTGGCTGAATATCAAATCTGGGTCACAATATTATGTGTAATTTATTAAAAATACTTGTTAATTTTCATCTTGATCAGATACTAACATTAGGTTTTGAAAACAAATTTTAATGTAATTAAATTTTTAGGTTGTGAATGGGGATGCTGAAAAAAATGAAGATGACAGCAAAGCATCTAAAGAAAATTCACAAGAAAGGGAAACTTCTGATGTTGAACATGCTGAGAGAGAAAGCACGCCTGCTAAAGAAGGATCACCAGGAAAAGATGAGACCCAATCCAAGGAAGGTACTCCTGCCGAGGATGGTATTCCATCAAAGGAAGGCACCCCAGCAAAGAAAGGAACACCATCAAAGGAGGGCACCCCAGTAAAGGAGGGCACACCTACTAAAGAAGGCACCCCTGACAAGAAAGCCACACCATCAAGGGAAAGCACACCTGCTTCTAATGCAGTTAAGTCTAAAGAGAGCACTCCTGCTGCAGATGATGATGAGTCAGTTGAAGAATCAAGGGAAACATCTGTTGAAAGACAGTCTGTTGAGAAAGAAGCACCGATTGAAGAAATAAAAGCTACTGAAGTTGAATCTGTAGTTGATTCTAAGACATCATCAAAGGAAAATACACCTCAAAGGGAAAATGGATCAGTGGGATCTCGTGAGCAATCTGAGGATAAAGATGTGGACAGTGCTGCTGTGAAAAAGGACAACCCATCAGAGGCTCTAATTGAGAATGAGCAGGCCGCTGCTGCGGAGTAATTGACTGGTTATTTTTACTTGCTTCTCAGCTCAAATTAAGCCCCTCTTAGCACTAAGCGAGCATTATCATTAAGTCTATTGTTATTTATGGTGCATCATTCACTTCTTTGTCATAATTATTAGTCATTGTATATAATGCAAAGAAGTTTTTGTTGAGAACTTGTGTTGTGGCGATGTATAGAATTACATGTTAACAATGAAGTGGCCTATTATCATAATCATTAGATTTAACATTTTAATGAAGTTACAGATTAAGATTAACAATTTTATCCTTCAATTAACCTGTCCTCTCCCAGAGGCACAAATTTGTGCCCAAATTCCTTTGATCCTGTTATCCTGGGAGATGACAGATTAAGGCTTGTATTATTTTAAAAGTATTAATATTTCTTTTTTTACAAATTAACGCAAAGTGGATTATATGAAATTTTAAAATAATTTATTTACTGATGTAAGTATTGTACTAATAAGATTGATTTTGTAATAGATTATTAGGTATCCTGGGTAAGACATCCTGCCGACATTTTGTTCATTCGTCTTGCCATGAATTATTTTGACGATGACATTTTGCTAGATTATCTTTAAAAGTATTTTTATTGTAAAAAAGTGCAGTGTTTGTTGTTTTGCAAACTGTTCATGACAAGTCTATTTCATTAATGTTTTATACTTAAAGACAGTTTTAACTAATTTTTTCATATGAATTATATAAATTACTATAAATATTTGCGCTTTTATTTTGAGGTACCATTTCAACTTTAACCGAAGGTGGACTGTCACAAATTATAAAAAGACGAGGGTAAATTAAATTCTGTATTTCGATTACTTTGAGCAAATAAAACTTTATAATAATTTAAGAACATACATTAAACTTATCATTAGTAGGTACATAACATAAACGGAATAACATGTTATAAAATCTAATGGAAATGTAAACATTCAAGTATCTAATGTACTTTACTATATACGTAAAGGAATAATTTTCTAAATAGCCTCCAAATCCATCATAATTCGGGATCCTCATATACTCTTTTTGGCGGATGGAGAGGGTGGGTTGCTGAACTCCTTCATCAGGGACTCTTCGGTTAGGTCGATGTTCCTGCGTCGGCGGTCGCAATCGTCGTCGAGTAAGCAAGCCTGAATGTTTTTATCTAGCTTGAGGTGCTGGCGCGAGTCTGCGAACTCTTCCACGAGACTGAGGTTCCGTTTGATGCCGTCTACGAGCCGGACGACAGAGTATTCCCCGATTGCGGCGCCCTCCTGCAGTTTGGTCCCCGCGATGCGCCCTACCGCGGACTGTCTGACGTCCGCGACCAGCCGCGAGCTCCACTGCCGCAGGTTGCTGACGATCGTCACTGGACTCTCGAACTCGTTCGGCACGATCCCGTCTACCTCCGCTTCGAAGAACGATAGCAACGGGAACCAAATTCTCGTCCTGGAAATAGACAAAATGCAAATCAAGATTGCATCACTTATCGCTGCACTATTAAATTATAATTACGTTTAATTGCATGTTATCGTATCAAT
Source organism: Choristoneura fumiferana (assembly GCF_025370935.1). Taxonomy (NCBI): domain Eukaryota; kingdom Metazoa; phylum Arthropoda; class Insecta; order Lepidoptera; family Tortricidae; genus Choristoneura; species Choristoneura fumiferana. Next base: position 7,124,141 of record NC_133483.1, on the reverse strand, counting down.
TCGGGAAATTTCTCATTCCGCTGAAAAATATTGGCATGGTTTATTATTTGAATAGGACTTGATAACGATATGTATACGACATTAATTAACGACGTCAGGGAGCGGCCTGACTATGCGTCATAAGTTAGATTATGTAGGGCTGGGTGATGAATAACGCAACGGGTGTGGGCGATGTGGACAATGCTAAATGCACGGAGCGTGTGATTGGTAGTTGCCGGACTTTCAAATCTTCTAAATCATCAATCAAAGCTTCTTATAATATATTTTTTTGTTTATTCGACTGGATGGCAAACGAGCAAGTGAGTCTCCTGATGGTAAGAGATCACCACCGCCCATAAACATCTGCAACACCAGGGGTATTGCAGATGCATTGACAACCTAAGAGGCCTAAGATGGGATACTTCAAGTGCCAGTAATTTCACCGGCTGTCTTACTCTCCACGCCGAAACACAACAGTGCAAGCACTGCTGCTTCACGGCAAGATTAGCGAGCAAGATGGTGGTAGCAATCCGGGCGGACCTTGCACCAGGGCCTATCACCTGCAAAATATATATACATATTATATTAACGGAATAAATGGTCAGCTAAAATATCTATTGCGAGTAATCTGCCAAATGCAAGCCTAAGCTTGTATCCTACTTTATTTACAATCGGGGAACGCGGCACAGCTTGCGTATGACATGGCTGTAAATTACCGATTAACTTTTGACTTATGAATTAAATCTTGAACCGCGAACCCCGAAGAGTTGTTTTTGAAGGTTTTTTACCCGACTGCCCGAAGCAGTAGGAATACGATGGTTACGTCTATTTCTTTGGCCCTCACTGTAAGGAGGGTCTTCACCTTCACCATATGAAATGTGACATAAGGTATGTAATATTTCAAAATTATTTTAAGTTATTGTTAGAAAGTAATGTTTAATAAATGGTATTTTACCTACTAAAAAAAAAACATGAAACATACACATGTATAACGTAACACATCATACATGTGTGTAGAATGTTTATATTTGTACATGAATCTCAACTTTCATCGATTATTTGTTTCTTTTATAGTACAATAAAGACTACATATGTATACACAAAAAAAAGAGCATCTGCGAAAACAAAATATAATTTGGGAAACGGCTCTAACGATTTCGATAAATTGCTATGTGGAGGTTTTCGGGGGCGAACAATCGATCTGGATACGAGTATCCCTGGGAAAAAGCGCTTGTTCGATTTTAAAAATATAATAATTTCAGACTCATTTCATAAGATAGTGAAAATACATATAGGTAAGGAAAAACTATTGTAACTGTCAAGCTATAGTACATTGTGCATTAAGGGTCGTAAGAAGGGGATCACATTGCGAGGAAAAAAAATGCAAAAAATTAAATTATTTTGTGTCCAAACACTTTACAGCTCAACAAAAGAAAGACGCTAAGAAAACAACTGAATAAAATAATGGCTATCTGCCAATACACTACAAAATTCGAAAATGGAAAGAAAATAAAATAAATTTATTTACAACACAAGACACAACAATAGTATTAAGTACAAACAGGCAACACGTAGGAAAGTATGTGTCATTGCCCATTGCAGTTGTGAAGCGGACACCGGATCAGTACCGTCCCTCTCACTCTCGTATTAAATAATATCAGGAAAACAACATAAACTTCGAATTTCGTGGTAGCCCCCATGATTGTCACTTTTTTCGAGTCGTCTACCATAGATAATATGTACTAAGAACCGTGTTCAATTTAGAATTCAAATTGTCTTACGGCCAGATCATTCCAACATGCTAAAAAATATTTACTAAAATTATTGCAAAACAATTTCATATAAGTACTTAAATTTAAAATATAAAATTAACGAAAAAAAGAAGATGCCTATAATAAACACATTTTACTAGCCAACAATGATATATTATGTAAGTAGAGACAGCCAACATGTGGTCACGATACTTAATTTGGGACCCACTTAAAAGATCGAAGATCTGTCATTTCGTAAGACAATTGAAAGGATTTTTTTACGAAATGGGTCCCAAATTAACGATCGTGACGTACATACCTACTTAATAAAAGGAAGGAAAAAAATAACGTTTATAGATAATAAGTACCTACGTTAAGAATAAGTATATAACTATATACCCAAATATTTATATTTTTACGAACTACCTACACAAGTTGTACGTTTTCCTCACAAATAATGATGACTGATAATTTGGTTCAAAAAACTTCCCATTACGCCTAGAAAAAAGCGCCACTCATCATAGCATCCCTCATTCCCTTACACATACGGTACCTTGCACTGAAACCAAGCCGCATTACCTGGAAGAGTCGTTCTGCATAAGCGCCTGGTTGTTAGACAGCGTGTGGTAGTAGAGGAAGAGCCGGGAGGTGATGTAGAATGCGATGAACACGTCGATGGAGTAGTGCTCGTGCGCCGCCAGGATGAAGAAGATGCCGAACATGTTCATCACCCACGTCAGGATATGCAGCAGATACAGGTTGCGCGACGTATCTGTAAGAGGTAGTTTAGTTTTATACAACCAATTTACGTTTCTGAAAATGCGCTCCTAAAGCTCGGAATAAGTACATATGCCTGTAGCTGGCGCACATTCGTCAAACTTCATACAAATATGACGAAAAGCGTGCGAGTTACTAGTAAAAAAATGTGCAAGCTACTGGCATGTGTATTGTGGGCCTAAGGCGCGTATTCTCTGTTCATTGCGCAGCCGAGATGCTCGCCGAACAGTGGTTATCGGGCAACACTTTTTGCAGGTGGTAGGACCTTGTGCAAGGTCCGCCCGGATTGCAACCACCATCTTGCTCGCTAATCCTGCCGTGAAGCAGCAATGCTTGCATTGTTGTGTTTCGGTGTGGAGAGTAAGACAGCCGGTGAAATTACTGGCACGTGAGGTATCCCATCTTAGGCCTCTAGGTTGGCAACGCGTCTGCAATACCCCTGGTGTTGCAGATGTTTATGGGCGGTGGTGATCTCTTACCATCAGGAGACCCACTTGCTCGTTTGCCATCCAGTCGTATAAAAAAAAAAAAAAAAAAACACACGTAATGGACATAGAAAGCGCTCGCCGCGCCGCAGCCGCAGCCGCAGCCCGTTGGCATCCAGTTCGCGACTTAAGTAATGATGGGCCCACATTTGTGTCATTTTAGCAAATCGTATCTCCGTCACGTCGCACCAAGTATCATGGTGAAATTCGACGCTTACATCAGATACGACGTTGCATAATTGCGTGATCATGATACTCGTCGGTGTTATACGACACGAGAACGGTATGCTGGAATTATACACATGGATAACCCTTTAAGTAGCAAAGGGTGGAACTAATTGCGCATAGATCCGATAATAACGTTGGGGCTGTAATGTTCTGGAGTGGCGTGGCGACCGACCCCGTGCTAAAAGGCGAAAATTTACCACCTTTTTAGGTCTACCAACGTTTAATGTTGGTAGACCTCACACCAAGGTGCACGGTGGACGACTATATGATAAAGATCGCTGGAAGCTATTGGCAAATCCATTTAGGTATTACGAGTAGATCAGACCGGGACGGATTGACAAGAAAATTCATATACCTACATACCATAATCTATACATGCGCGATGCGAGCAGGCCGCTTGACGTCACGTGGGGAGGAGTACGCATTGAGCACTGCCCTCACCCGCGATACCTTGGCATTACCCTGGACAGAACGCTCACGTATAAAAGCCACTGCGCCAACACACAGCACAAGGTGATTTCGCGTAATAACTTGCTCCGGAGGTTAACCTCGACGAACTGGGGAGCGAATGCGCACACTCTCCGAACTACTGGTCTGGCGTTGAGTTTCTCGGCTGGGGAATATGCGTGTCCAGTCTGGCACCGCTCGGCTCACGCCAAGCTGGTAACGTCGGCCCTGAATGACACTTGCCGTATGGTCACTGGCTGTCTCAGACCCACTCCGCTAAACCAGCTCTACCCGCTGGCGGGAATTGCCCCTCCAGAGATTCGCAGAGAGGTTGCGTGCAGTATAGAAAAGCGGAAACAGGAACAGGATCCTCGGCACCCTCTGTATAATCACAAGCTGCCACAAGCCCGCCTAAGGAGCCGGCGAAGTTTTTTGAGTGCCACCACCCCTATCTCGGATTCCCCATCCCGCACCAGACTCTCACGGTGGAGAACCACGCGTGCCCCGCCTGATGGATTTGTGAGTCCTGCGGAGTCGTTACCAGCTGGGGCCAAACAACCATGGTCAACCTGGAAATCCCTTAATAGACTTCGGACTCAGGTTGGCCGGTGTAAGGAAAACCTTGCAAAATGGGGCTTCCTGAAAAACCCAAACACCCAGTGTGGCTGTGGGACGGCTTCCCAGAGCATGTCGCATTTGATGTCCTGCCCAGCATGCCCGTCCACCTGTACTGGGCGAGACCTCCGAGATGCAACGGACAAGGCAATAAACACCGCTACTTTCTGGTCGCGAATACTTTAAACGAGTGAAGCCATCGACACGAGAAGAAGAAGAAGATAATCTATACATACAAAGCTGAAGAGGGTCGAAAGTCTCGGCGACCTAATAAATAATATTTGTTCCTAAATTAGTAGATCTGTCACCTAAATTGAATCATCAAATAATATTAAAACGGTTTATCGGAAATTATATTGATCATCAAATAATTGAACTGAAATTTGACGATAATGACATACAATGAATGAAATAACAATAATAATATCTTCTCACAAATTACACCAATTGACCCAGCCCCAAACTAAGCAAAGTTTGTTCTATGGGTGCTAAACAACGGGTAGACATACATACATATATATTTAAATACATACAAACATCCAAGACTCAAGTACCTACTACAAACATTTATATTCATCATACAAGTATTAGCAAAAAATGTTCGGTTCTGGCACACTGAGGGCCGCAGTTCTTTCTAACACTCCTCGCTTCGCTCGTCGTCGTACTTAACCAGACCAGCCTTAGTAGAATAGGTAGAAGCATCGAATTAAGGAACTGATCTATTTATTAGGTCACAGATCTGAGCCCTATTTCACGAAGCTACAAGTTACAATTTACAAGTGGTAGTCTTTGTTCAACATGTATTAATTGTAACTTGTAGCTTCGTGAAATAGGCCACTGGTGATCGAATTTTGATGATCAAACTATAATTTAGGATACAGGTTTACATTCATCTGATGACTCATCTTAGAGACAGATTTGATTAATTTGATGACCAATATATTTCTTAAGGATAGATATAATAATTAGGGTATCGCAGTTTAGTGATTTAAGTGACAAAAAATATAGTTCCAATAAATTAATAGGGCATATTAGGCAAAGCTCTGCGCAGGGGGCGACACTAGCGCAAACCCATGACAACGTCAGTTCTATTTATATTTTGTCGCCATGACAGATCATGACTAAAGAGTATTATATCGCATTCATGTTCATACGTATCGCCTCGCACTTAATAATGGCTCAAAAGGTGGGTACTTTAAAAAAAATATCTGTTGTTTAGGGAGTAGGTAAATATCAAACGATTTGGGGCTCGCGTTTTATACGCGTTACCCATGCCTTCCTGTATGTAAAATTTTATTCATTGAGCATGATAAAATATGGGCATTTCTATCTACCGTTATACCCTGAGTTTATCTCTCCGATTTGAACAAAATTTGGGAGGTAAACTCAGTCCATAATTCCGAGCTGTAAAAACAGGGTGTCCCGATGTGTCCCCAAAATTGTTATTTTGAATGTCAATATGCAAAACTACTAATCATCATCATCATCCCAGCCTATATACGTCCCACTGCTGGGCACAGGCCTCCTCTCAGAACAAGAGGGCTTGGGCCGTAGTTCCCACGCGGGCCCAGTGCGGATTGGGAACTTCACACGCACCATTGAATTGCTTCGCAGGTTTGTACAGGTTTCCTCACGATGTTTTCCTTCACCGCAAAACTCGTGGTAAATTTCAAATGTAATTCCACACATGACTTTCGAAAAACTCAGAGGTGCGAGCCGGGGTTTGAACTCACGACCCTCTGCTTGAGAGGCGATAGGTCAAACCACTAGGCCACCACTGCTGTAATACTACTAATAATACTTTGTAAACTTTGTTTGTTTTTGTTTGTTTAGACCAACAAATATAATGATTCTGATATCTTTATTCACTTGTTATTCATCACTCGTTACTTCGTGGTAAAGAAAAGCACCAACGATCATTAGCATATTTGGGTATTAGCCCAGATATTTTTAATTCCATAAGCCAAGCCAACCACTTCAGTACCTATTAAATTCAATTAATCATGCAATATAGTTTTATCAGACTCGCCTACTGGCATGAAATGTAATAGGTATAATACGTTTGTGTGTCATGCACAGGCAGCCGCACTACAGCCACTGAACTTTTAAGCCAACACGCGATGCCAAAATTGAAACCACTGATGAAATGTTTACGCATATTATTAACCGAAAATTACATTAAACATCACGAAGATCGTATGAATTTGAATTAATTATTATTTTATATGGCAGATTATTTGGTAATACCTAAGGTAATACCTACCATAGATCAGTAGGTACCTAATGCTGTAATTTTTTGTTGACAAATAAATAAATAGATGTAGGTAGGTAATCGTTTACTTGCGTAACGTAAACGCTACTTACAATTAACTATTTATATGTTTTATCATGTATCTATTTCATTTAACTGACTACAAAGGGGGTTTACCTCGTCTAGAGCACCCTCGCGAATCCTAAGTCGAAGCGAAGTTGATTGTGATCCCCATGTTATGTCTCGCATATGACACCCAATAAAACAGAGCTAATCTCTACCGGCAACGTCTATTTGCGTGCAATACATTAAACTCAGCGTAGATACGAGTTATATCCGTAACTACCTTGACTTTGAATTAGTTAGCGCGATGTCTATTATAAATTAGATTTAAAAATGGCATTGTACTTTAATTTACACATTTTGAAGCACTTGAGATAATGCCAAATGTTTACGTTGTTAATTTTGCGTAGGTTCCGCTCGTAAAAGCGTAGCGCTTATTGTGAATGTCTTTTACAACGCTACTTGAAGACCTAGTAATATAGAACGCTGATATGCGCAGGTTTTTTCATAAATAAGACTTAATTTGCATGACGCAAGCGGACGGTCAAACGGCGCATTTAGGTCAAGTTATTACTTCTATTGATAAACAAGTGTTTAGAGAACAAGATAGTGATACAACTTGTAGGTATTTGTGAGAAAATCCAGGTTGACGATAGAACAAATGTCAACAAACCGACGCCGCGCTTCCTCGTGCGTCGATAACCAGGGGTATTATTGCTGGTTATCAAAGCACAATGTTTTGACGAATTTCTAATTCGCAAAATGTTTTCGTTTTGTTATCTATCTAAATATGGTAACATGTTAACATAATGCGCATTATTTTGAATAATTTTATTTGTTGTTTAAGTTATAATATAAAATTATCATTATTGTACTTATACTACGCAGTACGCACGTATACATGAAGTATAGTACAAATTTATACGGACCTTTCTTAGTGAATTTACATAAAATTTGGCTCTGCTTACGTTCCAAAAATAACAAATATGTATTTGTTTTCCTACAGAAGCTTCCGAGTGCTACAAAGGAAAGGTCGTATCAACATTCTTCATTTATTGCATAATCCCTTATCTTTCTTAAATTTAAGATGTAACGAGGCCTTCACTGGTATCTTCCAAACGGAAAAGTAACCATTACGGTGTTTGTGGGTAAGTGGGGCATTGGCTTCAAATACTCGATAAACTTTAGGTCACAAACCGGGAAATGTTCGCGTGTTAAATGTGTATGTACAGTACGTGATTACACACGTCACGATAAAAATGACCTCTGCATTTGTGACTATTTACCATTAGTCCATTACCGACCTAACAATAACATAACGCTTTGCGTGTAGTGTTTGCCTTGCCTCAGCCATATCATAAATGCGAGTATAAAGTCCACGCTTTGTTCCGTTCCATCACTTATTTTATCATGTAAATCTATATATACTTAAATAAAAATGAATTGAAGACAAGTATGTTTGCGCATCACTAATAGGAACGGCTACACCTATTTTTTTTTGTTGTGTTTATAATTGTCTGGAGGTTTGTATGAAAGAAAAAAACAGGAAAGTTGTATGTAAGAGTACAAAATCGGGTTTGAAAATCTCCATACAAAAAGTGAGTGAGACTATGAGACAGAAGCATGCAGGGTAGATTTAGTTTAGTCTTATTTAGTCTTTGTCATTAATTAGTTTGTGCGTATCCCATAATTCATTAATAGTAGAGAAACTGGCCCATAGTCTATCTAGATATATAAGTAACTAGCTTTGCCCGCGGCACTGCCCGCGTGGTATTCGGTTATCGCGCGCTGTTGTGCATTTTTCCGGGATAAGAAGTAGCCTATGTCACTCTCGGACCCATAAACTATCTCTATGTCAAAAATCACGTCGATCCGTCACTCCGTTACGGCGTGAAAAACGGACAAACACACAAACATACAAACACACTTTCACATTTATAATATTAGTATAGTAAGTATAGTATGGAAGTATGGATATACCAAAGTACGAACGGCGAATGAACCTAATAAAACGAGTACCTATCTATAAACAAATTTAGACATTGTTTGATCATAAATAGAATTGATTTACTTATATTTGGTGATTTTCTCGTATCAACTTCTGCATTCAATCATAGTATGCTAGCCGCGATTTTTCATATAAAACTGCTATTTCTTACTATCCCTACAAAAAGTAAGCTACTGCATGCAAAAAAATCTCAACTCTCGTTTCGTGGACATGCAGTCGACTGGTGCCTACACACCTAGAGTTTACGGAGTCTTCCTAACACAACCTGCTCACAGCCACAGCTCTAAGCTCGTCTTCGAAACAGATAAAATGTATTATTCCTATTAAATGATATTACAACGTGTTGTGTTAATATGAGTGAGTCTCACGGTAGTTTCATGTATTATTCCTCTCCTAAAAAAAAATTACATTTGGTACAGTAGCAAGAAAGTAGTCATAAATATAATAGACTTGGAGCCATCAACTATGTAAAAGTAACATTGTTTGGAGCCGCCTATATAAACTCATCATTGTCATCATACAAGTACTCCAGAGGCCGTATTGTCTAACGCGCTGACGTCTCCAATTGCATTTGCTATCTCTTTCTATCCTCGTCTTATACCGTGTGATAGAAGTGGTGAAAACGATTGTGATTTCAAGTGTGTTAGGCAATAAGGTCTCAGATCTATGCAGTCTTTTACTTACATTCAGTGATGAAGAAATTGAGCAGCGTCAAAGCGACCGTGTGTCCGGAGAACATGTAGTCCCCACAGGTGCGTACTCCACGGACGGACATGCCCGCGCCGCTCCAGATGTCGTAGGCCTGACGCAGCCGCCGCCCCCACACCGTCAGGTCGTCCGCGGGCGGGTACGACCGCGGCTCGCACTTCAGGTGCGACCCGGGGACCGAAAGCGACGTGATCAGCATCGTAAAACAACGCAGCAGGAATACCGTGCCCGCGAGAGCTAGGAATCTCCGCAGGAGAATAAACCTGAAAAAAAAAATACGTTAAAAGCATTCCTAGAGATAAAACCTTCTAAGACCGTTATTCGGACGCAGAAATATTCAGTTTATGATTTACTTGTTTTCGATCTTTTTTTTTTAAGGAGTGAAGTTTAATGATTAAGTTTTTAACGGTTACTTGACATACCTAGGCCTTAAACTACTGGGCGCGAACCAGCTGGTAATCGATTTGCGGTGGCATAAATAGTTCCGAGATTTCCGTGTATGGATTTCTGTCTACAGAATTGCTGTGCAGGCAGAGTCCTATCCTAACGGATGGTGTACATGAGAACAGATGTTTTTATAGCTCGAATTATCGTCATCTAAAGTCTAGGCTACGAGTAAGTTCGATGGGTGACACTCTTTCCCTGATATGAGCTTCTATGGGCGTGTACACGAAAAACAGGGTTGGTATTATCTGGGCCGGGAAAGAGTGTCACCCAGTTTGATTAAATTCGATTGGAGAAGTAATGCCATTTTTTGGTGTCAGTGCAGTTGAGAGTTGAGAGTGAGATTCCATGATAGACAAATTTAAATTAAATTTGTACCTGTGCAGCTGTGTGACAAAGGCGAGTTTGTTACTTAATTATCATCAAGGGAACAAAGCACCATTTTTATCTTTTCTACATATTTTCACAGCTAGGAATAAGACAACAAGCAAATATAGGCTTGGCAGTTTTTTGATTGATCTTTCAAAGATAGAGCAATAATACGACTGGTTATATAATTAGGCATAAACTAGAACAAGCATAATCATATCATCTGTCTCTCCACAAGTTTTTCTATCCAACTGACAAAGAAGACAACAAATTATATAGATAAATAATAAAGACACATTGTATCAATAACAAAGGAGTATCAACAATGTGGCACTGTAAACATTGCCACATTTCTGGCAGGAACAAATAAATCATTAGGTTCATGTGTGTCACAATAATGTGTTTATTAATAGACTACTACGGCTATATGTATTATGAATTACGTTAACATGAAACAAAGAAGTTCAAAGGGCATGTAAAAAATTTTGAACAACAGATCAGGATGTGGCAACGAGCACAACAAATAAGTGAGCTCAAGTGCAACTGTGTCATGTTCAGAGACTGCAACAATTGGAAGGAGCATTATCATCTACATACAAATTGAAATGATTGGTTGCAGGAACCACTTTTGAATGCATATCTGGGATGTTGCATTATAATAGTTGGATCATCTTTTTGTCTTTATTTTAAATACTAGCCAAGGAATAATGCTATTTCTCAAATGAAAACATAACATTTTTGGTTACTTACTTTGTTTGCTAATTGAGAAGGATCCAAAGAATTTTTAAATGGGTCTACTTAAGTATTACAAGAGGCCAAAGCATAAATTTTATTTTAATAGTAATATAAAGATATATATAGGTTCTGGTTTTGTATAACTTGATGGCAATATATAACATACTTATCATGGGGATTGAGATTTAGTCATGAGCTCATGATAACCTTTTAAAATACCTAGGTATAATATATGAATTTTATCAATATACATTAAATCATTTTATCATACCAAACTAGCAAATTCTTGGATTTACAAGTGCTTGAGAGGTTGCAAGTCACACTAAAAGATATGGATAGCAAAATATTACCTATTTCACTGTAATATTATACATACTTTTCATTGACAACAGTACATATTTAGATATTTTAGCTTCTTTAATTACTATGATAATTAATATAAAGATATTAATCTTAATTATTCCATTGTTGCTTAAAGAAACAATAATAATTAGATTTTTCAACTTGAGATTATCAAAATCATCACTGAAAAGTCAAATCTGACTCCCTTTGATACTTTTTTATGGTTTTGTTTGATATGATGATTAATTTATGTTATAAACAGTATGATACTGTAACACTATGAAGTAGGTAAGGAAGTAGCATGGATATTTTACATAATATCAATAGTTGAAAGGAGAAATTCACTAAGCAACATTTTTGTGTAAATTTTGAGACATAGCTCAAACAACAGAGAAAAAATTACTGATTCCCAACATGTATACAACTCACTATCTTAAAAAATGATGCTTTGTCAATTTCTCTTTTCAACCGTCAATATGGTACATTACTTTACATAAAAACAGTTAATATTAGAATAAGCTTAAGTCCTGTATATTGTGTATATTACAATGCTATGATTTTAATAGTAAGTACCTATGTTTATGGAAGAGCAGCACACCAAGCCAGATGGCCATAAGCAGCGAGCCTGTAATCTCACACATGTCAAAGGCCCATGGTATGTGTGGCACATTGTCTAAGAACAGATCTGGCAATGGCGGATACTTTTTCATATCAGGGACTTTGTCATGGACTATCACCATCACTACTGCAGTCACCCATGTTACCAGAAATACATAACCTGCAAACAATGAAAATTAAAGCAATTAATAATACAATCATAACAAATATTACTTTGTTTTTTGATGATTCTGTTGAGTATTCACAAAAGAAGGGTATAAATAAACAACATAATTTTACACAAAGATCATGACCATTTTGGCACATAAACTCCGCAACATTGTAGGAGTTACACATGTAAACTGTTATTAAATTTTGCACATGTTTGGAGAGATGACAGAATGATAATAGTTTGTGATACAAAGTACTCTTACCTAGTGCTAAAGCAGCTTTCCACACCTCTGGCTTTAATTTTGAGGCCTTCGCGTCTGGAGAAAAAGTTGGCACACATTCATTGTTTCTTTCATATGAGAAATCACTGGGCAGTTTATTGTGAAGATTATAACTAAGATGCGATAAGTTAGTGCCAAGGAAGTTTATGTTAGTGGAGGGGTTCCCGAGCTGGCTCTCGTCGCAGAGCCCCAGCTCGCACATCGCCACGCGATTTTGTCTCTGTAATTTCTTTACCAGCAGAATAAACCGTTTTCTTTCACCTAGTTTTAGCTGATCAAATGGGTATTCATAAAAGTCCCTGTCGACGAAACAGAGCAAACATTGACCGTCTATATCCTGAGATCTACAAATATCTATTATAAAATTGGACATTTTATCTTTATGTAATAAATCTAACACTTCTTTGTTAGTCCAGTTAATCGCTTCCGTCTCCATTTTCATAACTTTTCACAAGCGAATGAATACCGAACTATAAAATAATTATCTTCACTGATGAATTTAGGAGATACTTAAACGTAAATATTTACAGATACACTGAGACATCTCTAACAAAAACTGATTATTTATCCATTCGGGTATCAAATCAAACGTCACACTACTACTCACTCGCTGCGCGGTGACAACTACTAGTCGGTGTTACCAGTAACCAGTAAACTACTACGTTTTATATTCCATGTACATTTTATACCTTGTATGTACGAAATTCGAAAATCGAAGTTCGTGTCGTTCGGTCCCTCTGACACTTATACTACTTAATACGAGAGCGAGAGGGACGGTACGATACGCTTCGATTTTCGAACTTCACAGTAGGCCCTCAGGGTCACTACGACAAAATAGTTGGACCGATAGAGAAATAGAAATAAAGCATTTTCAATGTAGTTTTTTATACACTATTTTTTTATTCCGTGGAATTCTGACAGATGTCAAATTTTGACTTATCAGATAACATTTTTTTTGTTTTAAATCTCGTTATTACTAGACTTTACCCACGGCTTCGCACGCGTAAATCATAAGATACAGCAGTTAAATTGAAATTCCGGGATTTTACAAAATTCCCTTGGAAACTACATCGTGGTCTTTACTGACATTGCTCAACGCCGTATATATAAGATTCCAAAAAAACTACTCATGTGTTGCCATTAAAATGAAAAAGTTTCGCATCGGTAAGTTTTAAATTTCTAAATAACAAACATAAGTATTTTTTTAAATATAATTGTAAATAATTTTATCTCAATATTAATTTCACCTACAGATATTTGGTTGAAACTGTTTTGTAGTAGAAAAGTTCATATTACAGTGGTAATACTTCAGGTTTTAACAACATTTGGATACTATTAATCTCATAATTTGCGTACCTTATACTATTTATTATTGACAACAAATCACTGCAGAAGGTGATACCGGAGCGTTGGAGATCGTGTATTGGTCATGTGATTAAAATAGAAGACGGAATGATGCAGTAGATGTTTTAATTGATGATGTGGTCGAACCTATTATAATGAATACGGATGAGGATGAACTAAATTGGTCGGAAATTGAAGATTGAATAAATATGCATATCACCATTATTGTTGTTTTGATTAGTAATAAACAGTTTGTAACTCCTTAGTCACAGTGTAAAAAATAGTTTGTATGTTTGTTAGTCAAACTCGTAAAAATGGCTCAATTTATTGTTTTTTTTTCTTTGACGGGATGGAAAACGAGCAAGTGGGTCCCCTGATGGTAAGAGATCACCACCGCCCATAAACATCTGCAAAACCAGGGGTATTGCAGATGCATTGCCAACCTAGAGGCCTAAGATGGGATACCTCAAGTGCCAGTAATTTCACCGGCTGTCTTACTCTCCACACCGAAACACAACAGTGCAAGCACTGCTGCTTCACGGAAGGATTAGCGAGCAAGATGATGGTAGCAATCCGGGCGGACCTTGCACAAGGTCCTACCAAATATTATTATGACTATTTTTTATTCATGTGCATGGGTTGGTTATATCTGCAGGGCTACTACGAAACTCTACTATTTAATACGAGAGCGAGAAGGAGCTCACGACACGAACTTTCGAGTTTCATAATAGCCCTGCTGGAACGTTACGTACGTTACATTGACATTGACAATGACACTTGCGACAGTGACGTTCGGCCATCTTTGGTAACTTTTTTAGAATCTATATATCTATATTCGCACATCTGGATCAATCGACTCGAAATCATTTCAATTGAAACTTGGCATATTTTTTACAGGCATTTTTCGTGGCACCCGCTCGTCCCAGGGCTGCCTCTAGTCGACACAACTTTATTTTTGCACATTCTGTTGTGGTTGTTAATTAAAGCCAGGGATACACTAGGGGACAAATTTCCCACGACATGTCAAGCAAAGCCGGCTGATTTCGCCTGACATAATCTGGCGATACATAATCGCACGATGTTGCCAGACAGGTCGACCGAAGTCCGGCAACGTCGCGCCACTTCATCCAACCGTCGCTGGCCGACGTGACTGGCTGGTGGGTGGTGGCGGGCTGATTGGTGGTGTCGTAGGACATATTTTGTCCTCTAGTATGCCGCAGGGAAATGATAAAAACAGGGATTTAAAATTCCTCAGGGATATGATCAAGTCCCGGGAGATGATAAAAAAACATCGCGTTGTATCATTTCCCTTGCGGAATTCAGTGATTTGATCAAGTCAGTTATTTAGGTAAACGTCCGAGTGCTCGACACTGTCCCAATATGTTAATTAAGCCTATTCTAATAGAAGTGATGGCAAAGTGTAAACTAATTTGCTTTGCCGTCGTTACACTGGGATGCTTACAAGCTAGAAAATATATTTTTTTAACTTTTAATTTTGCAATTCCCTAAATCTGTTTAGGAATTCGATCAAATCACTAGATGTGTTTAGTAAAATGTTCGAATCTAGTTGACTTAAATAACTCGTTTTATCTTTACTCTAAAACAGCTCAGGGATTTGATCAAATTGCTAAAGGAAATGATGAAATCCATCGGCCATTGCCATAATTCTATCATTACCCTAAAACGGCTCGGAGACTTGATCAAATCACTGAATTCCGCAAGGGAAATAATACACGCGATGTTTTTTTATCATCTCTCGGGACTTGATCATATCCCTGAGCTTGCTGGCTTAAACATTGAGTAGTCTTAAATTATTGAGGGCACGGTAGTGCTCCGCACGGCAGTTCTCCGCTAACTTACTGCTACCTAACACTAGGTGTAAATTTTTTCAAATTAAGTTAAACAATATTTCCAATATTATTGGGCGTAGTGCGCTGGGTAAAATGAAATAAAACCCGTCTAGGAGATACAGTATAAAATACAATATATTTTATTAGATAGTTATTGCAACATTTGATTTCATTAATGCAATACATATGACGCAACATTATAGCAATCATGATTAAAGTTTCAAATAAGATGGTAATGAAGAAACTATTAAACTAAGGGCGTTATTTTATTTATGTTTTAAAATATTAATAACATTTTGTATCAACAATCATTGTAAGTAAATTTTTTAAAGAGGTTGAAGGCATAGAAATACATCTCTGCTGTTCTGAATACTGTGGGGAGGTGGGCATTTACTTTTGAAAAAAGTAAGATTAAGAACACAAAATTAGTATTTCACTTCAATAAAGTTTTGTTGTTTTATTTGAATTAGCTAGGTATTTGACTACCATGGAAGGACCTTTGCAAAATACGTGTTACAAAAGTGGCATGGTTTGGGTACAGTCGAGGTCAAAGATATCTTTACACTTTACCACCTTATCGTTGTTATTTAATGTTTGACATTTTGTATAAAGTTGTCAGAACAGTAAAGTTACAGTGACAAGGTACTAAAGTGTAAAGATATCTATGACCTCGACTGTACAACAAAACATACCAATTTAACAATCGATTTACTGGAAATAAAACAAACTTGTCTTGAATTGAACATAACATCCAGCATCAATACATCAAGCATTACTTATGTACTTATGTTTTGTCTGTTTAAATAATATAACTTCGAATTAGAGCATTTTGACATAAATATTTAATTAATGACGAAACCACGTGAGCATTGGTTATTTATAGTCATTTCGTGGCATTATTGACAATGGGCTAAAAAAATATATGATAGGTATATACTACCATGGATATCATACTACAAATCAAACCAGCAGTGAAGAGGAAAGAATGGGCAGTGTGTCGTCATCACATTTCACAGTGATTTCCAGTGCTTGGCGTGGTGTCTTGTAACCAGTTGAGGTTATCAAAATACTGAAATAAACTATTGATCTATCGTATTCAATAAATAACTTAAAAGATAGATCAAAAATAACATTGGGTGTTCATTACAATAATAAACAACTAAATAACAAATAATAGTAACTGTGACTTCCTTGTTGTTGCAGTCGTTATGAAATATACCGGGTCGGGTAAGTAACTCAAGTATATCAGACCACGCCCTCTATTAGAGTCGCCTTCTAATGCGCTTGAGCAACTTGCTCGTTGCATCCAGTGGCGTAGCGTGGGTATCAGCCTTCGGGGGCGGAAGAACATTTTGCCGCCTTCTTATTTAGGCATTTCTATTTAAAAACTATAGTATACAAGATTTCATTATTGTTCCATTCATTTATAGAAAAGGGATTCCCCGATTTCGTTACAGGTCCGACTACTAAAGTGGCACCCGGGGCGGGCCGCACCCCTCGCCCCCACTACGCTACGCCACTGGCTGCTTCATACTTGACGATGACTGTTTAGTACACACATCAAAAGTGTCATGGGATCGATCACGTACAAATCGTACAGTTTGATCCCTAGACATTTTTGAGCAGTACACAGTTGTAATTAAATACGTTAAATTACTAGGTACCTATATTGTTTGAGTTCAACATAAAAATAACATGTTATCAATAAGACAACTAACAAAATACTAAATGCAAATATAAGAAGTACCTATTCATTGAACACATGGTGTAGTCACATTTATGAATAATATGAATTACAGAACTACACATTATTAGCAGGTGGGAGACATTACTAAAGTACACTAGCTGAGGAATGGTGCGGTCAGTCGCGAGAATACTGGCTATTGTCATGAGTTAAGCTAGGGCGAGGGTGATCACTGATCAGACCGGCACTATAAATCTTTCTGTATACCCTACTATAAATATAAATATTATAAATGCAACTGTTTCAGATTCCTTACTATTAAATTATGAGTAAATGTATATATCGGTATTGAACACAGGCAGTGAGCGACTTTAGGTAAATAGTTAATTATAACAATAGCTGTCAGACAAAACTTGACCGAATTAATTTAAGTTTGCGTTAGAGTAATACAGCAAATACTGGCTTATTCATAGGATCGCAGCAAACTGAATTCATCCGGAACTCAAGTCGAAACAAGGATCGGTTCACCTTAACTAAATACAAACACCAAAAATTATTAGGGTGCATTCTCACATGCGTTTCATCCCTAAAGATTTTTCAGCATTGCTAGTCCTTTCTACTGTGGACGATCAATTTGACTTTAATAACAGATCCTCTGGCAGGGCTAGCATGGTCGCTAGTTTGAAATTGCCAGTCTTTTTCGTTTTATTTCAAATAATAAAAAGGCGACGACTCTCGATGCCCGCAAATTACTAGTCCCGCAGATGAAATTATAAGATAACATAAATAACAATCTTTCTGTACACATAGAAAAATAATACACGGGTATAATACCACTAAAATAGGAAGTCGTACCGTCATCATGGTAATATCAATTAGTTAATTATGTATGACAAACACTGAGATAATCGGTGAATCACTTTTCTTAAAACAATTTATAGGACAAGGTTCCCATTTCGATAAAAAACATAGTTTTCGTTCACTGGAAACCTTGAATTAACGAGGCTTTAGGCCAAGTATGCTCCATATAAGTAGTCAGACTGGGTCGCACTAGTGTGCATATGTGACACATCACATCACGCGCAATCACTCACAAGCTAGCACTTGCACTCAACAGCGCAGGGCCTATGTGTCCTCCTTTCTCCCAGAATATACAATTGCAATGGCGAAAAGTGGTGTCCCGCGCCCATCGGCATGCGGTGTGGGTAGGCAGTGCTAGCAGTTGCACCCACACCCACCCGACACACCCAGCACCAGGGGTAGGCCTATGGTGGCACTCCACCGTCCCTATTGCGTGTGGGCGACGCGGCGGGCTAGGAGCGCGATAGGCTCGGCCATGAAGGCAGAGAAGTCTGCATCCAGGAACAGTTCGTGCAAGAATCGGCGCGCGACCAACAGGTAGGTGTCTCGCGCGAGCTGCGCGCAAACGTCCGAGTACACGCACGCGCTGCGGAACACTTCTGGGTGCTTCTGCTTTAGCGTCAATAGCGCCGAGCGCGTCTGAAAATAGCATTTATTGCGTTACGGGTTGTTTGTTTGGAAATTGTAGATTGTATCACATTTTATTTAATTTAATACTATATAAACATGAAGCAAATCAAGGGCTCCGTTATAAAATTTGCTACAAGCCCTGAGCAGGCTGATTCCGGCTCAGAGAACCTGTATTACAGTAAAAGGGCACAGACCTGCTTAAGATAGATGGGGTTGGACATGAACCGCACGTGTCGCAGCACCTCGGCGTGCGGGCCGAGCGCGCGCGCCGCGCCGCCGCCGCCGCTGCCGCCGCTCGTCCGTGACGCCGGCGCAGTTTCCAGCCCTGCAAAGCAATTTAATAGTGCGTGTGTAAAGTTTCCAATCCGCACTGGTCCTGTAGGAGCTACAGCCCAAGCCCTATCATTCTGAGTTTAGGTGTCGTTGCGTTGAATGGTCTTATCTTAAGCAGTCGGTATCAGTTGGTGAATCTCTGTGGTCTGCACAAGGGCAGTGCCGGCCATAAGGCCGTCATTATACTGAGACGGGACTATTTCGTAATAATATGTCCATATGTTCTTCTTTCTACAAATTTTATTGTAACTCTTATCATGCCAATAAACAATATATGGAATCAAAAAAAAATCCAAAGCTCTCGATGTACCGTAAACTTTTTTTTTCAATATTTGTGATTATCTAATGCAATAATTCATAATGTTAGTGAGATGTTAGTGAGATTGTGGTCAGAAGAGTTTTAGTAGCTACTGACTGACATTTCTCACACCCACTGGCACGTTTGGAAGGCCTTTTTCATCGCCTTTTAGTGTAAATATCTTACCAAGAAAAAACGCCTCTCTCAGTTCATGCGACGACGGCGGCCTAGTCCGCGTACAAACGAGACATTCGTTCGCGGCGTGCCGCCACTTGCTTGCCTCACTCTCGCTCGCCTCCTGCAAATACTTCGTCTCATCCTTGCTAGCATTAGCGTCACTAGCTGTACTGTTCTGCCGTTCTATCGTCTTGACGTTGTTCTCTTTTGCGTCAGAGTTTTGAACGGTTTTGGCGCTGTTGGACCCTTTATCTGTGCTTGCTGCAGTTCGACTTGTGACTGTGGCGGTGGAACTCATACGTGAACTGACATCTGTTGAACTTGATACGTCAACTTCAACACCTAAAAAAAGGAAAAATAGGTTAGTCGCTCACTACTTTCCTTGCATAGATTAAAATTTAATCCATTATTGGCAAGTTTGACGTTTTAACGAGCAGTTTTAAGTAGACAGAAGAGTGGCGTAGAAATAATTACTCACATTTACTCATCCGCTTGTTTTCGGTGCCCGCTATACTCGAGTCAGCTAATATAGAGGTTTTCATCGCTTTTGTAGGATCTTTTTCGTTTGTATCCCCATTAATGCCGTTATAACTAAAGTCTCTGTAAAAAAGACCATTGTTGTATCATATAGTTTTGGGAATGACAGTTGTACAGTATGTTGATCCCGTATACCTGACGTGCGTTATATTTTGAACTAACGACTACCTAAATTAAATATCACATGCTAAGGCAATTTTTTCGGAAAAAAATTATCACAAAACAAACAATAACAATCCAAAGACTGCGTTGCTCCCGCTTGGCTCCCGCCGATTTTAATTTTTCTATTTTTAAATCATTAGTTTTCGAGTACGTTGTTAGTGGCCAGTACCCAAAACCACATTCATACTTAAAAAATAAAAACGTCATCTTCGTCATGTCCGACCTGCGGCAGCACGACGAGCATGACGACGATGTATGCTCGGGCACTGAGCAGCTGGTTGTTCAGCCAGTGCAGTGCAGTGCGCAGCAGGCTTAAAAAATAATGCTGTTGCGTTTTTTGATACAAAAAAAAAAACACCTCATAAAAGTCATGAATGACGCATTCTCATTGGTCAATGTAATTTCACATGCAGCAGACGATTAGTCGCTCGCTCGCGCGATCAGAGCGGTGGCGCGTAGTTAGTGTTGTGAAAAATGCTCATTTCGAGGCTTAAAGACTCGAACCCTAAAGACTCGAGGCTTAACGACTTTAAGGCCGCAAAGACGGCTTCTTGCATACATACGCACAAAATAAGCCAATTCAATTCTCAAATATAGTCGAGTCTTTAAGACTCTGGAGTCTTAAGAGTTCGAGTCTTTAAGCCTCGAAATGAGCGTTATCCACAACTCTACGCGTAGTGCGCGTGTTGCGGCAGCCGCCGAGTCGCATGTTCCTATGAAGAATGGCTACGAAATAGCCCGAAACATGTCGAGCTAAACTCGATTTAAGACGTGAGTTATGGGTACACTACATAAATACGAAAAACGAAATTCCGAGACTCGGAATCACGAACGCCAAATACCGATTTTTATAATTCCGAATGTTTTAAAACTCCTAATATGACTATTCCAATTCTTCATAAATCCGAAAATTAAAAATGTCTAAGGTTTAAAATTACGATTTTCAAAATTCCGTACTTTAATACACCGAACAATAAGAAGTCAGACTCAATAATAATCCGAAATGTCAAAAATATTCGTATTATTAAAATACCGAATTTTAAAATTCTGAATATCATTACACCGGTCAATAATAAATCCCGACTTATTAACGTAAGCTATGTAGGTCTGATTGGCCTAAAACAGTAGTAACTGTGATTCATTTCAGCAACAGCTTCGGGGAGCTCCTATTCCGCGCAGTTACGCGCCTTGACGCAATTCTAACCTAACCTAACCTAATGGTTGCAGGTCAATTTACCTAAATTGATTGATATTAATTCGAGATTCCGATTATTAAAACCACGAAGTTTAGTTTGCCGAATGTCATATTTCCGAATTAATAATGTCATTTCGGAAAATTGATAATCGGAATACTGTACTTCGGGCCAATAACATTTCGGGTTTTTCATTCTTCGGAGTTATAAGAATCGGATACTAAAAAAAAATTGAATATTTTGAAATTCGTAAAAATAAATTTAGTTTTTTTAAGTAACCGGAATTATATGTCTTAGGAATTGTGAAAATCTGGGTTTTGAAAATCGGAATTAGCAACTTCGGAATAAAATATTTCGGAGTATTGAGTGTTCCCGTGAGTTATCCGTTACAATATCATTTAATATTTTAAAACTTCTCATAATTTAGCAAAAATAGTATTATGGGAATAACACCTAAAGTTAAAAAAATACTAAATAGTTGAGAATGTTTAAGAAATTTAAGAATCTTACAATAGTTATTACTTAATTTTATCACTTCAAAACCCAATATCCCGAAACTGTATTTTATCGGTTTGTATTGAGATATTTTATTTATTTGTCAATAAAAAATAACAGTATTAGATACATAAACAAATGCGCTGTAAAATACAAATTATACACAAAAAAAACTAATCAGGGATTTATTTAGAGAGAGATGATAGTGTATTTACTTAGGGAAGAGGTCAGCGAGATCTCTCGGCAGGCAGATCCCGATGTAGTGCGGCGGCGGGCACGCGGGCGGCGGCGGGGCGGGCGGCGCGCGCGGCGGCGGGGACAGCCGCGGGCCCGCGCCGCCCTCCGACACGCCGAGCGGCTTCCAGTCGTAATCCAGTAGGCTGACGGTGACGGGGGGACAGACCACAACATGTTATCCTAAACGCAGTACAGCGAATCAACTGGATCATGTACCAGGGTAATAATAATATCTCGGGACAAAATGAGGGTTTTCACAGATCTAGATGGCGTTAGTATCGAGAGCTCCGTTTGAAGTTTGCTCATGATTGGTTAAAAAAATAAATGAGCCAATCACAAACAAACGTCAAATGGACCTCACGATACTAACGCCATCTAGCGATATTTAGCCTCTGTGAAAACCCACATTGACCTAGCCCCAAACTAAGCAGCTTGAACTATACTTGTACGTACGTGTCTCAGAAACCGACGATATACCGTCGACAGCGGACGGGGCAGCTAATTAACTCTCTTGTCTGTTTTTGAGATATCGTCATTTTTGTGAAAATCGAAAAAAATCTCCCTCAGCCTCAATTTTTTAAACTATTAAACTGTCGGCCGATAGAAAGTTTGCGGTCTCCGGGTGCTCTAATAGTCTAGCCGGAGTCATGTGTCGCTTGATACCTCAGCTTGGCCATTCGCTCGCGGGTGGACTTGGCGCGGTCGCGCAGCGAAGAGAAGGGCTTGGCGCGGCGGCGCGTGTCCGACAGCAGCCAGCTCAGGTCGTCCATGTCGCTCGAGCCGGACGCCGCGCTCTCCGACAAGTGCGGCCTGACAAACCATGTATCAGTTAATAGTTGAGCGAGCTGCCTCGCGAGGTGGTTAGCTCTCGAGGCGGCTCGCTCAATCACTGTAGAATAAAATGCCATAAATTTAGGTTATTAAATAGCTATGTATTGTAAAAACCTGATATTATAATAATAAATATTCTGAATAAATTACTTAATTATAATATTTGACATGTGTAAATGTAACAAAAAACTCTAAACTTGACCACAGATAAAAAAATAAAAAATACGAGGGTGCCACATGACAATCAGCTATGTGGTAGCACTTTATCGAATTGTGACGTCATCAACCAAAATATTTTCAATAATTAATTTTGAAAAAAGTAGTGAACTAAATGAAAAAATATTGAAATTAGTCTCTTATAATTGACTTTTCCATACAAAAAAAATATAAAAACCATGGGTAATTTTTTTTAGACATCTCCAATTCTGGCTGTAACATTTGTATAGATGTAGTAAAAAAGGTTTTTACACAGGCCAAGACAAAATCAATCTTAAGCCAATGTCATAAAGACTGACATGGAAAAACTTTTCTCACTTTAACTATATCTTTAATGTAAATATTTAATTAATTTTCGTCATGTATTTCAAACACAATGTATATTGTTTCTGAATACATAACTATCTATCTATCTGAACATACTTAAATACATATTAAACACCTAAGATTCGAGAACGAACACTCGTATTATTCATACAATCTGCCCCGATCGGGGATCAAACCCGTGATCTCGAGCTTCGTAGTCAGGTTTTCTAACCACTGGGCTATCAGGTCGTCCAACAAAAGTATCCAGCAATTAATCATTATTCCAAGAGAATGTGTCCGCACCGTCTCTTTCTACTCTCATCCTATGTATATCGTTTGACAAAAGTGGTGAAAACGATTGCGAAAATTTTATTACCGTCTGTGTTTGTTTAGTGATATTAAAGTCGCGTATCCTGTCATGTCCAATTGAGATGGCGGGGAGCTCGATACTTCTGGAGCCGTAAAACCTGCAATCAGGCATAATGTAAAAAAAAAATACAAAAGTTACAGCTTATTCGATTTACGTGTATATAATGTTGAAATTTTACTTGAACTTGAGGTTCGGCGTTGCGTCTCCGAGAGTCTCGGTCGATGAGAAGTACTGCCGCTCTTCATGCCGTATAAACTTGATGAACTAGGAATGGGGCTCAGTGTTAGAACACGATCGCTGGAAAATGAAAACGAGATCATCAAACACAACTTACGGATGTTAACGAGAGCATGAATGTGTGTGGACCCCGTATATACATTGGGGTTTCATTCATCATTATATTCAGAGTGACTATGGTTTTCAGTAAGTTGTTCAGTTCAAGCTACACTTCGCATTTTCACTTTATCATGAACACCTGAATTGATTACTTATTGATATTGTCAAAACCAGTCAGAAAAGCTAAAAAATATGACTTATTTACACTCACGGAATAGCATATTTCCCGAGAACAGAATCGCAACTGCTCACTCCACTCGTACTGGACTCGCTCGTATTCCTGACTCTACCTTCGTGAGCTTGGTCAACAGAATTCATTCTGCCGATGATGAGTCTGTTCTCAATCGGCATCCGATGCGCGCCGGGCCGCTCGTACGAGAAATCTCTTAAAATATCCACAGTGCGGGATTCCGGCATGAGATTACGATTGTGTGCAGCTCCTTGAGACGGCAGGGTATGCGACTTTCGTTTGTCAGGTTCCTTTATGAAGGTAATTTTGTGATCAGGCACGTCTTCGTTAGTGGTAGTGGGTGGTTTGGGGGCTTCAGAATGCGTGCTTTCTGCCGCGCTGTCTGTATGGTCGGAGTGTTCGCTCGTCTCCACATCGAACACTTGGAAGCGGCGCTCGGGCGACGTGACGTCATTGTGGAACCTTTGGTCGGGAATCGGGTAAAAATCGTCCTGTATTATCGGGAATTGGTCGTGTCTCGTGTGTCTCACGCACAGCCAACCTGCAAAGGATTTGTACCCAAATGATATATTTTCATCTACATTTTAAATAAAATAAGCAAGGTTACAACAGACATAACACGAAGCTTATTTTAGACAAAAATCACGGAAAACTAAACATGTCAAAAATTAGTAGGTATGTCGACCCTTCATGCGTAATTTTATGCTTGAAGCTTAAAGTATGCAACACGGTGTTGTCTACTACCAATCATAGGTACAAACTTACCAAGATCTGCCAACATATTGGCGCCGTCATAGGTACTGCCAATGACACCGAGGACGTATAGCGCGGTCGCTCGCACGGAGAACACTTGGCAGTGTTTAGCAAGCGCGATGATCCGCGCCAGCACCGAGTCTTCCCCGCTCGCCTGACTGACCAGCTGTTGAAGCCCTAGTGGGTGCAGCGCGGCGTTACCCACCGCCCATAGAGACGCTTTCGTGTCCATTATCTCTATCTCCGATGCGCAAGTTTGACGCTGTAATGTCTAAGGAGAACATACACATAATAAATAAACAGGTTTCTACAAAGCAAAGTTTCTAATATCCCACCAAAAGGTAGGTTTGGCTGGAACTGTGGAGACTGGCTAAAACCACAAAGTCGTTTCTGGGAAATTGCATACGTTTTTATAATAAAATTCCAAAAAATATTAGTAATGAAACAGATACAAAATTCAGATCTATTGTCAAAAAGACATTAATATCTAAGGCGTATTATAAAGTTAATGATTATATCATGGACAGGGATATTTGGAAATAATTCCGATCCGCATTAGCGACCGACGATTCAAATAGTGAACCTACTGTGTTAAAAATAAAGTTGTGTTAAATACTTGTGATGTAGAGATATCATTTAATAATATTGTAAATCTATTTAAAAAATATACCTCGTTGAGTTTCTTGCCGGATTCTTCTCAACAGAGGTTTTTCCGAACCGGTGGTAGTTTTTTTTTGACATTCATAAGTGCTTGTTTTAGCCTAAATTGAATAAAGATATTTTGACTTCGACTTTTTTGACTGTGTAATAATGGTAATTGTGAATGCGGCGAGGCGATGCAACTGGCAGCAAGGCTTGTTTGTCAATTTTTTTAGTTGTTTCCCGCAGCCCACCAAAATGCGGAACAATGGTTGGATTTATAACGACGAGTAAGTATCGTAGTGTGATAATTTATTTATCAATAAAAAATTACAGTAAAAAACCAAAGCGCTGAAAAAATCACAAAAAAGCATACAAAAAATACACGAAAATAAAAGTTATTTAGGGATTTTCATCCTTGCTTTCCTAAAGCGCCGGGATTCACCCTCCGGCCAGAAGTCGGAGTGCAGAGAGAGGAACATATGCCGGTGCTTAGTCGCCACTTGGAGTTTGAGAGCGTACGCGCCAGCTGACGCGGTTTGCACGGAGTGGGTGGACGCCTATTGAATAATAGTATAAGCAGAGCTAACGCGTCGCGTGCGACGGACTTTACCTGTAAACCGCACCCGCAGGCGTGCGCCCGCTCCGTCCACCAGCGCCAGCTAGCATAAGTAGGCCCTAAATAAAAGAGCGAAAGGACCATGGGGAACTTTGTATGGGAAGTCTACCAAAAACCAACAGAACTGAGAATTATGTCATTAAATAGGTCTTTACGTGTACATCATTTCATTCTATGGACACCAAGTTGCAAAGCTGAGATATTCAAGCTTTATTGAGTAAAAATCTATGAGAAACTGTGATTTACCTGGAGGGTAATTAAGACAGATTTAATCGTGTACAAGTTGTGTAAATATAAAAATAAAAATATGTTTGTAGCCTTAACATTGTTCTCCAAGATTTCATACAAGCAAGATTTTATTTAAGGTGTTCTACCGATATTCTACAAGAAAAACACAGTTTCTCATCGATATTTTTTACTCTGACTAAAATATGTACGAGTATATCTCAGTTATGCAATACTCGTAGATTTCAACTTTGCGCCCATAGAACGAAATAAAGTAAAGAAGATAAGCAGACCTTTTTAG
>NC_133483.1:7072163-7097203 GCF_025370935.1 Choristoneura fumiferana | reverse complement strand
TATATCGAAAATACAAAACTGAGACATGGATGCACAGAAAAAACCAGAAAAAGAGACCAGCGCTGGGAATCGAACCTAGGTTTTCAGCAATCCGTACTGCGTACTATAACCCCTACACCACCGTTGGACAGGAGTCAAGATACAAATTTCTCCTATGCAACATATCTCAGGTTGCTTTTTCTACTACGCTACTTAAGCAGCAAAAAAATCTAAATTAATCCATATTTTAACTGACTCTTTCAATTCTAAAATACTCCATCATAAACCTTGGGAAAATATACGTCAAAAAATATAAGTGGATATACATGTTCACCATTTTAAAAATTCTACCTTAAAGGGTATAAAGGGGACTGTAAGTTTGTATGGAAAAAACGTTAGGTATATATATTTGAAGATATACCTAATTCTAAAACTTAGTGAAATGCTATTAAACATTTTAAGTTAAAAGGGACATGGAAACATTGTGAATGACTCTTGAACAGGACTAAGAGAAACGTGATTCGCCATTTTAAAAATTAAACTTAGGGAAAACATTAAATAATGAAATATGAGTAAATTCAATAATTATTTATTTGCTGATTGAAGTATCTTAAAGAGCTTGCTTTCACATTCACTAGAGCCAACGTCCAGTCAGTCAGTCAGCGGGTCGTCAGTCAAGTGTCAATGTCAGTCACCACATTTGTTTACACAATTGATTTTTTCCATTGATAGTACCGTATGTGTAGCACTTTATCGAATTGTGACGTCATCAACCAAAATATTTTCAATAATTAATTTTGAAAAAAGTAGTGAACTAAATGAAAAAAATATTGAAATTACTCTCTTATAATTGACTTTCTATACAAAAAAAATATAAAAACCATGTGTATTTTTTTTAGACATACCCAATTCTGGCTGTAACATTTGTATAGATGAAGTAAAAAAGGTTTTGAGAAAATCAATCTTATGCCAATGTCATAAAGACTGACATGGAAAAACTTTTCTCACTTTAACTATATCTTTAATGTAAATATTTACTTAATTTTCGTCATGTATTTCAAACACAATGTATATTGTTTCTGAATACATAACTATCTATCTATCTGAACATACTTAAATACATATTAAACACCTAGGATTCGAGAACGAACACTCGTATTATTCATACAATCTGCCCCGATCGGGGATCAAACCCGTGATCTCGAGCTTCGTAGTCAGGTTTTCTAACCACTGGGCTATCAGGTCGTCCAACAAAAGTATCCAGCAATTAATCATTATTCCAAGAGAGTGTGTCCGCACCGTCTCTTTCTACCCTCATCCCCTATGTATATCGTTTGACAAAAGTGGTGAAAACGATTGCGAAAATTCTATTACCGTCTGTGTTTGTTTAGTGATATTAAAGTCGCGCTGTCATGTCCAATTGAGATGGCGGGGAGCTCGATACTTCTGGAGCCGTAAAACCTGCAATCAGGCATAATGTAAAAAAAAATACAAAAGTTACAGCTTATTCGATTTACGTGTAATGTTGAAATTTTACTTGAACTTGAGGTTCGGCGTTGCGTCTCCGAGAGTCTCGGTCGATGAGAAGTACTGCCGCTCTTCATGCCGTATAAACTTGATGAACTAGGAATGGGGCTCAGTGTTAGAACACGATCGCTGGAAAATCAAAACGAGATCATCAAACACAACTTACGGACGTTAACGTGAGCATGAATGTGTGTGGACCCCGTATATACATTGGGGTTTCATTCATCATATATTCAGAGTGACTGGTCTTCAGTAAGTTGTTCAGTTCAAGCTACACTTCGCATTTTCACTTTATCATGAACACCTGAATTGATTACTTATTGATATTGTCAAAACCAGTCAGAAAAGCTAAAAAATATGACTTATTTACACTCACGGAATAGCATATTTCCCGAGAACAGAATCGCAACTGCTCACTCCACTCGTACTGGACTCGCTCGTATTCCTGACTCTACCTTCGTGAGCTTGGTCAACAGAATTCATTCTGCCGATGATGAGTCTGTTCTCAATCGGCATCCGATGCGCGCCGGGCCGCTCGTACGAGAAATCTCTTAAAATATCCACAGTGCGGGATTCCGGCATGAGGTTACGATTGTGTGCAGCTCCTTGAGACGGCAGGGTATGCGACTTTCGTTTGTCAGGTTCCTTTATGAAGGTAATTTTGTGATCAGGCACGTCTTCGTTAGTGGTAGTGGGTGGTTTGGGGGCTTCAGAATGCGTGCTTTCTGCCGCGCTGTCTGTATGGTCGGAGTGTTCGCTCGTCTCCACATCGAACACTTGGAAGCGGCGCTCGGGCGACGTGACGTCATTGTGGAACTTTTGGTCGGGAATCGGGTAAAAATCGTCCTGTATTATCGGGAATTGGTCGTGTCTCGTGTGTCTCACGCACAGCCAACCTGCAAGGGATTTGTACCCAAATGATATATTTTCATCTACATTTTAACTAAAATAAGCAAGGTTACAACAGACATAACACGAAGCTTATTTTAGACAAAAATTACGGAAAACTAAACATGTCAAAAATTAGTAGGTAAAGTATGCAACACGGTGTTGTCTACTACCAATCATAGGTACAAACTTACCAAGATCTGCCAACATATTGGCGCCGTCATAGGTACTGCCAATGACACCCGAGGACGTATAGCGCGGTCGCTCGCACGGAGAACACTTGGCAGTGTTTAGCAAGCGCGATGATCCGTGCCAGCACCGAGTCTTCCCCGCTCGCCTGACTGACCAGCTGTTGAAGCCCTAGTGGGTGCAGCGCGGCGTTACCCACCGCCCATAGAGACGCTTTCGTGTCCATTATCTCTATCTCCGATGCGCAAGTTTGACGCTGTAATGTCTAAGGAGAACATACACATAAAAAATATTATAAATGAAACAGATACAAAATTCAGATCTATTGTCAAGAAGACATTAATATCTAAGGCGTATTATAAAGTTAATAATTATATCATGGACAGGGAAATAATTCCGATCCGCATTAGCGATCCCTTCAAATAGTGAACCTACTGTGTTAAAAATAAAGTTATGTTGAATACTTGTGATGTAGAGATATCATTTAATAATATTGTAAACCTATTTAAAAAATATACCTCGTTGAGTTTCTTGCCGGATTCTTCTCACTCAACAGAGGTTTTTTTCGAACCGGTGGTAGTGTTTTTTTGACATTCATAAGTGCTTGTTTTAGCCTAAATTGAATAAAGATATTTTGACTTCGACTTTTTTGACTGTGTAATAATGGTAATTGTGAATGCACAGAGGCGATGCAACTGGCAAGCAAGGCTTGTTTGTCAATTTTTTTAGTTTTTTCCCGCAGCCCACCAAAATGCGGAACAATGGTTGGATTCATAACGACGAGTAAGTATCGTAGTGATAATTTATTTATCAATAAAAAATTACAGTAAAAAACCAAAGCGCTGTAAAATTCACAAAAAAAGCATACAAAAAATACACGAAAATAAAACTTATTTAGGGATTTTCATCCTTGCTTCCCTAAAGCGCAGGGATTCATCCTCCGGCCAGAAGTCGGAGTGCAGAGAGAGGAACATATGCCGGTGCTTAGTCGCCACTTGGAGTTTGAGAGCCTACGCGCCAGCTGACGCGGTTTGCACGGAGTGGGTGGACGCCTATTGAATAATAGTATGAGCAGAGCTAACGCGTCGCGTGCGACGGACTTTACCTGTAAACCGCACCCGCAGGCGTGCGCCCGCTCCGTCCACCAGCGCCAGCTGGCATAAGTAGGCCCTAAATAAAAGAGCGAAAGGCCCATGGGCAACTTTGTATGGGAAGTGTACCAAAAACCAACAGAAGTAAGAATTATGTCATTAAATAGGTCTTTACGTGTACTTAATTTCATTCTATGGACACCAAGTTGCAAAGCTGAGATATTCAAGCTTTATTCGGAGTAAAAATCTATGAGAAACTGTGATTTACCTGGAAAGTTCTCCTTATAATGGCTTTAAACACCCTGGAGGGTAATTAAGACAGATTTAATCGTGTACAAGTTGTGTAAATATAAAAATAAAAATATGTTTGTAGCCTTAACATTGTTCTCCAAGATTTCATACAAGCAAGATTTTATTTAAGGTGTTCTACCGATATTCTACAAGAAAAACACAGTTTCTCATCGATATTTTTTACTCTGACTAAAATATGTACGAGTATATCTCAGTTATGCAATACTCGTAGATTTCAACTTTGCGCCCATAGAACGAAATAAAGTAAAGAAGATAAGCAGACCTTTTTAGTGAGCTAACTCTCAGCTCTGTTGGTTTTAGGTCCATTTCGTGGCATGCTCCTTTGTATAATGGAGTGACGTACGTTGGCCAGCGGCGGAAGCGCGGCGGGCAGCAGGTGGCGGGCGAGCGGCGGGCAGCGCGCGAGCGCGGCGAGGAGGTGCGGCGGCGGGCGCGCGGCGCGCCGAGCCCGGCCCAAGCGTCCGCCGCTCTCCTCGCTCAGCGCCAGCGCTTCGTGGACGCCCGCCTCCACCAGCCGCACGTACCTGGCCGAATGATATAACTATAAACACGGAAACCAACCCTCCTCCCTGTACTAAGTTCCAGAGCTTTACACTTGTTTGTTTAGTGGTATAATAAACAAAAAACTGCAACTAGTACTATAGTCATCATCCCAGCCTATATACGTCCCACTGCTGGGCACAGGCCTCCTCTCAGAACAAGAGGGCTTGGGCCATAGTTCCCACGCGGGCCCAGTGCGGATTGGGAACTTCACACACACCATTGAATTGCTTCGCAGGGTTGTGCAGGTTTCCTCACGATGTTTTTCCTTCACCGCAAAGCTCGTGGTAAATTTCAAATGTAATTCCGCACATGAATTTCGAAAAACTCAGAGGTGCGAGCCGGGGTTTGAACCCACGACCCTCTGCTTGAGAGGCGATAGGTCAAACCACTAGGCCACCACGGCTTCCACTAGGCCACCACGGCTTGTAGTACTATAGTAGTTAGTGTATATTCAGAAAGAAACAGTGGCATCTTGCTGTGAATAGTCCCTACAACTTGTCCCTACAAAGGTTCTCTATCGTTTGCCCGAATTTCATATGCCCGAATGTAACGTTTTCTAGAATTTTCATTTGCCATAAAGTAATTTATTTCTGAAATAGTAATTTCTTTACAGTTGATATTAAACTAACCTAACCTAATACTGCATTCTATATGATGGCATTAAAAAAAAAACCTGAAAACAGCACGGTTCTATATATTTTATGGCAAACAAAATAGCAGGTGGTAGGACCTTGTGCAAGGTCCGCCCGGATTGCTACCACCATCTTGCTCGCTAATCCTGCCGTGAAGCAGCAGTGCTTGCACTGTTGTGTTTCGGCGTGGAGAGTAAGACAGCCGGTGAAATTACTGGCACTTGAGGTATCCCATCTTAGACCTCTAGATTGGCAACGCATCTGCAATACCCCTGGTGTTGCAGATGTTTATGGGCGGTGGTGATATCTTACCATCAGGAGACCCACTTGCTCGTTTGCCATTCAGTCGAATAAAAAAAAAAAAAAAAAAAACGTTGGTATGGCAAGTGAAATTCGGGCAAGTAAAGGTAAACACCCTACAACAAGTGGCAACTTTGCAGCTGATGGGTGCTAAAGTAACGCGTCTGAGCCGCCTAAATGAAAGTGCTGTATCAAAAGATATCCATTCAATTTTTGACTTAACATTGAGCTGTTAGAACATTGTCAACTTGTTATGCTGAGCTGCAAGCTGCAAGCTATTATACAACAAACTAATTCGTAAATCAACATTTAATTTCCTTAAAAATATGGCTAAAAAATAAGTAAACCAAATACCTATAATTATAGCTCCTGGTCCAGTAATCCAAATGCTTCTTGATAAACGCCTTCACTTTGAGATCCGGGGCTTGGCCTATGGCGGCAATTTCGAGCCCAAGCCAAATAAGGTACCCACGGTCGCTGGCCACCGAAAAATCCAGAGATGAAGGATCCATGGTCTTATCCAGTCGACAGTTGAGACCCAGCGCGACCCTCTGTAGCACAAGCTTGTCGAACAAAGCCTGCAATAAAACACAGTCTTGAAACGAAAAGATGTGATTGGGTACGCTGTGCGATTATGATCAGGTTAAAGAATTTATGATACAGCTTGTAATTTGAGTTCAAGTCATTAGTTTAACAATACTTGTGACTTTCTCACGAAAATGTATAGGTTTCTTATTGGATCACAAAGCCGTTTCTAAAATTTGCTTATAGTATAATGTATTAGTACCTGGGCGACCGAGCTTTGCTGTAGCTAAAACTCTAAAACAAGCGTTTTCCCAGAGATAAGACCAAGCTAGATCGATTTTTCATCCCCGAAAACCCCCCACATACTAAATTTCATCGAAATCGTTGGAGCCGTTTCCGAGATTCCCGAAATTTATATATGCATACGAGGGCTGCAATTAAAGTTTCGGGAATCCAAAACTTAGAAACTTAATTTTGGCACATAATAATACCTTTTTATAATCTCTAAAGTTTCAGTATCTTAACACACTGGCCAAATAGAAAAAAAAAGTAATGGTTCGGCTTCAATTGTTTTTTGAAGTCGTCGAGTCGCTGATGAAAATGGAATTGTCTTGTGAAAACTTAAGAGCTATGATTTATTATGACTTTCAAAGTGAATTAACACAAAAACCATGTGGTGGCCGGATGATTGCTGCTTTTAGTAATGAAGCACCTTCAAAGACTACAATATACGACGACGTGCGTGAAGGTCGACCAAAATCGGCCGTCACTCAAGAAAACATCGATGCTGTGCGTCAAATGATAAAAGAAGACCGGCACGTGACATACGGCTCGGAAAACAACTGAGTATCTGAACGGTGAAAACGTCGAACTCCTGGACCATCCTCCATACAGCCCCGACTTAAGCCCCAACGACTTTTTCACATTCCCCAAAATCAAGACGCCAGAAGAAGCAGTGGAGGCCTTTAAAATGGCCATTTTATCGACCCCTACTTCAGCGTTCAATAAGTGCTTTAAAGACTGGTTTGAACGCATGGAAAAGTGCATAAAATATAAAGGCGAATACTTTGAGAAACAATAAAAAGACTTTTGTCCAATTTAACTGCATATTTTTATCTATTCCCGAAACTTTCAGTGTGACCCTCGTATATGCAAGAATTGCTCGTTAAAAGGTATTAGAATTAGATGAAACCATGCAATTGTACCCTAGCTTTACCCCGCCACTTTACTACTTTCTACTTAGCGCAGATTTGGTCCTGGATTAGATTTTAAAATTAGTCGTGAGTTATGTTTGGTTAAACTGAGCATTTTGCTGAGAAACAAAAGGAAGAGCCCTGGGCCAAAGCAAAATAACCAGAGTTTTTCTTTTGTTAGTAAAATTAATGTTACGTAAAGAATAATAAATGGGATACCTTTTATCTCGAAATAAAAAAAAACCGGCCAAGAGCGTGTCGGACACGCCCAAGATAGGGTTCCGTAGCCATTACGAAAAAAATCAAGTAACATTATGTGCGTTATAACACAATTAAAACAGTTACTACAGTCTTAAAACCTATTACCAGAAAAGGAGCTTATCTTCACGGCACTTACGTCCTTTTGTTGAGAAGCGCAGTTTTTTGGCAATAACTCAAAAACGGTATATCCGATCATGTTGAAAGCAATTTTCGTTGAAAGTATTTATTAAGCGTTACCTTTTGCATATTTTTTGGACAAACGGTTTACAAGATAGAGGAAGGGGGACACAACTTTTCCTAATTTGGGAGCGATTATTTCCGGAAATCTTCACTTAATCAAAAAAGTTTTTGAGAAACCTTACTATCTTTTCAAAAGAGCTGTCGAACTATGTGCCGCACGTTAATGCGAGTTAAAAAAAAAACAATTTCTGTTCCGTGTATGGAGTGCCCCCCCGTAAATATTTATTTTTGTAATTTAACTACAAAACTAAATAGCGCCTTTGACAAGACATCTGTACTCCAAAATTCATTGATATACATCTTGTATTTTCGAGTAAAATGCCTGTGACATACGGACGGACGGACAGACAGACAGACAGACAGCCAGACGGACTTGATGAAACTATAAGGATTCGGTTTTTGCAATTTTGACTCCGGAACCCTAAAAATGAGTTGTTGTCAAGGATTCGCGAAAATGAATCCTTTGCAGACGAAAACGCGAGAAGCAATTAGCTAGCTGTGACTTATTAAAAGCACTCACGGGGACGCTGTAGGCTTCCTCCAGTATCATCAGAGCGCTCTTGACGACCGACTTGGACTCGTCCTTAATCTGCGCCACCAGCATTTGCAGTACCCACGTCTCCATATCCACGCCGCTCGCTTCTTCCACCTTATGCGAACTCTTCAAGTTATCTTGCACGTAATTCTTCTTCAACTTTGATCTCCTACGCAACAGTTCTTTGGATTTTTGTGACGCGCGAAGTAATACGTTGAGGAACTGAGTAGCGTAGAGCCTCGATGCGAGTATGCTGCATGTCAGGGTTTTGGCGAGAATGTCGCGAGGGTAGGAGTCTAAACTGTAGTCCAGACTTGACACTACAAGTTTTACGTAGCAGCTGTGATGCGTCTTCGTTGATAGTTCCAAAAGGCTGCAATGACGACGTTGTCGTAAAATAAATATGCATAGTGGTCGAATGTCGCGGTAAATTTAGCAAAAATACTGTTGCTTTTAAGCCCCGTTTGTAATGAAAATGGCGAAAGTTTGAAACAATATACAATGATATATTTTTTTAATTTATTTATTACATACACATATTATCTTTTGTGTTGTTGCTGATAGCAGCGGTGAGTGGTGGGTAGCTTGTTAACGAGTAATTCCAAACATTCATTGTCAATAGGCATTACAAAAAACTCGAACTGTGCTACGTATTTTTTCGTATACAGAGTTTAGTAGTTCTGTCATCTATCTCCTGACCTACATAAGTAACTTACTTGTTATACAGCCCGCTCTGTTTGAGTAGGCTGAGTCCGTGGTGCGAGTGGCACAGCTGCCCTATAAACAGGAAATACATCTGGCACATGGTGTTGCTCATATGCTGCGGGCTGAACAGACACTCGTGCGCACGCCGCCCTGTCTCTATCGCCTCCACTTGCCGGTTCACATCGGCGAAGAAATCTTCCAGTAGCTTTTGGGAGTCCGCCTGAATGAGATAGATATTATTTAAATAGATGATTACGACAAATCAAACACGTTTAAGCTACTTTATAGTTTTGTACGTGCCGATTTTTTTTATAGGGAACACCTGAAGCACCCGAGGGTTGCCGATGCGTTGCCAGCCTAGAGGGCTAAGATAGAATACCTCATGTGCCAGTAATTCTCCTAGCTGTCATACTAGCCATACCGGTACACAGGGTTTACCCCTAAAATGTCGACAAACTTTTAATCGAATAACAGTTCCTATTTCTTAGTCAACGTTTTCTATTTTTTAATTGCATCGAATATTCATTACCTCGAATGATTAAACTGAATATTTTTAAATCAACGATTTTTTATTTTTGGAAATATTATTTAATAGATAATTTATTTGGCAGAACTCCATTTCATATTTTATTATTTCATAATTTTTGAATGAAATTAATTAATTTATTTTTGTAGCTATTTATTTTTGTTGGGGTCGCAGTTCTAATCTAACCTACTCTCCTGATAGCGATTTATTTTTGATGAGGTTGCACTTGTAATCTAACCTAACCTACTTTTTTGGTAGCAATTTGTTTTTGTTTGGGTCGCAGTTCTAACCAAGCCATACCTACTTTTCTGGTAGCGATTTATTTTATGAGGCCGTAATTCTAACCTAATCTATTTTCAGATGTTTTATAATAATACTTCGAAGAAATAAACAGCGATATTTAGTTGTTCTGTCTCATGAATAGTTGATGAAATGTATTTTTGTTTTAATATGTTATAAATAGTCGATGAAGTGAAATTACTCCAAGAGAAAATATTAGTATTGAATATTCTATGAATTGTTTTCGATGAAATGAAATTCGATAAATAGTTTGTCGACATTTAACGGGGCACCCCTAATTCTGACACATAAAAGGTTTTTACATAAAATGTCAAACTGTGTATGGAGTTCGCGCGGCAAACCGTCGAACGTTGGCTCGCGCGATAGCCGCGCACTATGCATACCGTGGCGCCGCGCACGGCTGCTCAAACAAAATACAGGTTTGCCGCGGTCGAACAATGCATACGCAGCTTAATAGTGACATCGCATTGACCGAGACGGGAAAATCAAAACAGTTATGACTATACATACATCGTGGTGCCTCAGCAGATGCCTGATGAGCTGGCAGCCGGCGCGCGTGGCGGCGTGGCCGGTGGACGACGTGGACAGGTCCGTGTGCGAGTACTTGTTGGCCGACGGCCGCAGGTAGTTGATGATGCGCGCGACCCACGCCTTGTGCCGGCTGTCGCACAGGTCCACGATCGGCGCAGTGTCGCTCTCCTGAACGCATGCGCAAAACAGTGCTTTGTTATGTAATGCCAGATCACATTGCATATCAGAAACTGAAATATCACTGTGATCACCCGTTGAATGGCATTGCCGCCATTGTGATGTTTGCATTCAGCACATTAACTATCACCCTAGGGCCTGTGCTATGTTATGACATGAAATAAATTGAGTAACGAGTGATGTGATGACTTATGTCGGTACTGAAACATGTCAGCATTACTTTCATCTCTTTTATTGGGCTAAAGTTGGAAATAAAGCTTCTCGCAAGTAGGCAAAACGATAGTTGATACCTTACACACCAAATTCAGGCGATACCGATTACCGAATGATGTTTGTTTTATTTTATTCGTGTAATGTATGGCATGGCATTACGTGGCACTGTGATACTTGTGATATCACTTGCATTACTTAATCGTGTCTAGTTTCTTGGAATATTTTACTTATTTATCTGATTTTGAAGTTTGAAAAAATATTTTGAGTGACCCTAAAAATAAGAAGATCCCGTGCGAGCAGAAAAAAACGGAGTAATTACCTTCAAAATGGCCCGTATTATTTCCCAATTCCACGTGTTACCATCTTTATTTTGCATGACCAACGTGCACCGAATCAAATTGTCACTTTCCCGTTCGAACAGATTAAAAAAGTTAGCCGATTTAGTCACTTTACTGACCGCGGCACTAGTCCGAGAACTGACACTTTTACTCTTCACTAACGCGCTGACGTTTCTGGTGTCGACGTCGGCGCGCGAGCCGACACTATGCCGCTGCTTCGGTTCGGTTTCACTCTCGTTGTCAGATTCGTTGAGGAATTCGATGCTGTTGTCTCTATAGAGGATAGGTTCCGGCTTAGCCAGGTTGGCGTTGTCGATTTCTTTCCTCGTTTTGGCGGAGTCCTCTGCTCGCTGTCTGTAAGTCCCGCCGCAGTACTGTATGATGTGGTCGAGGAACAGCGAGTGTGTAGCGGGGCGCGCCTCGTGGATGGCGAGGAGCCGCCTGAGAGCCGCCACGGCAGCCAGGGCTTGCGGGCGCCCGCTGGCCGCTTGCGACATCAGCAGCGGCAGCGCCGGCGTCACGTTGCACACTTGAGGAGGCAGTAACAGGTGGATCAGATGCAACAGCTGGCCTACAAGTACGGTCGCACGGACGGATATGAACGTGTCGCTAGTCACTATCACTTCAGTTAAACCGTCCAGTAATCCAACCTGAAACCAAATTAACGTTTTATTATACTGCTCAAAAACACAAAATTAGAAAGCAGTATAAGATTTATCGTTACACTACACTTCGCACGCGAGTTAAATGTCGTTTAAGTACTATTAGCGGAGCCCTAACTAGAATATAACAACTATCAATAAGCGTACAAGGTGAGGCGTGCGGACGGATATTCCCACTCTTTTCCCCAGACCCCGACAGCATTTAACTAGCGCGCGAAGTATTGCTATGATTACATTAAGTTTGATGGATTGTGATCCAACCTCAAATATATTTAGTAATTTCAGTCGTACAAATCAACGCACGTAAAAAGAGCTCCTGGCGATATACCTGCGCAGTGGGGCGGGCGGCGGCGGCGGAGCAGTGGGGGACGCGGGAGGGGGTGTAGGAGCCAATGAGGAAGGTGGGAGCGCGCGTGCGGCCGTCACGTCATTGGCTTGTTAGTTGACAGATGCGCAAACGTATCCCCTCCACTAGCCATCCAGAGCTCTTTTTACGTGCGTTGACTTGTAATTACCTCTAAGAAGCACTGAAGTAATAGCGCAAGGTGAATTTCCGTTATGTCAGATCCAGTTGCACCAAGATGAGGTAGAATGGAGATGCCTTCAGCGGCTATAAAGCCTTCGTTAAGTCGCCACGCGTCCTGAAATTGTTCGCATTTAGCAACATGATAACTAAAACTCAAACAACAATTCAAAGTAATACTTACTTGAAAGTCAGAAGGATCAACGGCGTCTAATGCGACGGAAATTTCATCCGTCCATTCTGGCTGAGGTAAGCCAACCAATTCATACAGTAGATCTAGTATAGCTTTCTGAAAACAAAATCCTTCATTTTGTCAAACAATAAAGACACATTCGAAGAAATAAAAAAAGATCCGAGTTGAGACAGAATTTTTATAATTAATTAAAAAATACGAACGTTTTAAATTTTCAATTAGACAGAGAGATTCGACATGGGCACGACACATACTATACCTTTGTACAAGTATCTTAAAGTTTGTCAGTTGTATTTTGTTAATTTTCTTTTGTACAATAAAGAGTTTACATATGTATGTAAACTACATACTATAATCATGACACAGTACATCACATGTACAGTCAACGTCATAAATAAGTGATCACTTTTGTACCTTGTCACTTTAACGTCATGTTTGAAAAGCCATACGAAATTGTGTAACGACTGAAAGCGACAAGCTACAGAAATTATCACTTATTTATGACGTTGACTGTACTATGACGTTATACGACACAACGACCAGAGAAAGTTCACACATAATTCTTCTCGAAAGTGATTTCGTGCCTTCCTTATTTTCTAAACAGATGATTTTTACGTTATACTTTTTATTTTCTATTTTTCTGCCACATTCATTTATTTCAACGAAAATTTTGTCCCATGCTATTTCCAATTTAAAAAAAAACGAAGGTTCTCGGAGTCGCACATACTCGGACTTCCAATCTGGGCAGGTAGAGCGTGGACACCATGGCCCTCAGTCCGCCGGCGTTCCGCGGGTGGCAGAAGTGCAGCAGCCCCGGCCAGCTGCGCAGCACGCACAGCAGCGCCAGCCGGCTGCAAGTGAACCGCATCTCGCGCTCGTCTCTGAAACACACATACTACTTTGACAAAGGAAACAAACGAACAAAACATTCGTGACACATGAGAACAAAAAATATTGGTCAAGTGCGAGTCGGACTCGTACTCATGGGTTCCGTAAACAGTTCAGTAAAAGTTTTTCTTAAAATTCTTCTAATATAAGTTTTTTTGGCTGACTGTATTTTATGCCGCTGGTTACCAAAGTACTCGTCCAGACGACAAACGAGTCCAAACTCGATGCGGTCGTGTCGTTTATCAAAAAAGTTCATATGGTCACCCGCTAGCTTTAGCATCAGATCAACTCCATGTTATAATAATATTGCATTGTCATCGGATTTATACATGCGTGTAAAATTTCAGCTCAATCGGTTGAAGATAGCCACTTCAAATTTGAATTGAAAGATTCCACCCGAGCAAACATAGTTACATTAGGTACACTGCAAATAAATATTATATGCTTGTAATAAGTTTTTCTTAAAAATTTAATTTTTAATACAAACTTTTTTTGCCGAATGTACTTCTTGTTGACTGTACTTGCACTGTCGTCTAAACTACATATCTGTACCAAATTTCAAGTCGGTACTATTAACTGTTGAGGAGTTCCTTCCTGCAGAGACGATCCTGGCAGGACCACCAAGATGTCACTACCAGATTATTGTATTGTCACCAAATTTACATAAGTATGCCAAATTTCAAGTCGATTGGACCACAGGAAGTGGGTCAAATTTAGCTTCCAAGCAATAAATAAATAAATAAATAAACAGGGCAAGCTAAAGAAAAGCTTCTAAAAATATCGCCGAAATGTAAGCACTTGTGCAAGTATTTCGAATAAAAAACAATTTGTATTCTCATCCTCTTTGATTCTGGCTGTTTGCTTCTGAAGCCATTGCCCGCAACTTGCCGCGCGCAGCTAAAAAAAAATATTGACAGATCTCGGTTCATTCGCGCGAAATTCGGCGGACTTCGTATGTTGTGTAATTAAATATAAGAAGCTCGACTAGTAAGAATAAATTTTAAACTGTAAATAGTGTTAAAAGACTTAGTAGGTTTTTTTTATGTAAAAAACAATAGGTAAACATAGTGATTAATACGGTGTGGATTTGGCGAGCGCTTTATCAAAGTTGGCTTCATTGAGGTTTGTGGTTCATAAATTGCTTTATTAATTTTGCACAAAAACGAATAAACCACACAATCAGACAGTCACTATATTATACTATCGAAGCTTTTATAAAACATCATTAAAATCGCAAACGACATAGCTATACCCGTTGCTAGGCGACTCGGTCGCATTAGCAACGGCTAATAACGCCTAGCAACCAAAAAAAGCTGAAATAACACGTTTCTTGTATGACGACTCCCTTTAATTTGTAACTTTATTTTATTTTTAGTATTTGTTGTTATAGCAGCCACAGGAATACATAATCTGTGAAAATTTCAAGTGTCTAACTTTTACGGCTTCTGAGATAGAGCCCTGTGACAGACGGACAGACAGACAGCGGAGTCTCAGTAATAGGGTCCCGTTGGCACCCTTTGGGTACGGAACCCTAAAAATGAGCATGTCACGAAATGGTCCCAAACCAGCAAACTGCCGGTCTTGCGAACGGCGCTGATGTTCTTTTTCGACCATCTGATGACCATACCCACATACAAAACAAGATAATGACAAAGTGAAAACGACACAATCTTCGGATTAAAAAACAACACTAAGGGGCTGGTTCACCAGCCCTGAAACAGCCCCTAAACATCATGTGGATTACTCCATAGGCATAGACTAGTCTCATTTACCCTTTCGGGTCATAACAAAAAAGAAAGAAATAAAGAAAAACAACATATAGGCCAGGCCACGCTAACTATACGTTATGCCTATCCAATTTATTAAAAGTGTAAACAAACCGATTTCATCAAAATTCTTGTATAAACACTCACTGGATCGAATCAATAACACATTTATCCTTAGATGAATGATTGGTCTCGCGCGCTCGCTCGACTAGATACCGCCGGCGTACTTGTCAAATGCGGCAACAAATAGTACGCCGAATTCGGCGTACCCGAGCCCGAGGCGAGTCAGTCGCCTTGCAAACTGTGCGTAAGGTGCATGAACCGAATTTGTGTTAAATTTTGGTCATAAACCGAACTGATGAAACTGTTTAAAAATAATACTACAAGAAATAAGAAGGACACTGGGATCACATACCATCAGTAAATATCGTATAATTTCGAAATTACAAAATAAAATAACATGAACCCTAAACGCCATTCTGTGTTGCCGCGTACACAAGAATCAAATTCCCCGTGGTTGAGATTTTAATAAATTGAATTTTATTGTTATCATCATTAAATGATGATAAATTTTAATAACTTATTTTATTTAAGTATCTAACGTAATTATTGTATATACATAACCTAGTTCTATATTATTTAATGTTTATCTTTGTGATATATAAATTGTTACCCGACACTATTTAATTAAGGGGTGAATGTGTCTTAAAATTAAAAATGTTTTTCGTCTTCCCATTCAAAAAGCCCAATCAGCTGATTTACTTAGGTATTACGGGAAACGAATATTTTTTTTTTTGTATTTCTACCCATTTTCCTGAAATGTTAACTTTTTACCCGACTGCCCGAAGGAGGGTTATGTTTTTCAAGCGTATGTATGTAAGTATGTATGTATGCATGTATGTATGTATATTTTGTAAACTTTTATTTTTATTTTAGTCTTAATTAACCTGTACATTATATTAGGTTTAACTATAGGTGCAACGTGTTATCTTAAGTACGCAAAACTTCTTAGTTGGTGACTTAGTCCATGAATTTTTAGTAATAATTTGTAAATATTGAATGTCCTTAAATATATATATTTTTAATTAAAAGTGAGGCCTGATCATTGATATACCTACATCATACCTACCATTTTTTTAAAGAAGAAACCTACGCCTAACCTGTACACAAACATATTAATACATTCACTCTTAATTACTTCTTCATTTCTAAGTATTTCCCAAGATACATTTTGTAACCAGTAACTTAATAGACCACAGAATAATTTATTTTCCCAATAATTCGGGTAACAGTGGAGCAGCTGGCAACACAATTCGTCACGCACACTAGCATCCTTGCAAATTGTCTTACACCGTTCTTACGCACACTACAATATTGAGTTGCCGCATTCACGAACCTTAGTT
The DNA here is from genome assembly GCF_025370935.1 of Choristoneura fumiferana. Classification (NCBI taxonomy): domain Eukaryota; kingdom Metazoa; phylum Arthropoda; class Insecta; order Lepidoptera; family Tortricidae; genus Choristoneura; species Choristoneura fumiferana. The sequence continues at coordinate 7,080,763 of NC_133483.1, read as the reverse complement.
TTTAAGTAGCGCTGTATCTAGTCGAGCGAGCGCGCGAGACCAATCATTCATCTAAGCATTTATCTATAATTCGTGTCTTTTAACTAGATGTCTAATCAGTAATCAATTTTTCACCAAAATTCACTTGATTTCAATATTTATTTTTCATTTGAAAAATCTTCGTCAAAATCTGACGTTATTTCTTGATTGAAAAATGTGTATATGTAGTAGCATAGACTAGCGTAGACATGGTGGAAAATTTGACATTTTAAAAATCGATTAATGCGCGGATAAATGAATAATTGATTTTTATTTACTTTCCTTAAAATTAAAAAATAGTTATTGCTTTTATAATTGAATAAACAGTCTTTGGAATGAATCAAGCATTGCAAATAATAAAATAGACAAAAATACTTTGATGTATTCAATTAATAAATTAATCGATTTACTGAACAGATTAATTATTTTCTAATAGGTTCTAGGTTTTCACATCATTGAATGTCTGTGGTCGGATAAATGGCGTCTTTGTTTACACTTTTCATTAATTGGATCAAAATACAATATACCGTTACAAATGCGTTACCAACTGTTCAAGGCGTGAGGTAACGAGTGAGTTGACAAGTGTTATGATATCGCCTCAGACAGAATAGCGATAGCAAGCTGTATCACGGGTGGCGCTTGTCATCACGCGAAGTTTCGCGGTATTAGGCATTCAGTTGTTGTCAAACGCAGCCCGTCGAGCGAGCGATCGCGGCGGTCATATTACTTACCGAAATTTAACAGAAAAAAATCGGTAGGCCTGTGGCCGGTCTCGTTCAACATGCATGACACTCCGCCATATGCGCCGCAAACACATGCTTTCGCTTTTGTAATACTAGGATGATTAGAGCAACCGTTACTTGTTGGCGTCGCTGGCAACGGGGCGGAAGTGGAAATCACAGTAGGGGAAGCTGAGGCTGGTGAGGTCTATTCTGGCAGCGGCGCGCGAAACGGGGTCGTTCAGCGTATGCAGAAGGACTCCGCACAACGCCTCCGCCATGTGTGGGGTCGCGCACTCTGCGAGCTGGCGCGTCACCGCCGTCACGCCGCCGCATGCTATGAACAGCTCCGGGTTCAGTACGCCTGCGAAAACGACTCGTATAAACCACAACAGGATAGATACAATACAATAGTGACTTTTTTACATAAATCTGACCCATGTTTAACCCTTATCTCACCTGATGAAAATTTAAAGTGCAGATGAGACCAAAGGTCTTACTGATTCAGTAACAGCCTATTGACTCTAGCGTTTAAGAGCCCTTATAGAACATCACGTTATTACTATTTATTGTATTGATGAAATTACAAGGTAAGCAATAGGCGGCCTTACCATTTTACACCTTTTAGATAGCTCTCTATCTATTTACCTTAATTCACTGATTTTTTCATTTATTTATATAGTTTTCCGTTAAAAAATATTTTACATAAAAAACCTACTGTAACTTGTCTAGAACACATTTTAAAAACCACAGTAAATCGAACCTGGGTTTTTATTACTCCGGGAACGCATCAGGCATCACGCATTCTGGATTCATCAAAGTTTCTTTGAAGGATGAAGTTTATGAATTTATTGAGTCAGATTTGGACTATTGGCTCAGATCATTCTGAACGAATATGTTGCTACGATTCCCCAGTCCGATTCTAAAATTAGCTCGAGTTTCAGAATCTGCATCATTTTTCAAGCTGAAAAGAAAGTCTCGAAACCTTCTTACATATCTCAGCCATCGTGGCGATAGCGGGCCTGGAAAGGCGGTCGGGCGCGGCCTCGCCGGTGCCGGCGCGCGCGATGGCGGCCAGCCCGCGCAGCAGCCCCTTGTCGACGGTGGCGCCGCGCTGTGCCCGCCCCCCCCGCGCGCGCCCGCCACCGCCACCACGCGCCTCACCACGCGCAGCGCTTGCGCTCGCTCCTCCTCGTTGCGGACCATTATATCCATTGACCTGTTGATTGTCTCAGGTTGATTAAACACTGGGTCACAGTTCAGTTGGTTCAATAGTACATTAACCATTATAATACTGACAAAACGCAATATGCATAAGGTCTGGGACAATGCAATACAGCAAACCTAGCTTTTACAATAGGGTTGCAGTTCATTAATTCAATCAATAGTAGGTAGTACATTGAGAGCATAAAACAAGCCATTTTACCCGAGGCGTTCATATAGCCACCCGAGCCGGTACGGTGAGGGTGGATACACACGTCGAGAGGAAAATGGGTTTAATGCTCGAGTTTTACACTCTTGCTTTACACTTCGATGGCGAGGAACTGAAATAGCAATGGTGGAAACAATTTTTCACCTACTATGTACCTTTTATTGTTCACACATTACTATTATAATTATATTTTTTTCGTTTTATTGATCTATTTTAATTGATTTGATTGATTATTAGTTTTATATAAATTAAAAATGTATTAAAAAATATATGTAGAAACTTCTTTGTTTGTGGCTGTTTAAACCTGATTGCCTTGGTCTTAGACGAAGATTTTACTTTATGCACTAGAGCATAAAAACTCATTTTATGTTGCCTAGATCCATAAACACGAACTTTACGAGCATGAGAAGTGAAAAAATATGCTGAATCTAGGTGACCTAAAATTACTTTTTAGTCATTTTTAATTTATATAAAACTTAATAATCAATCAAATTAGGCAAAATAAAACTAAAAACCTATAGCAATGCATGAAAAATAAAAGGTACATAGTACCGAACAATTGCTTCCACTGTTGCTGTTTCATTTCCTCACAATCGAAGTGAAAAGCAGTCTAAAACTCGAGCATTAAACCCATTTCCCCTCGCCATATCTATCCACCCTCGCAGTACCGGCGGCGGACTATATGAACGCCTCGGGTAAAATGGCTTGTTTTATGCTCTTGTTGTACAATCTACTATTTCGCTTCTCATGCTCGTAAAGTTCGTGTTTATGCTGGATCTAGGCGACATAAAATGACTTCAATTTTTCAATCAAATAAAAAAATAAAACTAAAAATTTATAGTTTTATAGCCATGCACGAAAAATAAAAGGTACTTACACAAACATTGTACAATTTACTATTGATGCCTTGGGCGTTTTAACCCATAATTACTGGGATAACCACTAGCATTGAGGTTATAAGATGCAAGGAGGAGGAGAAGGAGGACCATAAGGCGTAGTTTTCAATGATTTGTTTTATTAACCCTCCATGCAAAATGATGGAAGAGTTTGACACCAATGTCTGTCTTGTCAACAAGTACATCAGACAGGGTTTTGCATCCAGAAACTTGGTTTTGGTACAAAGGAGAGTGTAATATGTACCTGCGGCTCCCCATAAGGCTGACAGTCACATTTGGTGTACTAAAGGCTCGTTGAAATATAAGAATAAAAAAATGACTGTCTGTCTGTGGCATCGTAGCTCTCAAACAGATGGACCGATTTCAATGTAGTTTTTTTTACGGTAAAGCGAGTTTCATCAAAATCGGTTCAGCCGTTTTTGATATTGAACTTTAAAATGACAGGGGTTTTTCAACTTTTCTATTAATAATAATAATAAATTAATACATATTACATTTATGGGCTGACGTAGCCAATCTTTGCAGAGAATATCCATATGCAAGCAGCACGGGTTAGAGCACCATTGATATAATTAGCTTTTCTAAGTTGGTTGGGTTATTTAAAAATACATTTACACTGCATTACAGTTTTGAGCTTAATGCATTTTAGTACATATATGTAAACGAGAATTCTCTAAATACTCTTACACTAAATAGTGCATGCAAATTGGGACATTTGATGATAGTGCAACAATTTACAATATGGTATTTTTACCCCTGAAAATGCTATACACTATATTATGTTTATGTGTATCCATCTCTTTCTAAAATGCTTTTCTCTATGAAGTAGGTATGATGCTAATTGCATGTGCATGCTAGTATGTCTTCCTCATGCATTCCTCATTCCTCGTGCATGGTATATGTAGGTAGGTAATTCGATTACTATCCTCTCATTTGAAATTAGAACAAATCATTAATAAGTACTATACAAAGATATACTTGGCATTCTATTATCACAAAGATAAGGACGACATTTCCTTGGACGTTTGAGAAAAAATAGTTTTTCCATTTGATAACATGCATTGACTGGCTTTGATTTATAAAATAAATAGAAAATAGTCAAATACTGAATTTGCAAACATTCACTACGCAAGCTGGTCACACTGAGGTACTGACGCCGGCTACCAATGGCATACAGTGGCTCAATCCCTAGGTAGGCATCCACACCAGTGCTACATACCCTGACTGCACACTAGTACTACCAATGCATGACATTTTCATTTCATTCAAAGTTCTAATGTTGCTGGTAGAAGTCTACCTAGAGCCCAAGCTTTGCACTGCAGTATCATCTAAGATTAAATTTACATTCTACAAGTAAAAACTTACCTTGTGACAAGATATGGCAACTTTAAGTTATTAAACATTGCAACATCATTTTCAGTTCTGATCAAGTATCGTAGTACTCTTAAAGCTGCTGCTCGTAACACCATTGACTCATCAACCAGACTTATTCTGATGCTAAAATTAAATAAAAACCAAATCTTAGTTACCAAGTTATCAAATACACTTCTTTTGTTATTTAATTTTGTTTATCTATTTTTATATTTTGCATAGCGAGCATGACAATATTTAACAGATCATAATCTAATTCTCACTAACAGAAAAACATTTACTTAATATCAATTTAAACCTTTTTAACAAAAAAATTAAACTGCCAAAAAACTGTTTTTTATTTATTTTATATTTTATTCCCACACTTAGGATTTTTTTCCAAATTTATATGGGACCGACTTCAGGGTATTCCCCTTATCTCTCTCCAATAAAAAAGAATTATCGAAATCTGATACTCTGTAGAAAGTTATGGGTGGTCATACATAAAAAAATATATACAAGCGTTGACTTGAAAAACTTGTTTTTTTTTCTACAGTTGAAAATTTATTAAAATCAATGTTAAATCTTAGGCCAAACACATAATTTAAATAAGAAAGTTATGACATTTGAATTATTTGCCCAGCATATCAAGCAGAAATGTGAAACCAGAAAAATGATTTATTTTGAGCTGCTTTTCCATCATCCAAATAACAGACCAAGCACTGCACTATAGTTCCAATAGATGCCAGAAAAATAACTCGAAAAATAAAATGCCACTTACCATGTCATCAACTCATCTGAAGTAAATCCCAAATCATTAATGTCATCTTTGCCTAGAAGTGTCACCAGTGCATTTAAGTAGGAAAGTCTACGGGTTTCTGAATTACTCTTCTGTGCCCCCTTGAACTTTGTAATCTTTGGCGGCGCAGTTTTATTGGTGGGTGACACTTCATGGTAGAATGGTCTTGATATGTACAGCCCTTCAATTATTGCTGTGACATTTTCCATAGGTGTTTTGTTTTTCGTATCCAGTTTAAACAAGTCTCCATAGTTTTTACCTATATGAAAAGTAATTGGGTCAGTATCATTTGTATAGTCATAAAAATGATTCATGTTCAAGTGTAAAAAAAGCTACATGGGTTTACAATTTAGTAAACAGAAATATAAAAATGAGTTTTTAGAGAAGATACATTTATGAATTTGAGTTTTAACTATGATAATATTGAATGCAACATGGCCAGTAAAGTGTGTAGTGTGATAAACATTCAAACCTATTTCAATAACAAACTACCTTCTCACTACCTCAAGTTTCTAACCTCATTTAAACTTACTTTCCAGGAATATGCTTTCAATTGTTTTTTTAATGTATGAATATCACTTTGTTGTGCCTAATTAAAATAAAGACTAATCAAGCATTACCTTTTCCACGACTGTACCAATTTTCAGAAGTAGCCATTATAAAATCATTTCATGGCACAGTTGATGAACGAAAGAAGCTCATGGTATAATAAGTCACGACAATGCTTTCTATTAACCACAAAATTAATAAAGGAAAAATGTAACAAAGTACAAAATGTTATTGACAATTTTCTAAATATTATTTACGAAAGCTTGCTTGACTTGATTTTGAGGTTATATTGGGTATCAATGTTGCTATACTTTAATGACAGTAAACACTGCAGTGCGGCATGGACGCCACTTTTTATAAAGCTTTTTTTACAACGAAATTTGTTTACATTAGCAGACATTAACTATGCAATAAAGGAACTTTAATTACTTATTATTGTTGTTTAATTAAGCTAAGATTACTACGCTAAGATACTAAGCTAAGATTACTACGACGAGACTTGTAGGGTTCCGTAGTTAACAAAGAACCTATAATTATGTAAAGAAGAAAAAAAGATGTTTATTTATTTATTTATTTATGTTTTCTCATTTACTGTGACTATGTCTGTGGGGCTACTACGAAATTCGAAAATCGAAGTTTCTATCGTCCAACAGCCCACGGGCGTCCGATGGTGCCGCCGAGATATCGGTGTAGTCGGCTCCTATATCCGATATCGGGCCGGACAATGTGAAAGACAGGTACAGTCAAGTGCGAAAATAAATATCTATTCGAACCACTCAAAAATATGTCTGTTGACTTTGACTTTGACTTTGACTTTGAATAAGTTCATATTTTTACACTTGACTGTATATATTTCGTACATTTTACTTGCCCCGCAGGGCTACTACGAAAGTCGAAACACGAAGTTCGTGTCGTGCGGTCCCTCTAACACTTCCACTATTTAATACGAGAGTGAGAGGGACGGTACGATACGAACTTCGAGTTTCGTAGTAGCCCTGCCGATATCGTATCCGTCGTCGGATACCGATATATCGGATCGGATAATGTGAAAACGCTCTGACATGATTTTTTTTTTGAACACTTGAAATGATCGTGTATATTTTCTTGTTTAAAATAACAGTCGTGATATTTCAAATATTAGTCTGTGAAAACAAGCGTCCCCACGCTCCCTTACTATTTATGCTTTCAAATAAGGCTTGTATTGTATGCCTTTTGGTCTTTAACTTTACCTTTTCGATAGAAAAGTAAATTATGATTTATGACTGTCATTGTCTTGTCATTCAATTTCATTGTCAAATGCAAATGTCAAATCCCAAATTATCCACAATCATCATAGTACATGTAGTATTTATTGTAGTTTGTTTCCTACATAGGTACTTATTAATCTTCACGCTGTCATCGTTCATCCACCACCACCTCTCATATTTCGTTTTCTAGAATTTTTTTACCGTACAACGGCAAAAACTACTAGACACTGGCAAAATTGTCCTCCGATGGACAGAGCCATATTTTTTTAAAGAAACAACAACAGGTACTTATCTTATACTCTTTGGTTTTGTAGTTTGATTGAACCGTTATGAATAGTTTGTTTTATATTTTATCTACTGAGTTGAATACTGACTAACACGGATGGTATTTGTTTGATTAGATTTGATTTCATTATACCTACTAAACTAATCACTTTCTGTACAGGTAAGTTCTCATGAACTTCGTGAAGAACGCGGTTTTCATAAACTTTCTTAACAACATGGTTATCTCTTAAAAACATCGGGAACCCGTACTGGGTTTTATATATAAATAACAAAAAACGTTTGTTGCAGGGATTTCCTTTGAGTAAAAACTGTAATAACCGAAACATTAGCTTTTCAAATGGAACTTATGGAAGTTGATCCACCAGTCGCTCATCAGAGACCTGCCGATGAAAGAATTAAAGAGTGGACTAAGAATGAAATTTTTGATCTTCTTCAGACCATCAAAGTTTTTGGATCGCGAGACATCACACAAATAGGAGAAAACATTCCAACTAAATCAACAGAACAAATTAAAAAAGCTATTGAATATTATAAGGAAAAAGCTAACATGCAGGTTGATCCTACTGTTAAAAAAAAGTTTCCAACCAAAAAGAATGATATAAAACGGCCACCTGTACCATTAAACAGCTGGGCTAAGTTATTACAAGAATCTTTGAGCTTCACTGAACTGCACACTGAGACAGCAACTGCTTTGAGATTGATTGCTGAGTTTGATAATATTCCAGCTGCCAAGAACACAGACAATATTGATTTCAGAAATGTATATCATTCTATAGCTAATGCATTGGAGGGGAAGGCAATATCAGACAACACACCTTTGGCTGTCATTATAAATAAATGCATTGTTGATACAGCTTTGACAAGCAGAGCGTTCATAAGAACTGGAGCTTTGCACAATATTGTTGATTGGATTGATATGTCTGATAAACATATCCATGTCTTACCGAGGCCTACTGAAAATACCGAACTGTCAACATTAAGACATTTGGCCTCACAAAGATCTTATAACCCCTTAAACATATCTGAACAACATCTGAAGCCTAGTTAAGTCTTAGTCCAAGACTAAGCCCGAGTATCCAGTATTTTTAGTAGGTCATGTAATCATAAAGGTAAATAAGTAAATAAAATATTTCAGAGCATAAATAGTTTAATTTCATTTTATCAGTACTTAATAAAAATATTGCAGCGATAAGTAGTTTAGTAAACAGTTACAATTTATACTAAAATATTAAGGGCCTGTTTCACTACATGTCGACTAATTTTAACTGACGGATGTCAGTGATGTTTTGTTTTTTCCGAATAAAC
>NC_133483.1:6925429-7071642 GCF_025370935.1 Choristoneura fumiferana | reverse complement strand
AACCCACCCACACATATTGAACTGTTTTGCAGGTGTATGCGGGATATCTCCGAATTTTCACTCACCCAAAAGTTAATGGTAAATTTTATATGTAATTTCGTAATTGACTGGCTAGGTATATGTTAAACTGCGAGGTGCAGTTGCTATTTATCTATACCGGATAATCCTAAAATGAGTGATACGAAACCTGTATTTCAAGGTTTAGGTAGGTATTCCTCAGCCACATTCGTCGGTACTCACTTGATATCCACTGGTAAAGATAGTAAAACATATTGCAAGTAAAACTACGACCGACGCGAGGTGCAGATGGATGGATCTCATGTCGTCAAAGGCAATTACCACATTAAATCTCCATGACTGTGAACTTGCGTTTTATACAAGGGCGTGGTTTCAGCCGCTCGATTGTAGCGGAAAATCATAGTCTACCGTGAATATACAGGCAGCACGGCTATTACTATGTCGTACTTTTAAGTGCTTACCTATTAAGTATGACATCTTTCTTATTCGGCAAAATTAGGATATGTTTTTGGCAAGAGTCAAAGATCATATACAAAGGTGTTGATTAAATCACTGAAAACTTCAGACACCCCAAAAAATATTTTTTTCATTTTAAGTCAGTAGATTGCATTTATTTTGAATATCTTCATTATTTTAAAAGATATTCGCGTGTTTTGCTAAGTCAGTAATTCTACTTCATTTCTAACTCTACACTCATAATTAAATCATACATTGACAGCAAAACGGCCAATATTAATTATCGAAATTTGGCGCCTGTTGCAGTTGTAACTTTTTAGACTGGGCACAATAAAAAAGGGATTTAAAAACACAAACAGAACCTATTTTAAAACGTGTAAGTATAGGTACCTAATCGATTCTAATCTCGATTTTGAGCAAAGTATTTTCTGGTTTCAGTTATTTAGTTGGCCAGAGGTCGGATATGTTGACCGTTGGTAAGTGCATCACAATTTCATCATCATTTACTCCATAAGTAGGTATACGTCCCACTGCTTTGCACAGGTCTCCTTTCACAAAATCATTCACATGCATAGGTAGTACCTATCTAATAAAATAACAAAGCAAAGCGTTCCACTCCATGGATTGACTTAGACCTACCCTGTAACCTTACAATACCAACATTGTCCACGTAGTTAGCGGCGGCACACCACCAGAGCTGTGCGAGGATTAATTGTATTTTTTTACAAATCTTTCCTCCTTTTAACTTCTTATTGCGTGTCCCCTCTTGTTTTAGATGTCCTGTCAATCGCATAAAGGTTAACTGGAAGAGATCTCTCTAAGGGATAAATTTGCCCTTGTACAGTACTTCTCTTGTTTTCCCGTTTTTCTGCATCATTGTTGGCTTTAAAAAGCGAGTGTACCACTTTTTGTAAGGCCGGCAACACAAATGCAATTCCAATGGTAGTTTAGGTGCCCATAGGCGGCGGTGATTACTTTTTTTTTATAGGTCTATAAGGGCGAAAACGAGCATGCGGGTCACCTGATGGGAAGCAGTCACCGCCGCTCATGGGACACCTGCCAACACGAGGGTATCAAAGGTTGCCGGCCCTTTGAGAGGCTGATAGGCACTTTACACCGCGTGCCCGTTTATCAGTTTTTAAATCTGTTAGGTTTTATGTATTTTCTGTTAACATACCTACGTACACAATATAAATTAACGAAACCAATTACCATTATCCATACAATTAGGTACATTATACCACATTATACAATGATCGATTATGAGGTCCAAACCTTGCGTGGGTTGAAGTATAATTGGCGTATCTAGGGCTATGGCCCCTGACATACATGATTTTTGTGTGAAGATGTCAGTATTATAGAATTTCGAATTGGTAGCCCAAACATCCTGGGGTGAGCACTGGACAATACTGGGGTGGGCACGGCCCCCCCCCCCCCCACCCTTTATACGCTTGATCTTGATCCACCTATCATAATAATAATCATTTATTGTGTGGAATTCAGGTTACAGTTAATTACAGATATATAGCTGTGCAAATATAGTTCACCGAATCCTACCTTTACCTTTCAAGTGTAGGTATACACATTAACATCAACACAACATAACACACATTAACGATAAACTCTACACCACTGCTGGACAGGAATCTAGGCACGATTTTTTCCTATATATCAGGTTGCTTATTTATTTGGTTGGTTGCTGCTGCTTAGTAGCTAGTAGAAATAAGCAACCTGAGATATGTATGCATAGGAAAAAATTGTGTCTAAATTCCTGTCCAGCAGTGGTGTAGGGTTATAGTATAGCACGCAGCACGGATTGCGAGGACCGGGTTCGATTCCCAGTGCTGGTCTCTTTTTCTGTGCATCCATGTCTCAGTTGTGTTTTCGATAGAATTTAAAATGTCAAATATAAATGCCAGATATTCAATTAAAACACATGAATTTAACAGTTAACAAGTGTGATAATTTATAAGTGTAAAACCCAGCCACGTTCGACGCATCTCTAGAACCTACAGTGGAAAGCCACCTTACCTTTGCATGTCGTTTTTATTGGGCGACCTTGTCGATTCATCGTGTTGTGCCGCATGAAAGCACGCGCACAATGGGACACCGGGGATAAGAATGCGAGTGGGATTAAGTAAAGTCATCGTTAGCGAACTAACACGTAAATTACACATGCGATTTTCGTGCCCATCCAGGCTACTTCAGTTCAAGGGTACATGCCGTCTGTTTGTTTTGTATGTATGTAAAACTATTTATAAGAATGAAGAACAATAGATAAAAAACAATTTTGGGTATATTATTTTCATGAATGATATTGGAAGGGTTAGAATTTCAAAAAAATATCTGAAAAATTACTTGCCCACCTTGGTGCTTCCTGATATTATTTTGGAAATATTATTACAGAATATAATCGTAGTGGTATAGTAATAGTCTTAAAACCAAAGTAGAGTGTGAGTAGTAATAGTCGTAATTGCAGGGCAGGATTACATTTTCCACATGCTAAAACGAACTGCTTTTAGTGATGGGTTTGATCCCTGGGCAGATATTTATATAAAATGAATGTTTCTTCTCGAGTCTTGTGTGTATAATATGTATTTTTTCTATTTAAGTATGTTTATCTAGCACCAGTGGCGGCGTACGACCGAAATTTGTCGTGGGGCAAGAGAAATTCGCGAGGCCCTATGATGGCACACCACATTAGCTGACAGGTGTTTAAATGAGCAAAAAAAAGTGAGACTTTCGAGGCGCGAGGCCCCTCCGACTGCGAGGCCGTGGGCGGCGGCCACGTCGCCTAAGCCTAGCGCCGCCTCTGCCTAGTACCCATAACACAAGTTTTGCTGACTTGGGACTGGTTTTTGGTTTTTAAATTTTTTCGTTCCAACTTGAATATAGATTTATCTATTTATTTTATATCTTTAGGTAGCCATAAGGTCATAGTAGTCAAAATCAAACAATAATAATAATTACACCATTTAATTACCTGTACCATTAAACAGCTGGGCTAAGTTATTACAAGAATCTTTGAGCTTCACTGAACTGCACACTGAGACAGCAACTGCTTTGAGATTGATTGCTGAGTTTGATAATATTCCAGCTGCCAAGAACACAGACAATATTGATTTCAGAAATGTATATCATTCTATAGCTAATGCATTGGAGGGGAAGGCAATATCAGACAACACACCTTTGGCTGTCATTATAAATAAATGCATTGTTGATACAGCTTTGACAAGCAGAGCGTTCATAAGAACTGGAGCTTTGCACAATATTGTTGATTGGATTGATATGTCTGATAAACATATCCATGTCTTACCGAGGCCTACTGAAAATACCGAACTGTCAACATTAAGACATTTGGCCTCACAAAGATCTTATAACCCCTTAAACATATCTGAACAACATCTGAAGCCTAGTTAAGTCTTAGTCCAAGACTAAGCCCGAGTATCCAGTATTTTTAGTAGGTCATGTAATCATAAAGGTAAATAAGTAAATAAAATATTTCAGAGCATAAATAGTTTAATTTCATTTTATCAGTACTTAATAAAAATATTGCAGCGATAAGTAGTTTAGTAAACAGTTACAATTTATACTAAAATATTAAGGGCCTGTTTCACTACATGTCGACTAATTTTAACTGACGGATGTCAGTGATGTTTGTTTTTTCCGAATAAACAAAGATGGCATTACTTTTATCTGACATTTAAAGTTAGTCAACAAGTGGTGAAACAGGCCCTTAATCTTAAAATATCACATTTTACAGAGGTTGAAACAGGAAGTAAACCACCCAACCAGTAAAAGCTGCTCCTTATGGGACAAGTGTAAGAAAATGGCCACTAACCACTTCTAAATCAGGAAATATTGACTTCTTTGAGTACAGCAGTTAGTAATGTGCTTATCATTGATTAAAATAATGAATTTACTCATAATTAAATTGTATTTGATTCATGTAAAATTATTCATTTACAAGAGGTGTCAACAAACAGCATTTCTATGCTACAGTTATCACCTATGTGTTTAACCATTCCACAAATTTGCTGAACAGTTTAAGTGCTACGCTTATGACTCTGTCCCAAAAGCCGGACTCTTCTGGAGCTTGTTGCGGCGCGCTGAACTCATTGTCCTCAAACGTTTCCATTTGACGTTTTTCACGGACCAATGATTCTAACTGTTGCACATCATCTGGAAATCACAAGCAATACAAAGAGTTTGCTCTTTTGTATAGAAATATACGGATTAGGTATGTGTAGGCGGCAGGCATAGTTCAACTACTTATAAAGCGTCGGAAATCTGTTTGTTTAATTGAATGTGATTCCCTCGCGTCGCCCCGCACCTCGCCCCATGTGCAAGCGCGGTCTCACGTAGTACCTATTGGTATTTTTAAAAAAATATTGTTTGCTGAGCCTCTGTACGACATATGAAGACAGTACAAAAAATATGCACAGATTTTATCGACGAATTATACTGTTAACCTGCTTTTAGTACCGACTACGAACTCGTTAAGTGATAGCACAAATGTTTTCATGTAGGTAGTTTGTTGATACCTAACGTATTTTTAATTTATAATACAGTTGAAACTCAGAACATGCCGTAAGTAGGTACAGTCGAATGCAAAAATATATATACAGCCATAGTGTCAAAATATGTATACATCGACTTTATGTTTAGTGGCATAAAGGCGTGGGTATAGGTAGATATTTTTGACGTCTTGATAACGTATATATATATTTATGCCCTTGACCGTACGAGTAGAGTACAGTCAGCATCAAAAGTAGTAGATCACTTTTTTACTTTGTCGCATTGACACATTGACAATCTTGCATGGCGTTTAGTACCTATGTGGCTGTAAAGCGACAAAGTACAAAAGTGTACAGCTACTTTTGATGCTGACTTAAGTACCTATATACTTAATATGACTTGTGTTCCACGCAACTTACTCTGATATAACGCGTCACGAACGGCAATCTGAAAACAAGTTTTTCATCATTTATTGTACAGTCAAGTGTAAAAATATGAACTTATTCAAAGTTTCAAAAATAAGTAACGACTTATTCCGACGCAATAAGGCCGTAGTAACATATTTTTGAGTGGTTCGAATAGATACTTATTTTTGCACTTGACTGTACCTACAAAATTTTGTCGATAAAACAGTCCACGGCTGCATTGTTATGTTAAGACAAATATCGTAGGCTCTGGAATTAATTGGAAGTAGCGGCTGCTAGCAGTAAGTCGTATATCAGAAGCTAAACCTTGATTATGGCTACTAGTCCGATTAATCGACTCTATCCCTGCAGTAGGTAATTTTAAGAGCTTGTGCACACTAGCGTTTTTGCCGGCGGTTTCTAAGCGGCGGGAACGCGACGTGCATGCGGCGAGCACTCTGCGCTACCTCCGCGATTATTTGCCGCTAGCGTGACGCGGACCGTATATGACCGTACGTGGCTTAATCGCCGCGTCAACGCGACGGCACGCAGGCGGTGGATAATCGCGGAGATACCGCAGCGTGCTCGCCGCGTTCCCGCTCCGCCGAGAAACCGCCGGCAAAAACCCTAGTGTGCACAAGCTCTTAGTGAGCCATACGCTACCTTTTCATCAAAGTATCATGGCAATTTTGGATTTTCAAAATGCTATAAACTAGATATAAGCCGTGGTGGCCTAGTGGTTTGACCTATCGCCTCTCAAGCAGAGGGTCGTGGGTTCAAACCCCGGCTCGCACCTCTGAGTTTTTCGAAATTCATGTGCGGAATTACATTTGAAATTTACCACGAGCTTTTCGGTGAAGGAAAACATCGTGAGGAAACCTGCACAAACCTGCGAAGCAATTCAATGGTACGTGTGAAGTCCCCAATCCGCACTGGGCCCGCGTGGGAACTAAGGCCCAAGCCCTCTTGTTCTGAGAGGAGGCCTGTGCCCAGCAGTGGGACGTATATAGGCTGGGATGATGATGATGATGATAAACTAGATAAATCTGTAACCATGATTAGATTAGGTACCTACGTAATTAAATAGATTCCTTTTGTTTGCAACCAATTGGTACTCGTAGAGGTTAAACCCACCCAGTGGCGGCGGAGGACCTAATAAAATTTGGTGCGGGCAAGATAGCTCCGCGGCCCTATGATGGCACACCACACATTAGATGACGGATTTTTAAATGAGCAAAAAAACGGTAGACCTTAGGCTGGCTATGGCCCACCTCGCCTATGTCTATCCTAGTACCGCTCGCCTCTGACCGCACTCTACCTTTTAGATGAAGTAATTTCAAGCTTATTTTGACAACATCGGTCTCTAGCCGTATACGTTTCACTACTGGCCACTCCAAATGTGAAGGCTTGGTCTATAGTTCCAACGGGTGTAATGATACGAACTTAACCCACCCACACATTATTGAACTGTTTTGCAGGTGTATGCGGGATACCTCCCGATATTTTCACTCACCCAAAAGTAAATGGTAAATTTTATATGTAATTTCGTAATTGACATGACAGGTGTACCTATATGTTAAACTGCGAGGTGCAGTTGCTATTTATCTATACCGGATAATCCTAAAATGAGTGATACGAAACCTGTATTTCAAGGTTTAGGTAGGTATTCCTGAGCCACATTTCGTCGGTACTCACTTGATATCCACTGGTAAATATAGTAAAACATATTGCAAGTAAAACTACGACCGACGCGAGGTGCAGATGGATGGATCTCATGTCGTCAAAGGCAATTACCACATTAAATCTCCATGACTGTGAACTTGCGTTTTATACAAGGGCGTGGTTTCAGCCGCTCGATTGTAGCGGAAAATCATAGTCTACCGTGAATATACAGGCAGCACGGCTATTACTATTGTCGGTACTTTTAAGTGCTTACCTATTAAGTATGACATCTTTCCTTATTCGGCAAAATTAGGATATGTTTTTGGCAAGAGTCAAAGATCATATACAAAGGTGTTGATTAAATCACTGAAAACTTCAGACACCCCAAAAATATTTTTTTCATTTTAAGTCAGTAGATTGCATTTATTTTTGAATATCTTCATTATTTTAAAAGATATTCGCGTGTTTTGCTAAGTCAGTAATTCTACTTCATTTCTAACTCTACACTCATAATTAAATCATACATTGACAGCAAAACGGCCAATATTAAATTATCGAAATTTGGCGCCTGTTGCAGTTGTAACTTTTAGACTGGGCACAATAAAAAAGGGATTTAAAAACACAAACAGAACCTATTTTAAAACGTGTAAGTATAGGTACCTAATCGATTCTAATCTCGATTTTGAGCAAAGTATTTTCTGGTTTTCAGTTATTTAGTTGGCCAGAGGTCGGATATGTTGACCGTTGGTAAGTGCATCAAATTCATCATCATTTCACTCCATAAGTAGGTATACGTCCCACTGCTTTGCACAGGTCTCCTTTCACAAAATCAGTTCACATGCATAGGTAGGTACCTATCTAATAAAATAACAAAAGCAAAGCGTTCCACTCCATGGATTGACTTAGACCTACCCTGTAACCTTACAATACCAACATTGTCCACGTAGTTAGGGCGGCACACCACCAGAGCTGTGCGAGGATAATTTGTATTTTTTTACAAATCTTTCCTCCTTTTAACTTCTTATTGCGTGTCCCCTCTTGTTTTAGATGTCCTGTCAATCGCATAAAGGTTAACTGGAAGAGATCTCTCTAAGGGATAAATTTGCCCTTGTACAGTACTTCTCTTGTTTTCCCGTTTTTCTGCATCATTGTTGGCTTTAAAAAGCGAGTGTACCACTTTTTGTAAGGCCGGCAACACAAATGCAATTCCAATGGTAGTTTAGGTGTCCATAAGCGGCGGTGATTACTTTTTTTTATAGGGCTATAAGGGGAAAACGAGCATGCGGGTCACCTGATGGGAAGCAGTCACCGCCGCTCATGGGACACCTGCCAACACGAGGGGTATCAAAGGTTGCCGGCCCTTTGAGAGGCTGATAGGCACTTACACCGCGTGCCCGTTTATCAGTTTTTAAATCTGTTAGGTTTTATGTATTTTCTGTTAAACATACCTACGTACACAATATAAATTAACGAAAACCAATTACCATTATCCATACAATTAGGTACATTATACCACATTATACAATGATTGATTATGAGGTCCAAACCTTGCGTGGGTTGAAGTATAATTGGCGTATCTAGGGCTATGGCCCCTGACATACATGATTTTTGTGTGAAGATGTCAGTATTATAGAATTTCGAATTGGTAGCCTAAACATCCTGGGGTTAGCTCTGGACAATACTGGGGTGGGCACGGCCCCCCCCCCTCACCCTTTATACGCCTATGATCTTGATCCACCTATCATAATAATAATCATTTATTGTGTGGAATTCAGGTTACAGTTAATTACAGATATATAGCTGTGCAAATATAGTTCACCGAATCCTACCTTTACCTTTCAAGTGTACGTATACACATTAACATCAACACAACATAACACACATTAACGATAACCCCTACACCACTGCTGGACAGGAATCTAGGCACGATTTTTTCCTATATCTCAGGTTGCTTATTTATTTGGTTGGTTGCTGCTGCTTAGTAGCATAGTAGAAATAAGCAACCTGAGATATGTATGCATAGGAAAAAATTGTGTCTAAATTCCTGTCCAGCAGTGGTGTAGGGGTTATAGTATAGCACGCAGCACGGATTGCCGAGGACCGGGTTCGATTCCCAGTGCTGGTCTCTTTTTCTGTGCATCCATGTCTCAGTTTGTGTTTTCGATAGAATTTACAATGTCAAATTAAATGCCAGATATTCAATTAAAACACATGAATTTAACAGTTAACAAGTGTGATTAATTTATAAGTGTAAAACCCAGCCCACGTTCGACGCATCTCTAGAACCTACAGTGGAAAGCCACCCTTACCTTTGCATGTCGTTTTTATTGGGCGACCTTGTCGATTCATCGTGTTGTGCCGCATGAAAGCACGCGCACAATGGGACGCCGGGGATAGAATGCGAGTGGGATTAAGTAAAGTCATCGTTAGCGGAACTAACACGTAATTACACATGCGATTTTCGTGCCCATCCAGGCTACTTCAGGTTCAAGGGTACATGCCGTCTGTTTGTTTTGTATGTATGTAAACTATTTATAAGAATGAAGAACAATAGATAAAAACAATTTTGGGTATATTATTTTCATGAATGATATTGGAAGGGTTAGAATTTCAAAAAAATATCTGAAAAATTACTTGCCCACCTTGGTGCTTCCTGATATTATTTTGGAAATATTATTACAGAATATAATCGTAGTGGTATAGTAATAGTCTTAAAACCAAAGTAGAGTGTGAGTAGTAATAGTCGTAATTGCAGGGCAGGATTACATTTTCCACATGCTAAAACGAACTGCTTTTAGTGATGGGTTTGATCCCTGGGCAGATATTTATATAAAATGAATGTTTCTTCTCGAGTCTTGTGTGTATAATATGTATTTTATCTATTTAAGTATGTTTATCCTAGCACCAGTGGCGGCGTACGACCGAAATTTGTCGTGGGCAAGAGAAATTTCGCGAGGCCCTATGATGGCACACCACATTAGCTGACAGGTGTTTAAATGAGCAAAAAAAAGTGAGACTTTCGAGGCGCGAGGCCCCTCAGACTGCGAGGCCGTGGGCGGCGGCCCACGTCGCCTAAGCCTAGCGCCGCCTCTGCCTAGTACCCATAACACAAGTTTTGCTGACTTTGGGACTGGTTTTTGGTTTTTAAATTTTTTCGTTCCAACTTGAATATAGATTTATCTATTTATTTTATATCTTTAGGTAGCCATAAGGTCATAGTAGTCAAATCAAACAATAATAATTAACTTACACCATTTAATTAAAGCTAGAGCTACAGTTATTTTTTAGTTCCCCCAAAGCCGGAGAAGCCCATGATTTGCGCGAGTTCGGACTGCGCCGGAGCGTCCTCGGGCTCCTCGGTCTCCTGGAGCTTGCGCTTCTTGTCGCGGCGACGCTCGCGGCGGAGCTCCTTGACACGCGCCTCCTCCTCAGCCGCTTCCCGTAGCCGACTGTCCAGTTCATACTCCCGGATTCTTTCCTCTAACTTGCGTTTGTTGGTTGCGAATCTTGCTTTAACCTGAAGTAGAAAGAAAGATATATTTGTAAACATTTTCACTTTCTTTTTATCTACATATCGCATTTCTAGACCAAGAGATATTAACTCAAAATAATTCATCATTTCAATTTAGACCTTCCAGGGACTGAATAAAATGAGGTATTATTTTGAGTTAATACCTACACCCTTGTGTTTTATGGTGACATCCTCCTCTCTTCAGAGTCATCATCCCAGTCTATATACGTCCCACTGCAGGGCACAGGCCTCCCCTCAGAAAGAGAGGGCTTGGGCAGTAGTTCCCACGCGGGCCCAGTGCGTATTGGGAACTTCACACATACCATTGAATTGCTTCGCAGGTTTGTGCAGGTTTCCTCACGATGTTTTCCTTCACCGTAAAGCTCGTGGTAAATTTCAAATGTAATTCCGCACATGAATTCCGAAAAACTCAGAGGTGCGAGCCGGGGTTTGAACCCACGACCCTCTGCTTGAGAGGCCATATATCAAACCACTCGGCCACCACGGCTTCAGAGTATCAGTAATTAATTAATTAATTTAGGTACTGACAGTATAATTGCCCCCAACAGGTGGCCAAAGCTACCAACAAAGAGTGGTGCTTAAAAATAATACATGTGTTGAATGTACAAAGCAGGGCAGCCCTGTTTTTCTAGGCAGATAATGACAAAGGTGTTTAACAGATGTTTAACTAAGATTTTTTAAATGTAAAGATTGTTCTACTTTGCAAGGTAAAATTCTTGAATCAATCTTGATGTAATGCGGTTAGTATCTCCAACCTCATACTTTTTATCACAGGTATATTGCAGAGTTCCCGCAGAATAGTGATAGTGAAATTTCTCCCAGAACAAGTAGCAGGTAATAGCTGATATAAAATATGAGAATATCAAAGAAAATTGCAGGAGGTTTTAGTGCAGTGATTCCCAAAGTGGTCCAGGTGGACCCCAGGGTCCACGGGAGACTTGCTGGGGGTCTACGTACGCGTGAACAAAAATGGGGTCCATAAGATGTTAATGGGGTCCACGAAAATTTATCTGCTTTTGATAGTAAAGAGCCAAATTAAGCATAGTTTTTATAAGGGCCTACCTTCATTGTTTTAAGTACCTAACTAAGCAGATAATATTTTAATAGGGCAAGCGACTGGACAGAACTCAGAAGCGACACAATTTTTATTTTTTGGCGACTTTAAGAATGTGGTAGAAATGTAGCAGCAGGGGGTCCACCGAAACAGTAAAATTTTGAAAGTGGTCCACGAGAAAATAAGTTTGGGAACTACTGTTTTAGTGTGTGAACAGTCATTCTACAGCAACTTGCTTACTCTAGAAATCAGACGGTTACCTTGCTTTGGATTCTAATTTTAATGATCCAATTACCTGATCCAAAGAACTTCTCTCAATCTTCATGGACATGCCAAGATTTCTTTGATGCTTCTTGCCATTGATGTGGTCAAGAAAGTTGATGGAGTCCTTGACAACACAGTCGCACACATTGCAATAGTAACCCCCAGACTGTGAGGTGGGGGTGTTCTTGGTGATGACCACACTCTTGCCTAACTTGGAGTCTAAATCTACTTTATATTCCCTCTGCTTCAGCAACTCTCGCTTCACAGGTGGGGCTGGAAATAATTAAAAAAATATTATAATTATGCTAATGACTATTATTGTACTTTGTTAACCCTGGAAAGCCCCGCGCGTCGCATTGTCGTGTAACTAATTATACATAATATTTTGCTCGTTTTGATCACCTTCATTAGAATAATAATTAGATAAGCACTGTATTAATATATGTATATCTAAAATTACCCAAAAAAGTGGTTGGCCATCTTTTGTATTGTACTATTTTGTATAATTATGTAATGTTAATGAAATTATAGGATCTGATGCTACTAAGTGATGGATGTTAAAAACATTCTATATAGCTCTAAGGGTCATACTGAAAACCAGCGCTGCGGCTTGCTGTAGCAATACACTGAGTATGGGCCTTTTTACTTCTATCGGCACAATGTTTATTTTATTTTCTTTCTTGGTGCCTAATATATAAGATTGTCTGTTTTTTAGCTGTAATTTTATTTATTTATGTTGTGCCGAATTGAGGTAAATAAATTTATTCTTTCTTTCTCTCTGTAAACTGATGGTAATAACAAAAAGTCCATCCACGGGATCCCTTGATTAGGGACATAGTTAGGCTTTTTCAATGCTTTTCCGGCCAAATTAATTAATTAATTGTTTCCGGCCTGTCCGGCTTTTGTTAGGCTTTTAACAACTGACCAGTGACTATAAGTTCATAAAAATAAAAATGATAATAACCAAAGACATTACAATTTTTGTCATTTAGGTATACTAAGACACAAAATCCCTACTTAATGTTATAAATGCAAAAGTAACTCAGTCTGTCTGTCTGCCTGTTACTTCTTCACGCTTAAACTACTGAACCGATTAAGATGAAATTTGGTATAGAGTTTATAACTCTGGGAAGTACATAAGCTACCATTTATAACGAAAATATAAATTATTTTTTTGACGCGTCCGAAGCTTCGGGCTGGTCCTTAATGATGGAGCGTCCGGCCTTTATTCCCAAAAGTCCGGCCAAACTGGCTGGTCTCTCCGGCTATTACGTTTGAGGACCTGGCAACCCTACCCTTGATAGATGTAGATAGATATATTCAGGTTTAGCCTTTATTACGAATAAGCTAGAGAGCAAGATCGTTCCAGATCAAGCTATTTGGTCCCACTGTACGGGACAGATAAATATAGTTTAATGAAATCTGCTTACCTTTCTTCTTTGAGCGCTCATCTTCTTCTAGTTCTGCCTTCAATCTCTCTGCTGCGATCTTTTCAAACTCATCTTTATCCCATTTTCTACGGTGGTCTTCAGGCCTTGTACTCATCTTGGATGTGTTTTTGAACTGTCAAAATATATCTACCGTTTACAATACTTAAGAAGGTCTAAATGAGTTTGTTATGAATTGATATCACAACTAAAAACATTTCCGTGTCTGCGTTAACAATAAAATAACACCATTCAATTGAATTGAATTAATCATAGAGTAAGGAACGTAAGGAATTAATTAAATTCTTAAAGTGTCACTGTCACCGTCATGTCAGTCAGCAAAGACATACTGACAACCAGTACCAATGTTGCCAACTCCTAGAAACTCGAGTCGCTAAACTCAAAATCAAAAGTCGCTAGAACGTCGATAAAATTAATTGCTCCAGGAGCGAGCGGACTCAGGATTTTGTCTGAGACACAAGAGGCCGCTGGTGACCTGAAAGGTTGGGATACGAAGAAAAAACAACAAATTAGAAGATTTCCGAATTCGCTGAAATCGATTTGTTTTTTTCTTCTAAATAGCTAAAACTAGAGCATAAACAAATGGAGCTTTGATTAAATAAAGTTTGAATTTGGTGCGTAGGCACGTTTGTCGCTATCCATATAGATCTCTTGGCACTGTATAATTCTCGTCGTCGTCGTCAAGTTGACAAAAAATGTATCCATTATTGGTCCTCCTAGAACTGTTTAAATTTGTATTCCAAAAGTCACCAGATAAGTCGCTAAACTGTTTTTGTCGTCAAAACTTTTTTTGGTTCGCTAAAACTTAAGCAAAAGTCGTTAGTTCTCGCCCAAAGTTGCTAAATTGGCAACACAGTGACAACACCAAAGACACACGTTTTTTTGTTAATCCCCAAAGGAAAGCCAAAGGGAACAAGCCCTATAGAAACATTTATTTTATTTATTTATTGTACACACACTTACATCTATCATTACAGGCTTGACCTAATGCGACAGAGAAGTTCCAACATAAATATTAAATTCTTGCTTCAATATATAAGTAATTAATTATTCTTGTAACATATAACAGATAGTGCTACCTTTGTGAATTCACTCAAAACACAGACAAATCTGTCGGCAATTTTGTTCAGCGTATGTATGGGCCGAGTTAGCGGGGCCCTGTTGAGCAAGATAGAGAAAGGATACACCCCATAATACCGAAGATACAAGTATCTTAAATACTTGTTCTGAACCCTCTCCACCATCTTATTGTATTTCTGCTCATGCGGTGCCCATATTATTGCGTTGCACTCCAAGTGACTATCTCTATTTATTAAATTTTGATAATGTGCGCCGAGATTTAAAGCCTGTCCCTTCACATCTGAGTAGTTTTTGGTGTTGGTTTTGTGTGTAGATTTAGCTATCTTTTCATGTTTTTTTTTACTATCACATCTCTATTGAATCTTAAAAATAATATGAATTTTTGAAAAGAAAAAGCTATCTCCAACCTATAAGTAAATGACCCCGGTACGGGCCACAGGCCACAGGCCTCCTCTCAGAATGAAAGGATTTGGGCTGTACTTAGTTCTCGCGGTGGTCTAGTCACTAGACTCTGGTGTTTCGCAGGTATATACAGCTTTCCTCACGATGTTTTAGTTGTCTGAAAAGTACATGGTAAATTTAAAATGTAAAAATAGTCACTTATGGTATACGTTTTGCATTCACGATATTCCTTGATTAGTAGTAGTAGTAAGTAGGTATAATTAATATGTACCTATTTAAAGCAATGTTTAAGTACTTCTTTTTTGCACATAACAAGGTAAAACATAATATAATACGTAGGTAGGTAGTAGGCAGTGTGCACAAACACGAACTTCTCCCTAAAAAGGAAGCTCTATTTAGCCGTATGCGTACCTATACATGTTTAGGTATTATTACATATGTGTTTTGAGGTCTCGAAATCGCCTCTAACGATTTTGATGATATTTGCAATAGTTACTTATATTAGGGATGAAATATCGATGCAGCTAAATTTGACTCGTTTCCAGATTTTACAAACATCGAACAAAGTTTGATCGTCCATTTAGTTACATAAGTATCGAATGAAAACGAACGTACCGACCTAAACCTTCAGAGCATTTTTACAGAACCAGATTATTCAACATCCACATAGGTACGTACGTGCTGTGCTGTACCTACCTAGTTTACGAGTGATTGAACCACAAACGAACCCGTTACCTATAGGTACCTTATGTAATATGAATATGATTAGTAGTATCATTGTCAACCTTTTAAAATAGAAATAGAATAACATTTTAATCAGCATTAATGTTACAATAAGTAAAGGTCGACGGACCTGTTAATAAGAACTTAGACATATCAAAAAAGTTACTTTTCTATGAACAGACATATTTCAACGCATGTTCAGCCGTTGTTTCAGTTTTTTGGTAGGTACACGGTAAAAATGTCGCATTTATACTTCATTAGTCCGGTATACAATCGATCGAGGACCTCCTCTGACTTGAAATAAGCTCTTTCACTCGAATGCTAAGAACTGCCTATTGCCTTTGACGTGGGAAGGTAAATTCTTTCAATGAAGCTTAAGACTCAAGGTTTCTTGACATACAAAGGTGGATTCCATTTCGTTTGGTAGAGAAGAATAAAATAGACTAAAACGGTTTATTATACATTTTATTGTAGTTTTATTAAGGCGCTAGCGTCGCATAAGATATTTAAACGTGATTCGATG
This sequence comes from Choristoneura fumiferana, assembly GCF_025370935.1. NCBI lineage: Eukaryota > Metazoa > Arthropoda > Insecta > Lepidoptera > Tortricidae > Choristoneura > Choristoneura fumiferana. The sequence goes on along the minus strand of NC_133483.1, from coordinate 7,055,558 downwards.
TTTTATTGCTCGTAAAACTACAGGCGTTTAAGCGTGATTGATAAAGACTAACCCCTTCACAATATCTTACATTGTTACCGATAACATGTGTAATGGCGTATTAGTACCTACCGTTTGACACATTTAAAATGGAATTTGTTTTAGGTATTAAATTGCTATCCTCCATGTGGTGAATTTCGAAGAAATATTCTCTTATAGAAACACGGAATAAGTACTAGTAATACCTAGGCACCAAGTAACAGCTGCCGGTAACCTTTTAACCGGTAAGGGCGACATACTTAGTAGCCAAATGAGGCAGAGGCGGGCAACACCTGTTCATAATTATAGTCCCATCATCATCATCATCCCAGCCTATATACGTCCTACTGCTGGGCACAGGCGTCCTTTGGCGGCTGGGCTTGGGCCGTAGTTCCCACGCGGGCCCAGCGCGGATAGGGAACTTTACACGCACCATTGAATTGCTTCGCAGGTTTGTGCAAGTTCCTTCACCGAAAAAGCTCGGGGTAAATTTCAAATGTAATTTCGCATATGAATTTCGATAAACTTAGGGGTGCGAGCTGGGGTTTGAACCCACGATCCTCTGCTTGAGAGGCCATAGGGCAAACCACTAGGCCACCACGGCTTAGTGTATGTAATATATACCTACCTAATTATTCGACATACCTAATGTGTCTCATCATTTACAAACAAAACAGTTGCAAGTCGTAAGGAGGAAGCCCACCGGCCATGCGTTGCTGACAGCGGCCCCTGTACCACAAATGTTACAAGTGCTAAAATTCCACATAATTGTCACTTTTTTGTTTGAGAATGTTAACAATTATGTCGATTTGTAGTACTTGTAATTTTTGTGGTACAGGGGCCTGGTCTAGGAGTAAGTAAGGGACTGAAGGTATAACACTAATAAACTTATTGTCACGTTAAAGTTCTCACTCACGATTACAGAAGTTATTACACGTTTCAGCCTACAACTACTCCAATTAAATTCGATATAACAGCTGTTCATAGTTAACTAACGCGGCAACTTTCGCTGAGCAACAATGAGTTGTGAAATTTCTCGTTTAATGCCGTACCGCGTTGAACTTCAAATACTCAAATCAAGCCGCCATTCTGTAACTACGTACCTACAGACTTGTTGGCGCCAGGTGCTGAAAAGTTAAGGTACTATTTGGTACTAAACATACTTAATTTTTTCCTTTTTGTTGCTTGTAGTTAAGAGTAGGTAGGTATAGTCAAGTGTAAAATATGAACTTATTCAAAGTTTCAAAAATAAGTATCATAGACTCTTATTCCGACGCAATAAGGCCGTAGTAACAAAATTTTGAGTGGTTCGAATAGATACTTATTTTTTGCACTTGACTGTACTTTAATGCTAATGGGTGTGCAATTTGAATTGAAACTGTGTTAGAATAAATAATTTACCACCATCAAAAATATATTCGCGCATCAAAACTTTTTACTAATCACCAAAAAACAAATTGAACACATATAATAAGTACGTAATCAATGCCTATAATTAGGTACAGTCACCAGCACCAGTATATGACACAACAAGCGTGCATAAATATCTGATACGACTCTATTTCTAGGGCCGGAAGGACGTGTCAGATATTTTTCTACGATCCGCTGTAGCAGATATGAATGCTGGTGACTGTATATACAAGAGTGCCAGTTATGTTAGTATTCGCAGAACACATTAATTCAAGCCATTTGATTAGTGAAATTCTAGTCTTTTTTACTCAATAGCGTATCATACTAAATTGTACAGGTATGTAACATTTTTCAAATTAAACTATATAACTAACAGCGGCGGCCTTGCTCTTTGCGAGGCTCCGGGCGGCAAGTCTTTGCGAGGCCCTTTGTCCTCCGTGAAAGTATGTGATGCGAAAATATAGTAAACACTTTTTTTTTAATTTGCTTGGGTTGTTGCTCGAGGCCCCTGCAAGAGCGAGGTCCCGGGCGATTTCCCTGTTCGCCACCCCCTAAGGCCACGCTGCGAAGCTGTTAGAGGCATTCAGATAAGAATGGTATCGTGTTCTATCGAGGCTTCACAGCAGTGATGACCATGATCATGTATGGACTTTGTTTTAGCATTAGTAGTACCTACTCTCATACTAATAGACACTTGCAATAAGGTTCAGCCCGTCATTATACATTGATCATTGATCTGTAAAAGACCTCTCATCGCATTGCAATTCAACATTCCGCCGGGCAGGCCCTATTATGGACTTACTACGAAGTGCAAAATTCGAACTTCGTCATCTTGTCGTCCCGCTTCAGCGCTGACGCTAATATTAATTTATACAAGAGTGAGAGGGACGGTAGGTACGATACGAACTTCTATTTTCAAATTTCGTAGTAACCCCCTGAACAACGGACCGAGAAAAAACCATTCTCCTCTGAAAACGTTCGAATAATCGCATAGGGCACCTACACCGACAGTCCCCACCGCGTAGAAATTTGGGAACATAATGCTATTGTTTCAGGCTGAATAAATCCGCGTTTGTTTACCAAGACAATATATGGGATAACAGAAAAAGCATATTTGTCAGAGTAAAATATAACAACCCTCATAGACAAGCATGGGCTAATGCGACGTGATTTGGGACAAGAAGCTTGACGAAGTGGCGTCGTGAGGCGAACGAGCGCGCCGACCGTGACACATGGCGCGGCTATAACATTATTATGACGAAAAACTACATTTCGCCCTTTTTGCCATTGGAATAGCAGTTATCTATCATGCCGTATATAGCTCTTGATAAATAGTTTTATGACGTTTTATATGCCTTTGCAATGTTATGACTCCCGAGGTGAGTGCGGGATACATTTGGCGCCATTTATCGCGACAATGTTTGCGTGATGGATTATTTTGTGTATTTATTGCCAGATACCTAAATAATGAAAGCAAGATGATGACAAATGCTCGGTTTCAAGTGGATCTAGAAGTGTTTTATACAAGCTTGCAATTTTAGGATTTCGTACTTCAGTACAAAAAGAGGAAGCCTTAAGTATATAACATGACTTGAACGTCCTTCTGTTTCTTCTGTCTGTCAAGTCCCATTTTCTTAGGAACACGTGTTGGTATGAAGTCAAAATAATTATGAAGCATTTAGGGCCACCGTAAAATCAAACAAAATACCTGACTGCATAATAGAATTTTATTCAACAGTTGTATAACAGGGTTCAAAAAAGGTGAGTGACGTGAGTTACGATGTGACTTTAGCGAACATCGTAAGAAAAAGACGCCACGAGCTTTTTATGAATTATACAACGTTGCATACAATAATTTTTCTTCGACTGGGTACTTATTAATTACAATACAAAATTAGAGAAATAGTAAACTTTAAACGTTTTCATACTTTAGTAAACAGTATGGCAAACGCAAAGAGAAGGTAAACAAGAAATATGAAAATGTCAAAATTAACGTTTACTTGCCTGTGACGATGTTAAAAATACGCGTTACTTATGTTGACAGGCTTGGATTATGTTCGCAAAGTTTTTATTCTGTATAAAAATCATGTAAAATATGTAACTGGCTGCACCTTAGCAGCCTGTCCGAACGTACGAATTAAGAAAACAAAGTAAGTGGTTGCAGTATCGTTTTAGCAACATTACGATACAGCATCGTACCCCTACTTGTTTTATAAGGTTTTTATACAGAATACAGTAAACCTACATATTTTATATGGTTTATATACAGAATAAAAACTTTCCGAACATAATCCATAGCCTGCCAACATAGTAACGCGTATTTTTAACATCATCACAGGCAAGTAAACGTTAATCAAAAACAAAATTTAACTTAGGTAGATAATTTTTGTCATTTTCATATTTCACCTTGTTTACCTAATGTTGTTTACATTCTCTTTGCGTTTGTCATACTTTTTACTAAAGTATGAAAACGTTTAAAGTTTAAGTACTATTTCTCTAATTAATTTTGTATTGTAATTAATAAGTACCCAGTCGAAGAAAAAGTATTGTATGCAACGTTGTATAAGTAAGTCAAAAAAAGCTCGTGGCGTCTTTTTCGCTAAAGCTCACATCGTTACTCACGCCACTCACCTTTTTTTGAACCCTGTTATACAACTGTTGCATAAAATATTATTAAATAACAACTAGAAAACAAGTCTTGTACAAATATTTAATCCTAATGCGGAATATAGCGAGTTCAACAGTCGGGACCCATTATTAGGAGTTTTTGGGTTAGTCACATTGTTTAATGTACTTAGTAAATACCTTGTTTAACGTGGAGGATGCCACGATAGGGAAATCTATGTACCTGCTTTAGATACGTAGGTACTAGGTACCCGTAGACATAGGATAAAGTAGTAATGAGACCGAAAAAATGATCCGCAAACAAACAGGCCGAAAAACTGAAGGAGTTCCGAAAATGAAATTACCTGTACTTACATTGAAAACTTTACCCACACAAAAATAAATCATCAGTATCCGTATCCGGATTTACCTGTAACAATAGAGTAAGTGCAGAGGAGAATTGTCCAGAGCAGAACAGTGGAGCGTATTTAAAGTAGATGAACGTTTTTTTATAGGTAGGTCGGTACATGTTAACTCTTCAGCTTTTATATATAATATAGCCACCGCTGGGCACAGACCTGGACTAAGGATAAAAGAGTTTGAGTTGTAGTTCCCACGTGGACCCAGAGTGGATTGGAAACTTCACACACACTATTGAATCGCTTCGCATGTCCACTATGTTATTGAACGAGTTAGGAGTCATTAGCCAAGTTACTAGGTATAACGCTTTCCCAAATTAATTCGGCTTGGTCTGTTAAGAGCAATCAATGCTTAAGACACGTAGAGAAACTTACGGATTCAGCAAAGTTGTTAAAAGCCAAGCATAAAGTTTGAACTTCGAATCCTAATTAGTAATGGCTTTACTTATTCACAAAGTTCATTGGCTTGCTTTGCTTCGCATTACAAGCGAGGCCTCGTAAACTGAGCAGTTTACTGCGGTCGAGATTCTTTGTTTTTCCCCGCGCCCAGTTTATTTTTTTCAGTCACTTTCAATGTAAATTGCATTGGTCTCGCGAGGCAAACAAAGCCTGAGACGCGTCGCGGGCGCCGGCCGTTCTCGTGATAAAGCGACTTCAACCCGTGGAATGACACCATTTCGTTACACCTCATCACCTGCAAGTTCTCAGCTCACCCTCAAATTTTATTCCCCATTTCGGGGTTATTAGCCTCCTCGTGACCTGAAGTAAGCGGCGCCAGTTTTCAAAATTGTAGCCTATTTTCTCGTTAATGGTGCGCAAGTATTCATACTTTCATTTCTGTACTGTCCGCATAATGTCGTGTGAAGGTTAATTTATAGCGCTTTCCATCATGCAATATTTTGCTTGGTTTTTGGTGTCAGAATGGGGCTGTGCGTTGCACAAAGGTTTCTTGTTAGGTATAACATATTTAATTAATAAATATATGTATAGGTTCATGCGTAAACCAGTTAGCGTTTGTCACTTCTTTAACTCCGACTAAAAATATTTTAGTTTATCTGCCCTCATTATATTTAACTAAAGCAAAGTTCGTAGTAATATTTCGAAATTATTATTTTCTCCGCAATCAAAATCAAAGGTCTTTAGCTTTCATAAAAGCGTACGTAGTTCAATCAAGCCCCATTAGTATTTCACCCTCAATCCAGCCAGGCTGTAAGTATTCTCGCTCAAACAGTCAGACAGCGACCTCATTAGACCTAACTGAGCATAGTTGCAGGTACACGTACGAGTTTGCCTAGATACACGCGCCTATAGGTCACAAAACATCGAACATGAGTCCGACTCGGTGGCGCTGTTCGTTCAGCTCTGAATTTCCGGCGACCGACAAGAGTTGTCGAGTTCACGGAACAGTACAAGGCCTGACGTGACATCTTCGACTATTCAAGTTTGGCTATTTTCGTTGAGTTTATGAATTAAACTGGGGTGATATCGAAACTACACCGCAATTCCAGCTATCACTCCACGTTTCTTAGTATTACGTTTGATGTTCCTTCTGATTATCTCGATACTGAGAATTGGCCTATGATACACTTTGAAAGGCCATGGGCTGGTATGCCTACTCGTACACACCCACAGCATAGCATATTTGTATAGCGTAGACAAACTTGATTAGGTATATAAACAAAAGTCACGTAAAACGGCTCTTTAAAGTTACAGTTTTGTTTTTATTAGTGTTCAACCAAGGATTTTTCACGATTCACATGCTCAAGTGGCATGAAATTAACCTTTTTCATCGAAACATTCCGTAAGTCGCCACGTTTCTGGTTCGCTTTGTATAGTAGGTAGTGTGTAGGTTAGGTACTATAACTTTGTTACTTGTAGATTTGTTGTGTATAGGCACTATACCTTTACGTTAAGTAATAAAAGGAGAGCTTTTATCAACATACTTGCTATCATATTCTAATAAACGATATTAGAAGAATTTGCTACATTACTTTTTGTTTCTCGAAAATTCTACTGACACATTACGAAACTGAGAAACATCACTCACAAGTTTATTAATGGTGCTCAATAATTACAAGTAGGTATTTAGTAGGATTAATCCGTCGTCTCTTGAAACTGACTTTCATTCGCTTTCGTAGAATTTCAGACCTGTTAAATCAAGCAATCTAGGGGTATTTAACAGCAACTGTCGATAGTTTCATACTAGATCTTTTGACATGTCTAGGTTATCGCGTAAACAGCAACACGGCTCGACAGGAATCGACGTTACTTGTCTGACGACGTCGTTCATTTTTCATTGAAGCTCAGACTCAAATGCCCTCCCCTCTATCTACTTACAAAGTTTTCAGACAAAGGTGGCGACCCTGACTTGCTGACTTTAGAAATTTTGCAGAAATCTTTAACTAGCTTATTGTATAACACCGAATTTGGCTTCGTGCTTACTCAGATTGGCTTTTCATTAAAACATAAAATACGCTTTGGTAAAAAAGTTTCCTAGTTTACACGAAAATTGTTTGGTGCCTAGCTGATTTGTTTTGTGTGTGACCAACACATTTCTACAAATATAAAGAATCCATATTACATTTGTGGCTTTGTAGCTTTCGCCGGAAAAATTGGCGAACATGATATTAGTGATTTCCTGCTACAAAAACGCCGTTTCCAATAGCTGTCCATTCTCAAAGTTATTATCCACTAAAACAATGCCCAATAAGTATAAAATATAACAACGACGATTTATACTGCCGAAACATAAAAAAACAGGAATGAAAACGTTTAGAAAAACGACAATTTGGAGTTACAATATGCCGACTGAGGAAGAGGGTTTGAATTGGGCCCCGGCCCATTTGTTAAATTACTGACTGTAAAAATTAATGTCCATTGATGTATGTGCCCGCCTCCGCCGCGTCAGCTACCCCGGATCCTGGGGGGCTACTACGAAATTAAAAAACGAAGTTCGTATCTTACTGTCCCTCTCATCCTCGTATTAAATGATATTAGCGTAAGTGGGACGCTACGATATGAACTTCGATTTTCGAACTTTGTAGTATATAGCCCCCCTGGTAGCTATCGGTATCTTTATTTCACTCCTAAAAAGGATTGACATCCAACGGTAACGGAACTGTGTTCTAGGCATTTCATTGACTTTTTCGTCGTTTCACTGTTGAATCGTGAACATTTTTTCGCTCAAGCAGCTCCTGAATATCTATTTTTCTGTATTTATGAGTAAAAAGTAGGTACCTATTAAAATATCACCAAAAAATAATTAAGATTTAATAGCCCCCGGCCTAGAATATAAGATAAATTTATTAAAACGCTTAACACTAATTAAAATAAATTATACGTTAAATAATTATACGTTAGTAGGTACATATTCTCTCAATTAACCTTAGACCTCCTCAGACATAAAAAATTTAGGTATTTACGATTCTTTTATACATACGGTACCACAAAAAATGATGTACCTATCTAATCGACGCAGTATCGAAACGGGAAAATACTTATATTATACTTAAGTTTGCTTTTATTTTTGCGTTGCGAACTTTTTACATGTTTTTTATATGGACTTCACCAGTAGGTATAGGTACCTATAGGTATAGGTAATCATGTAACGGAAAATTTCAGTTTGATTTTCACGCACTTCCTATTGTATTGATACGAAACTTGGCACTTATGCGTGATTCTGATACCATTAGGTACAAAAAATATGGCAACATTGATATGATCTGATTTTGGAGCCGCAAACTAGGCATTCTTGAACTTCAAGAAAAAACAACTTACCTGGCCGTATTGGGTTTTTTAGAATAGTCTCAGGGTGCACTTTGTTCCAGACCGGTAGGTTGTTATGCAGGTTTACCATTAACCTGTCCTCTCCCAGAGGCACAAATTTGTGCCCAAATTCCTTTGATCCTGTTATCCTGGGAGATGACAGATTAAAGCGTGTATTTAGGTTTTTAAACTATTTATATACTAGCTTTTGCCCGCGGTTTCGCCCGCGTGGAATTCGGTTATCGCGCGCTGTTCCCTCGGGAACTGTGCATTTTTCCGAGATAAAAAGTAGCCTATGTCACTCTCTGGCCCATAAACTATCTCTGTGTGAAAAAATCATGTCGATCCGTCGCTACGTTTTGACGTAAAAGACGGACAAACATACAAACACACACACTCTCGCATTTTTAATACTAGTATGGATTTTTAATATGATAAGGAGAAAATGAAAAGGTGACTCATCCGATGGAAATTAATCACCGCCGCCAGCGGTCGTCTATAACATAAGTGGGGTTACGGTAAATAACGTAATAATTTTAGGAACATCAACATTTTTACATGTCTTCTTATTTCAATGCAGTTGTATGTCAAATCTGAAATGGTTTGAATTATAATATCCCAGTTTATCAGTGATTTCCCGGGTCACAAAAATAGAAATAAAGTTAGCGCTCCCTGTAGGAAGCATACGAACACATACTACTGTAGCTGTAGGTACACATTTTAGCGTTCAATCAACACTGTTTATGAGCGTAGGATAAGGCGTATATTTTTAACAAAGGCTGATCGACAACATTTAGTAGCCGCATGCATTATGAAAGAGGTTTTTAAGTGAGTCATAAATTCTATCTTCAGGTCAAGATGGGCTGAATCGCATAATAATAAATATTTATTGAGCCTGGCATTCGATATACTATATTCGAGAGAATTTTGAACAAAAAAAAAACAGTAAAAGAGATAGCTCGTCACAAGATTTACTTTTCTTTAAATATACGTTACCGAGTTTTTATTCTGTTGTTGCTGTGTCCACATAAAGAAGCGACCACACCGTTGCGCAAATTACGGAGGCGGTGCGGAATAGCAGTGACGTGCCGTAAACGTCAGGACTTTACGGCATGCTCTCCACGCAAAGACGTTAGCGTAATTTGAGCAGCGATGTGCAGGGCATGCTATAAAATCGTGACGCAGAATGACGTCGTGATTAGAACTTTGTGTTGTCTATTTGTACTTAATAATATTGATGTGTCTTTTGTTCTGAATAAATGTATTTTCTTACTTTCTTTCTTTCTTACGGCACGTCACTGCGATTCCGCACCGTCTCCGTATTTTGAGATGCAGTGTCGCCGCTTCTTAACTACATATCATGTTCAAGTTTCTATCCGAATAAGCGGCGGGTCAGGATTGTACAAGAGAAAACGCTTTATATCTCCTCAAGCCGTCAAGTGCAGGGTGAGCGATGTGTGCCGATGACAGCACACTATCTAAATCTCGCCCGGCCAAGTGTGGGCCGGACATGTCCGGGACGCTACCTGCCGGTCAAAGCCTAGTCAAGCGTAAATTTTACGGCACTCCCTAATCATGAGTTTGAATAAGGTTGAGGATAAATAAAGGTGCAGAGTATGAATGGATAAAATATGTATATCGCTTTGGGTCGGATTTATAACAGCAGGCGGGTGACAGGATATTTTCTGGGCACATTTTTCTGAGGGGATTGCTGTAGGAGAGACGGACATCAAAGAAGTAGCAATGGCATAATACCTAATAGATTAAACAAGGTTTACACGCTGTTCCGCCCACGTTCAACAATGCTTTCTTACCCTGAAGGGTACATAATAATGGCTGTATGTAGGTACCTAGATCTCGAACTTGGTTCTGGGTACGTACTTTTTTTCTAAAACTTGAAAACATTTTTTTTATTTGACTGGATGGCAAACGAGCAAGTGGGTCTCCTGATGGTAAGACATCTCCACCGCCCATAAACATCTGCAACACCTGGGGTATTGCAGATGCGTTGCCAACCTAGAGGCCTAAGAGGTGTTTTCCCATAGATAATCTGAGATAATTAAGTTAGTTCAAGTCTAAGATCCCCCAAAAATATATAAGATTTGTTCGTTTGACGGTAGGTTTTGGATGAAAGGTAAGATAATTATGTCCGTTTTCTAGAGGTGTGAACCGGTCACGACAAACAAAGCAGGTTTTCGCTGTATTCTAAAAAAATACAGTCCAGTTTTCAACAGTGTATGTAAGTAGTTAATTAAATCAGAAAAGTTCACAAATTCGCAATATTTTCAGTTCAATATCTCAAAAAAGTCTGAACGACTAGATAATTGACTTATTACTTAATAGAAGTTGAGTTTTAACAGTAGGGAGGTAGCCATAAACTTCAGGTGGTAGGACCTTGTGCAAGGTCCGTCCGGATTGCTACCACCATCTTGTTCGGTAATCCTGCCGCGAAGCAGCAGTGCTTGCACTGTTGTGTTTCGGCGTGGAGAGTAAGACAGCCGGTGAAATTATTGGCAACGCATCTGCAATACCCCTGGTGTTGCACATGTTTATGGGCGGTGGTGATCTCTTACCATCACGAGACCCACTTGCTCGTTTGCCATCTAGTCGAATAAAAAAACAAACAAAAAAAAAACAGAACCAAGTACAATTTTCAATAGACTTTATTATCTCAGACTTACCCCCTGTTTCACTATTCATTGATTAATTTTATGTGACAGATATCTGTGATGCCGTCTCTGTTTTTTCCGAATAGACGGAGACGGCATCACATTTATCTGTCCAATAAAATGTATCCATGAGTGGTGAAACAGGCCCTTAGATTAGACCGACTTTACCTGCGGCTTCGCACGCGTAAACCATTAAATCCGGCAGTTGAATTAAAATTTTGGGATTTTGCTAAATTCTCATCGTAGATGTCAATAACGTTTACATATAAGACACCCGTCTATCTAATCCTAGCGATTGAGATTTCAAAATGTTATCCCGATCCTGTGGGAATATCGGGATAACAAGTAATTTTCATCTAAATCCATTTAAAATTGTTTTTTTGGAATCTTTTTGTATTTTTTATTTCAATTCCAAATTTTTACTTTTACGGTCATCCCGTAAAACCGTAATTGAAAATACAAACTGAAAATATAGATGCACAGAAAAAACAGAAAAATAAGACCATCACTGTCTCATGTGACTGTCACTGTGTCATCATGGTCTTATTTTTCTGTTTTTTCTGTGCATCTATATTTTCAGTTTGTATTTTCAATTAAATCCATTTAGCCGTTTTAGCGTGAAGGAGTAACAAACAAACATACACACAGGAGTTGCGGGAAACTAGTGGATGCAAGTGTCGAGTTGTCGTTCATTGTGGCGTTCTAATGGGGCGGCCTTTGTTCAGCTGTGGACGTCTTCCGGCTGATGATGATGATGCATTCATTGTTTGTGAGTATGTGTGTATCATTATACACACATACTCACAAACTTTCGCATTTATGATGTGTATGTTTGGGGTCCATATGGCTCTCAATAAAATCTTATTCCTATTTTTAATTTTACTACCGATTTGTGTTCAGTGATGATTTTTTTCAAATTTTTTTCCTCATACTTTTTTGTTCATAAATTTTTATTTCTAATTTCGGAATTCATAACAGACAGTATTCATATTTTTTTACTCATAATGTCATTACTAAGAACATATCTCAACTCATAATGTTGTTTTTCATAAATTTTTCCTTCATAACAGACAAATATCATAACTTTCTTATTAATAATGGCGTTAATATGAAACATTTGAGCTCATATTATTGTTTTTCATAACGGTAACTACCTAATTCTTACTATGCAAATTATTACCTAGGATTTTTTCAAGATGTCATTTATGTGTTCGTCAAATGTACTGATTGGCAATTGGCATTCCTTAAATTAGCAACATATTGAATGCCATCCAACCTACTTTCCTAGTGGCAGTTATATATATTAGCCGCTATAATTTTTTTATTGTTAGCTATCCAATTTCATTTACACTATGGATTAAAAGATATATGACAATAAATTTATTACATATATTTATATATGTATAAAGCAGATGTATGATTATTGACATTATGAATTTCAATAATGCGGATAAATAACACTTATGATTAAGAAATTTAAGAAAACAAATATTAGTATTAACAAAATTATGAATATTGGGGTTATGAATTAGAATGATTAGGAGTTCTGATCGTTAGTAGTATAATAAAATATATGAAAACAAGGTGTATGAATAGTTATACTATTATGAATTCCGATGATTATGAGTTTCGATCGTTAGTATTAAAAAAAATATGAAGAGTGATCATTAATAATGATCATATTGATTCATCATAATAATAATACCTACATCATAATGATTAATTATGATGTAAAATGGTATGAGAAAAATTTTAGGACTTCCGATAATAGGACTTTAAAGTTATGTGAAAAAGCGCACCCGTATGTTTGTTATTTGTTTGTGTAAATATGTGTGGTGTTGTTGCATCCTACTGATGATTTTAGTAATCCATTTTGTTGTCTGCAAGATAATGTTAAAGTTACGTTTCTGGAATTGTACATAACCTTAACCTGTACCAAAGTCTTACACTGTGCCTGTACCTACAATGTAGAGGAACATCATTATTTACTGTACATTATATGCATGAGGGTGTTAGGTTATTTAATGCAATGTAAGACGGCTCAACAAGGCGACGTATGTACAGTGACATTAGATATTAAGCTTATTTCCCTCGGGCCATGCTCATATTGCAAGCAAACGCTGCACATATGCATAATAATATGTTAATTCATTGTTTCAAACCAAATTTATATTAAATCAAATGCATTGCATGTGTCTAGACCAGAATTATGGACTAAGCTGAGTATACCTATATATAGCTGGCCGATTTATGCGCGTAAAATTGAGACTAAATCGGAACTCATTATCATCACGCCAAGCAGATGCTCGTGTCCTAATGAGGGCTATCGCGTATGAATTCGCCACTAGAGGCGCTATTGTAGCGTGAGGTCTCCGAAATGTCAAATCTCATAGTTTTTGGGTGAGCTACGCGGGTTTATTTATAATTAGAATAATTTTGTGAAAAAGACTTTTCGTTGAAACAGATACTTATTACTAATTCTGGTGCAAAGGTTGTCCATCACGGTGTAACAGGGCAAAGCGGCAAGTCTATTGGGCGAAAGCTTTTCTTACCATAATATATAAGTTTATTTAGGTAAAACTTAAGTAAATGACCTGTTGAATATACCTAGTAGTGCACGGAGTTAATATGAGACATACGTCATTTTCTAAATATAAGTAGAACGTCGACTTATCTTTACGCACACGTTACTACTACATATGACAGATTACGAGGGGAGGTACAAAAATTCGCGGAACGAAGTGGTTGTGAATTAAATAAAACAATTGTTTTTTTTTAATAAGATTACCCTCGTCTTCAATGCATATTTTGGATGTACTTATTAATTTGTATAAAACCATTTTTTTTTTTAATTTGTCCTCGAAATTAGCCGAAATTACTTGCTTACTTAGCTTAGCTTGACTGAGACTTGACGAGGGCAGCAGTCGCAACATGGCTCTTGCGAACTGGTGCATTGTAATACAAGAGCAACACACCCTTTCACAACTTTCGCCTTCTTTTTCCTTTAATAGCTACTCTTAGCCTTTCTAGCAGCGTTGCGTTGTAACGAGGTGTCTGGTTTAGCACATATTCAAAAAAATAACATTTAGATTCAAAATTTCCTTTTCTAAATTCCACACCTGTTCGATTTACGTCAAGTAGCCATTCTATTCAGAGCCTCCGAGCTGAACAGATACATAGCTTATAATTTACTACTCCTATACGAAGGAAGGTTTTATCCTTATCCAGTTTCAAATTATTGTGCAGTGCATTAGTAAAGTTCCTTAAGTTCATTAGCTTGTAATACTGCTGGAATTCAGTGCTATTGAATTGTATAAAATAAAGAACTGGGCACGGAAACGCAAGTTGATTAACTATGTATTTTTATAATTGTTGATACAGTGTCAAGGCATACCTTTTAGATACTTAAGACCGCGTCTGTTTGTCCGCAGGTGCCTATTTATTATTATCTTAAATAAATATTACTGTCTGCCCTGTTCCTGCCTTCTTCATTACACCAACAACTTCCCCGGTCACTACCTTGTGACAGCGTATGCCCCAGTTATAGTGACTCCTTTATCATCATAGTCGATCAATAAAATTCCCTTGGAATCCCAAAAGATCGTCGCCATCAACTTTTCGGCTGATTCTGACACTCGAAACATCTTCGGTGGAAGTGCACCCTTCTTATGCCGCTGCATCGACTCCTGTTTCGACTCAGGTTGAAAGTGATGAACCCAAGTTAATTCTCCAATAATAATTCGATCTAATATAACTTCAGGGTTTTTGCCACACATGTTTAAAAACTGTTTCGATTCGTCAATTCTTTCTTGCATCTGTAGTGTTTTTAGTATTCTGGGTACCCACCTTGCACTAACTTTTGTAATACCAAGATGATCGTGCAGGATCCTCAAAATAGTCTTATTTGATACCTTAACTCATGCAGATAGCTATTTCTTTTTAAGACGAGCATCTTCCAGTAAGAGTTTTTTGACTTTTCGCACAATATCTGAGGACGTGGCATCGACCGGCCTTTCTGGGCGAGAGTCATCTTCAATGGACTCTGCTATGCTTGAATAGATTCTGCCACTTGTAAATCATAGCCTTACTAGGGCATTGACCCCCTTAAATAGCTGACATCTTATTCATTATCAATTGTGGAAATTTTCCTTACCTAGACAGGAACTTTATCACGGCACGATATTCAATTTGCTCCATAATGACTGATTTATACCGAAATAATATTTGCTTTCAAGGCGCTATCATATCACAAAACAAAAGACAATCTTGAGATTATTTTTTTATTTTTTTACCTTAAAGGGTCTCACTATAACTGAGCATAAACTTTGTATAATAATGTTTCCACCTAATACTTCATTCCGCGAAATTTGGACTCCCCTCGTATTTACTTAAGTTTTTTACATATACCTAATTGTCTCATTAGTTATTAGGTTATTATTTGTCACTTTGACTTTTGACGGACAAAACTTAGGTACCTATATTTTTCTTTCATAGAATATTTTTTTTAAAGATTTCACGAAAAAAGGGGTCAGGTATATACAAGTAGATACTTAATAGGGCTGCTAAATAAGTTTAGCTTACCATATTTTTCTAGATGTCTGTTACTTACAGGGTAGGTAACTAGAGAATTACCTCTCAAAAACCAAACTCATTTCAGTTATTTTAAGACACAACCAAAAAAGAAACAAACAAAGTATTTGTAAAAGCCCTAATGTATTTTACGTACTTGCCGTATTTGCGCTGAGGAATTTATATTTCTTTCTTTAAATCAGTGTTTTTCAACCTGTGGGTCGAGATCCCTTGGGGGGTCGCGAAGCCTCTTTAGGGGAGTCGCAAAGCTCCTATTAGTTGCTGGGAAAACAACTTCAGTAAAAAAAAACCAATTAAAAATATTTATTAAGAAAATGTTATATAACTAATAATATAAAGGACCATGCGCAACTTTGCATGGGAAGTGTACCAAAAACCAACAGAGCTGAGAATTATGTCGTTAAATAGGTCTTTACGTGTACTTCATTTCATTCTATGGGCACCAAGTTCAATTTCATTGCAAAGCGGAGACATTCAATTATGATTGGTTTTTTGGAGTCTTTTTGTATTTTTTATTTCAACTCCAAATTTGTTACTTTTACGGGTATCCCGTAAAACCCCCCGGGCATTTTCGATATGGAGACATTCAAGTTTTATGAACAGTAAATATCTATGAGAAATTGTGTTTTACCTGGGCAGTTCTCCTTATAAATATAAATCCCGCTTTAAAAATCCTGGAGGGTAAATTAAGACAGATTTTTAAGCCGTGGTGGCCGAGTGGTTTGACCTTAGTATGGCCTCTCAAGCAGAGTATCCTGGGTTCAAACCCCGGCTCGCACCGCTGAGTTTTTCAAAATTCATGTGCAGAATTACATTTGAAATTTACCACGAGCTTTACGGTGAAGGAAAACATCGTAAGGAAACCTGCAAAAACCTGCGAAGCAATTCAATGGTGTGTGTGAAGTTCCCAATTCGCACTGGGCCCGCGTGGAAACTAATGCCCAAGCCCTCTCATTCTGAGAGGAGGCCTGTGCCCAGTAGTGGGACGTGTATAGACTGGAATGATGATGATGATGACCATGGTGTGTAAAATAAAAATATGTTCGTAGCCTTAACATTGTTTTCCAAGATTTAGCTCAAATTGAATAAAGATATTTTGACTTAGACTTTGACTTTTAGTGATCTAACTCTCATAGCTCTGTTGATTTTTGGTTTATTTTGACGCATGGTCCTTTGTCACAAAATAAAATAAAAAATACCGGCCAAGTGCAAGTCGGACTCGCGCACAGAGGGTTCCGTATAAATATTTTTAATATTATATGATGTAAGTAACTAAAAATTTACGGTTTTCGCAATTTTTCCTTTATCTGTGTTATAAGACGTTGCTTCGTACCAAATTTCTAGATTTTGAGTTCACGGGAAGTAACCTGTGGGTTATGATTCTCTTGCGAGTTTCGAAAATTTGCGGAAATTTGCGGCATAAACGGCTGTACCTTTTGATTGCGTTGGCTTAAAAGTTTGATTTTTTCACTGCTCAAAGGGACAGTAGACCTGAGTATTTGATATAAATTTCAGCTTGATACCTCCACGCGTTCCTGAGAAAAAGGATCTTAACGGACGGACGGACGGAAAACAAAGTGATCCTATAAGGGTTCCGTTTTTCATTTCGAGGAACGGAACTCTAAAAAGCAACGGGTAGGTGGGTCGCGAAATATTTCTTCATACTAAAGGGGTCGTGCAATAAAAAAGGTTGACAAACACTGCTTTAAATGCTTCATTTAAACTCTGTGGGTAGTATAAAGCACAGAAAGGCCGTAGATGTAGATAGTGTACGTTCTAGTCCACCACACAAAGGTTGGCTACATGTGGCTCGATGTGCTCATTAGGCGATAAACTGTGTGTAGCAGAGCGATCATTTACGAATGTACAGTATTTATGTAGGTAGTTAAGTCATTTAATTTATATTAGTGTTAACCTGCGGCTTCGCACGTGTAAACCATAAGAACAGTGGATTAATTAAAATTCCCGGAGTCGGCGAGGAAGAATTCTTAAATTTTTCCGGATTTTATCCCGATCCCATAAGAATATTGGGACAGGATAGTAGCATATAGCTTTAGTTATTCCAGACGTCGGCAGTTATCTACATAGTACCAAATTTCATCCAAATCCATCAAGCCATTTTAGTGTAAAGGAGAAATCACGGAGAAATAATAAATCCCGGGGAATTCGCAAAAAATCTATCGTGGTTAGTGACGTTGCAAGCAAAACAAACGTATCAGCGGTTGGAATTCCGTGATTCTATTCCAGTTCCATGAGAATATCGGGATAAAAAGTAGCTTACAGATAGCCCAACTAACATACCAAATTTCATCCAAATCCGTCCAGCCATTTTAGTGTAAAGGAGTAACACACATACACATACACACACAAACTTTCGCATTTATAATATTCAGAAGTAGCATTAAAAACGTGATTACAGCGTAAATAGCTTTTTATTATTTTCATTCATTGCGGTACTTGAAAAGACTCGTTAATTAAGCTGTAATTCATTTCTTTTACATTTGAGATAAACGAGTAAGTGGCTCGCATAATGGTAAGCAATCATAGCCACTCGTGGACACCGCCAATATTCTAGGTGTTAGTCGACGTCGGCTCTAGCGGGTACCGAGCATTTTAGGCAGTACAGTAGTAACCTACCCTTTTACAATAAACTTTATTATGACTATGCAGGCATGCCACTAAGGCATTTCGGGAGAAAAGGTTCCTCAGTGGCATCTAAGCTATTTTAATTTCTTCGATTGTCCATTTCCTTCGCCATGTGCTGACAGAGAGAAAATGTAATAAAACCGTATTCTCCTACAAGAGTGAAAATGAACTGAGTTTAGGTATTTAATTACGAGATACAGGTTTTTGCGAAAATGGAAATATAAATACCTAATTATGTTTTGTCTTAGCGTGGAAAACTTTTCTTAATTAACGGTAACCTTATTAATTAAGTAATGTTGTTAGTACTAATTGCGAACGGCATATTTTTCTCGTTTCCTGAATTTTAGAATTCTAAGTCAGGTGTTCCCAAACAGTTTATTATTTTTTTGTCGCTACGCCTTGAAAACTCGCACTTATAAATCGTAATGCACCGCTGATCCGTTCGAACTTTAATTATAGCGCTCCATGGTGTATTATTTACTGAACGGTGATTACTAATTTGAAACGTAAACTAAAGTACACATGCAACTTATTTAACTCACTTCTTGCACTCAATTTCGTACTACTTTATAGTGAATTAAATTATACTTACTGTGTTACTGGTTTTGCCATTTAAGTAGGCATTTATGAAATCGTCGTGTTCCGGTCCCTACTACCAAACCATAGCGATCGTTAGTCGATCCCGCTTGCTCTACCAAAACGTTACCTTATCCTTTAAATTCAGGTCATGATCTCTGCGAGCACTCGCAAGTGTCGGACGCGGCACGAGAACGGATCTCGCGTGGAAACGGAAACGAGTTCTAGTTTCCTTTAGTGAGGCATTTACGCACCGCCGGGACCTCTCACCCTGAATATTTCACTCCACACGCTGCCCTTTGTTTTCTTACGTGACGTACCTTCGAAGGTATGAATTAAACGGCATTTCTTTGCCGGCCCTGTCAGGAATAACCCGTCGTCTAACTATTGCTTACATGTTTTATTTACAGAACTACGTTTCAGTAAATTATTTTTGTCACGCCTAGAAATACCTGAGAAGCGAAGAAAATTGTTTAAAATTTCCGATTACAAATAAAACCTTTTCTTCTTCTTGTTGACATTATGCCAGGTGATTATGTAGGTTGTTGTCAAATTGTGGATCGGTTTCCAAAATTATTATTTAATTCTAAATGATAATTTTAGGCAGTTTTATCGTTACCAAGTAAGGATCTGATGCGTGTATCCCAGGGAAATTAAATAGGAGAAACTCTTGAAATAACTACCTACAAAATAAAGGAAACTAACCACATTTTTACTCTTACACAATAGCGAAACCGTCGGATATACCTAGTAATACTTAATAAAACTTAGGCAACTTGAATACTTATAATATTAATTTTGGGCAATGTCTAGTTTCGTTCATTACCATGTCCCACTAGCGAGAAATGAAATAAAATGGTATTGTACGAGTTGTAACGGTATTGCAGTTGAAAAGGACTTAGAAAAGGTATTTAATTCTTAAGTATATTATATTAACCTCTAATAGTCCGTGAGCCCAGCCCCAAGTTACCTACGTAACATGACATCACGATAAGATGCATGGCACACGATGGAAAAAGTTTTTGGGGGTCATCTTTGCCACAGTCTGTCAGGCACTTCCGGCTATTTCAGAACTGACAGACTTATGTTGCCCCTCTCTACGGTTAAAGAGCTATATGATGCCACGTGTTTCGTAATGATGTCACATGACGTAAAATTACCTTAAAATTTTGACCGAAAGTGAAGGATTTTCTCAAACTTCCGGCTAATTTTAGGTGCGATAATTTTTTGATTCCATTGACTTTTTCCATCGTGTGCCATGCATCTCATCGTGATGTCATGTTACGTAGGTAACTTGGGGCTGGGCTCACGGACTATAATTACAGAATATTTTTTTTCGGCAAATAGAAATACGTTTTCTCTAACTGTTTTTTCAAAAGTATTCTTATAAATTCTACTCTGGCAAAAGTCAAAGGTCTGAAAAAAGTCAAACCTCCTCCGTTTTTTTTACATTGGTTAAAACTATGGGAAACAATTGTTCCATAACACCGTATGTTTATAATATTACTTAAGCTCTCGTGAGATTTATAAATCCTATAATTGAACTAACTAGTTGGACCGTTACTAGTTTATAATCATGAGTTGAACCGTTTAATTTCGTAGTTTTATATACTTAACATATTTATTTATTTACATGATATAATTTGTAACAATATTTTTCCAACCCATTGTCGCTTCGGGAATATTTACTTTATAAGAGAAAGTATACCTAAATATAGATTTGTCATTTCACCCACTTCTGGTCGTCGGATTGATTTCAAATTTACACTATGTGTGTAGCTTGAGCTTGAATGATAATGTAAGTACAAAAACAGTAAACAAAAAGTGCTAACGGCATAAAGGCTTATATTAAATATAGGTAGGTAGTTATTATATTTTCGTACCGCAAAATAAAAAAGGGAACCCTTAAAGCATCACTCGTATACAACAATATAGGTATTTTTTACTTATTAAATCTTCTTAAATCTTAGTTAGCAATAAAAAATAGTGTGCATATAGGTAAGTAGTCGTCTTTTACAGGACTATGATTGATTAAGTTGTTTTGTCTCTTCCATTGGGCTTAATTCTTGCTTCTTAATTTGGTTTAATGTGTTTTAATAATCCTATTTAATGTCCGATTTCAACCCAGAGAACATCAGACAAAACTAACAAGTGCACAGTAAGGGACCAACCAGCATGCGGTTCACCCGATGGGAACCAATCACTACCGTTCGTGGACACCCTCGACATGAGGGGTATCACGGGTGCTTTGCCGGTTTCAGGGATTGATAGGCCGGTGTATGTTTAAAAGTTGGGTTTTGTCGCTGAAATCCAAAATTTTAAGCAATGAAGTACTAGAAATGATATGTGTACTCTACATTAATTTGTTGAAGTCCTGAATATAGTACTTAAATGCTGCAATTTCTAATATTATCTGGGCTGAAGTGTAGCCATTGTTGACCGTGGAGACGAGCGGCTGCGGCCCTGTACAGTGTTAGAGTCTACACCAAATAGGATTACAGTTTGTCGACACGGAGCTTTCCCATTGTTCTGCAGCGTCTGAAGCTTAAAGCCCGCTCTACAATCTGTGCGCTCCGTTACGTGCACAGTTTACTAATTATAACACTGAAGAATATTTCTAAGGTGCGCGTAACTAATATTCCTTTAAGTAATCCAGTTTAGAAGAGTTATTTAAGTTAAAAGATGCAGTCAACAAACAACCTATACCTGAAACCATATTTAAAAAATACTCGTAGCTGTGTAAGTCATTAGTGAGTGCGGAAAATTTAAAAATAGCAGGTTAGTGATTTTGTATACAAACACTTTCCTCTTATAATTTTCATATGTATTTAGATATACGACGCACAATCTACTAAAGATTTTTACAATAAAAATATCAGAACGTGATACCTGTGTTTGAGAAAGTCTCTTGACTGCCTTATTACGAGTATGGCAATAGTAGGTACATATTGTTAAAATTTACTAGCTTTACTTGCATTTTAAACCTTTACTTTCAGCAGACTTGGACTAAAGTCAACGGGCCGTGCGTCCGTTGTGAATGGCTGGGTAACTGGGGTGCCTCTATTTGTTCCTTGGTAAGGATATTATTCAATTGCTATTCAGATTGGGAACTAGGTCGTGCCATAATTACGCCTAGGCTAGGCCAGTATCAAAGCGACACAGAATGACGCCTGATTACACCGTACGTACAAAACACTAATTTCACTGGCAAATTGTAAATTTCAAATTGAAGAATGTTTATAAGCAACCATCCGCTCGGAAATGTTTGGCGCGAACATTTTGGATGCGTCGTAGGCTTAATTTAATTTCTTCTTCGGCGCAATTTTATTTTATTGCGGAGTTACCTTTTTATGGAGATGCTTACTTTTTATTATTTCGTCAAATTCAAGATTGTATTCGGGTTCTTATTTTGTGATTTCTGAAAATAATATGTAAATATGTATACGCATAAAGAACGACTGAAGATACTGAAAATAATATTATCATAACGAGTTGAGCGCAAACGTCTTTATCTATATATATGTACCCATACCGATAGGCAAAGAACATAATTTTGGTCTGTAATTTTTTGCTTTCATACGATACGTTTACCTTTATGATAACATTATTCCAAATGAAATACTTGAATAGCTATTTCATAACATCTTCAAGAGGAAAATAAAAATCATGTATGTAATTGGGGTCTATTTTCGCCACACACACAAGGTCGTTGTATAAAGAAACATATCGCTTCGTCGATAACAAGCCCCTTACAAATGGCGCCCGTCACTACTCATGGATGAAAACGACGGGATTGACCAATCCTGAGATAAATTTACATAAGCATATACCTACAGATCTCTAGGCTACCGTGGAAAGAACATACATTTCGTATCGTTACAGCAAAATTTCCCATGGGTATGATTTTTTCTTACTTACGCGTGAATAGTGGAGTTAACCGTCAGATATACATAAGATAGGATACTACAAGTGAATGTAAACTCCCTAATTTCGTATGCCATTTGTAGTAGATTTTAGTGATTCGTGTGTTATTTTTAAGATCTTGTTGTACCTACTAAAATCCTGTGAAATAAATTATTTTGAATAATATAATCCTACTTATATTATAAACTAGAGTTTACCCGCGGCTTCGCACGCGTAAACTATTCAATCTGGTAGTTACAATTGAAATTTCGGGATTTTTCAAAATCCCCTGGGAATTCCCAAAATTTATATCGTGGTCTTCATTGAGGTTGTGCTAAGAACAACGCTGTCCAAAATTTCAAGACTCTAAGCCCAGCGGTTAAAATTTCAAGTTTTTATCCCTATCCCGTGGGAATATTGGGATAAAAAGTAGACTTGTGTTATTCCAGAGATTCAGCTACCGACATACCGAATCTAATGACTCTATTTCGAGATTTTATCCCTATCCCGTGGAAATACCGGGATAAAAATCCATACTAATATTATTTTATTTTATATTTTATTTAAGAGCTTTGCGGTGAAGGAAAACATCGTGAGGAAACCTGCACGAACCCGCGAAGCGATTCAATGGTGCGTGCGAAGTTCCCAATCCGCACTGGGCCCGCGTGGGAACTATGGCCCAAGCCCTCTTGTTCTGAGAGGAGGCCTGTGCCCAGCAGTGGGACGTATATAGGCTGGGATGATGATTTTATTTATTTTAATATTATAAATGCGAAAGTAACTCTGTCTGTCTGTCTGTCTGTTACGCTTTCACGCCTAAACCGCTGAACCGATTTTGATGAAATTTTGGTACAGAGATAGAATAGACCTCGGGAAAGAGGCTCTAAGGGGTTGAAATAGGGGATGAAAGTTTATATGGTGGAAGTTCGTCACTGTCGAAGATAAAACCATGAAACTTGACAGTTAGGCACTTAATGAGAAATAAGTCGATATTTGTTTGAGCTTTTTTTGAAACTTCGACTTGTGAGGGGATGAAATAGGGGATGAAACTTTATATGGAAGGTCGTCATTATCGAAGATAAATCGATGAATCTTTATTAAACTTGCCATTTCGGCACGTGATAAGAGATAAATAGATGTTTGTTCGCGCGTTTTTTTTAAATTCGACCTGCGGAAGATCGTCATTGACGAAAATAAATCGATGGTTCTTTATGAAACTTAGCATTTGGGTACTTATAGGAAATAGATATTTGTTCAAGCGTTTTTGAAAATTTTACCTGGCAGAGAGGATGATGCAGCGTTAGCAGAGTATTCTAAGCTCATAAGCAAAATGTATGCAATGTGGGGTCATTTTAGATGGCTTATTGATGTACAGTAATTGATAGACAGTCAGACAAGTATAATTATGATTTTCAGATTTTTCTTACTTATTGTGCTATAAGAGTTACCTTTATGCAAAATTCCAAGTTTCTAGGACAGCCGGAAGTACCCCATAACTTTTTCTGTTAAGGCGATTTGTATTGTAACACCTTTTAATGACTGTAGCTTTGATTGCCTTGACTTAGAAGTTTGATTTTTTCACAGCTTTTGGGACTATTGACCTGAGTTTAGGGTTTTAATTTCAACGCGATACCGAGATAAAGGGCCTTGACAGACAGACGGGAGGATGGACAGCAAAGTAATCCTATAAAGGTTCCATTTTTTCATTTTGAAGTACGGAACCCTAAAAGTCATATTTCGACCTATTTACGTAATGATTTCCAAACAAATTTACTAAAAGTATATTTATCGCAAATATGTGTAGCTATGCTTAGTAAAAATACCCTCCTAACTTATAAAGGACGTAAGGTGTCAAGAGTTTACTATGAAGAATTAGTCCTTTTGAGTTGGCAGGGTAGAATACAAGTCGTATTGCTAAAATGTGGCTACCCGCAAAATATTTATGTTTTACCAAAGAACATGGCTGGATGGATGGATGGAAGAACAAAAAAAAATCCATGGTTTATATGTATGTTATTTTCAGTAAACCGTAGAAGTTTCTATGTAGTACTATTATTGGCAGAATAGGTATCCGAAATAAATTAAATACTTCCCAAAGTTACTATTCCATGCGGACGAAGTCGCGGGCAAAAGCTAGTATTCTATATGTTTTAGTCCAGGTTATAACCTAACTTTTGCCAAATTTCACCCAAATCCGTCCAGCCGTTTCTGCGTGAAGAAGTAACAAACATACTCACTCACTCAAGTCAGCATATAATAGCGAAAGCTTGTGTGTGTGTGTGTGTGTGTGTGTGTGTGTTTGTTACTCCTTCACGCTAAAACGGCTAGACGGATTTGGATGAAATTTAATACGTGGATAGCTGGACGTCTAGAATAACACATAGGCTACTTTTTATCCCGATATTCCCACGGGATAGGGATAAAATCTCGAAATAACAACAGCTGGGCTTAGAGTCATGAAATTTGGTATGTAGGTAGCTGGACGTCTGGAGTAATACATACGAGTAGACTACTTTTTATCTCGATATTCCCACAGAATAGGGTTAAAATCTTGAAATTTCAGTCGCTGGGCTTAAAGTCACGAAATATGGCGGTTATTTTTAGCGCGACGTCAATGAAGACCACGATATAATTATGTTTATGTACTAATGTTAATGTCTTTCAAAGCCATAAAATAAATAATATGTTTCATAGTTTACAAATGATCTATTTATGTAGTCTTATAGGAGTCTTATGTATAGTAATAAAACTGTGTAGTATAGGATCTTTGTAGCGGTCCGAGGGTCACCAACGGTGCTGGCTGAAAATCAGCGCTGGGTTGTTTATGCTGGCTCAGCATTATGCTGAGCCAGTGTCCGATTCACAACCGCAATTACACATACTTTCCTTCGTGTTGTCCATTTGTACTTAATGCTATTGTTGTCTTGTGTTGTGAATAAATGTATTTTCTTTCTTTCTTTCTTTCTTTATCTTTTTGGGAATTCAATAAAATTCCGGGATTTTATTTCAACTGCTGGATCTAATGACTTATGCGTGAAAAGCCGCGGGTAGCTAGTATACGAGTAGATATAAGGTGTTAATTAATATACTGAAAACTTTGGATACTCCAGCATGTTTTTATTATATAAGAATAAGAAGATTAAGAATAAGAATATTTATTTGCGAAAATGTAGTAGTGAATACAGTTGGAGAAGCGTTTTTGTGTGCGCACATTTTAAGCGGGAATTACCCTAATGCGGTCCCCGAATTAGTTTCAAAATACTTCGGCGAACGAACGTCGTCTTTACATTAGTCTGTCCGTCTCCTGCGGCGGCCATATTAAGGCGGTGGCAGCTGTCGCTCGCTGAATTCGGCCGACTACCGTACCGTGTTCTTTACACTTTTGCGGTCGCCGCATGCAGCATGCGGCGAAAGACTCAGAGAAATTGCCGTTTTACTTAAACAAGCATGCACATTTTACTTATATATGGCTTGTACCATATTCAATAACATTAGAATACTATACGATGACAACCACAGAAGTACATTACTTATATTATTATTGCTGAAGTGAGAATTAATTTAAAGTTATTCAATTTATTGGATCAAAATAATTATTAATGCTTTAATAACACTTATCTAAACAAAAAATATGTAATTTATATTTATACTCAGGCATGTCAAAATTCCTTATTTCTCTCTGGGTAGATTATTATACAGTCTTACCATCATACATAAAACACTTTTCGTAAAACAAGCAGTTTTTAACCCCCGACGAAAAAGAGGGGTGTTATAAGTTTGACCGCTATGTGTGTGTGTCTGTGTGTCTGTGTGTCTGTCTGTGGCACCGTAGCTCTTAAACGGGTGGACCGATTTGAATGCGGTTTTTTTTATTTGAAAGCTGGTTTTCTAGCGATGGATCTTAGACATGATTTATCAAAATCGGGTCAGCCGTTTCAAGATCATCAGATCTTTTGTTCGCTGCGGTAGGAATCTTAGACGCATAATGGATATTTACTTTACTTTCAAACATATTTGGGACCTAAAATTTGAAACACCCATGTATGCTATATAGCTATGCAAGATTATGGAATTCTCGGCCTGATGCTGCAGCCAGGATATCCAGAACACTAGTAGGTACACTCTTAATAAAACTATAGCAGATATATCGTGTTTGGGTTCGTTTTGATCAGTATTTGATTCTACAAACAATGCAATGGTGGCAACAGGATGAGCTGATGCTGCAGCCAGGATATCTAGCACAATAGTACACTCTATAAAAAATAATAGCACATATGTCGTGTTTGGATTCATTTTGATCAGTAATTGATTCTACATACAATGCAGTGGTGGCAACACGACGAGCTGATGCTGCAGCCAGGATATTCAGCACACCAGTATACTCTTGAAAAAATAATAGCAGATATGTCGTGTTTAATTCCTTTTGATCAGTATTTGATTCTACATACAATGCAATGGTGGCAACACGATGAGCTGATGCTGCAGCCAGGATATCCAGCACACTAGTACACTCTATAAAAATAATAGCACATATGTCGTGTTTGGATTCGTTTTGATCAGTAATTGATTCTACATACAATGCAGTGGTGGCAACACGACGAGCTGATGCTGCAGTCAGGATATTCAGCACACCAGTATACTCTTGAAAAAATAATAGCAGATATGTCGTGTTTAATTCCTTTTGATCAGTAATTGATTCTACATACAATGCAGTGGCGGCAACACGACGAGCTGATGCTGCAGCCAGGATATGCAGCACACTAGTATACTCTTGGAAAAATAATAGCAGATATGTCGTGTTTGATTCCTTTTGATCAGTATTTGATTCTACATACAATGCAATGGTGGCAACAAGATGAGCTGATGCTGCAGCCAGGATATCCAACACACTAGTACAGTTTAAAAAAATATATATCAAAGTTTAAAAAACATAAAATAAAAACTTAAATTTAAAATTTAAAAAACCCCCGACGTAAAAAACGCCAGCAAAAATAAAAATAAAAACGCCCGAAAAAAACGCTGCTTGAAAAGACAATTAAAAAGTAAAAAATAATTATGCGCTACCTAGCTGTTGCCCGCGACTTCATCTGCGAAGAATTCGTTTATCTCTATCCCGCGGGGACTATGCTGATTTCCCGCAAAATTAGCCTAAGTTAATTTAGTATAAAGTATCTAGTAATATTTTTTTATCTAAGCGTTGTCGGTGTCGGGGGACCGCTAAGGTTAATACTTTAAAAAAATACAACATATTTACTTTCATGTTAACCTTAGCGGTCCCCAACACCGACAACGCTTAGATAAAAAAATATTACTAGATACTTTATACTAAATTAACTTAGGCTAATTTTGCGGGAAATCAGCATAGTCCCCGCGGATAGAGATAAACGAATTCTTCGCAGATGAAGTCGCGGGCAACAGCTAGGTAGCGCATAATTATTTTTTACTTTTTAATTGTCTTTTCAAGCAGCGTTTTTTTCGGGCGTTTTTATTTTTGCTGGCGTTTTTTATTGACAGCGAAGGATAGCAAAGAAGAGTATCGCGGCGAGATTGATGCTTTGTTACGGATGCTTTACTTCTAAGGAGGCCCATATTGGTTTTTACACACATAAGTTAGTACCTATAGTAGTGTACCTTATTGCATTTATTTTCAATGCTTAATTAAATGAGGGTTATCGCGTATGAATTCGCCACTAGAGGTGCTAGTGTAGCGTAAGGTCTCCGAAATGTCAAATCTCATAGTTTTTGGGTGAGCTACGCGGGTTTATTTATAATTAGAATAATTTTGTGAATATTTTGCAATATCTTAAATTAATTATGGCAAATATGTGTTCCGGGGCAATGAATGTCTGTGTTTTGAGACAGTTTTGTCTTTCGCAAAACGTTTGTCCTCCCTTTTTGCCGAACAAAACGGGGACTATGCAACACCGTGGCATGCTCGATATTTTTATGGTACGGTTTTAAGGTGTATTAAATATGATTTTAATCTAAACTTTGTTTTCACGCCCTTAATGACTTTGAAAGCCTAGTTGGCGAATGCTGCATTTGTAGACTGAGCAAAGTGAAAAAGAGATTTATAAAACACACAACCTGCTTTTACTCGTAATTAGGTATAATGTATGTAAGTCGATTCTACTCTCGATTCTGAACAAACTCCTTTCAGGTTTTCTGGCATTTAATTACCTGCTTTAACCTGTCCTCTCCCGGAGGCACAAATTTGTGCCCAAATTCCTTTGATCCTGTTATCCTGGGAGATGACAGATTAATATACTTGACTAGATAATAACTAAGTTGTCAAAAACATTGTTTACGAATGAAGGCACTGTCCCCTATCTGTCTCGACATTTAAAGTCCTCTAAAAGTGAATTTATAAGTATAGTAATAAATAGTGCTACTACTCAACTTCAATAAGTAAAGCAAAGGCGAAATATGGCAAGGGAAGGCGATATCTCCTATCACCCTGGTGTAGAACCCAGCTCCTAAGAAGAAAAAAAGATCTTGTGCATGTACCGACATTGTATACGGTCACAATGCGGGAATGTTACGTGACCTACTACTTTTCATCGTTTAGCCGAGTAATACACATACTCGAAGTGAATATTGCCATCAATAAACTACATTGCCAAATTAAATTACGAACTACGGTGGCAAGCGGCTAGACAATCCCGTGTTGTGTCTGTCTTATTTGTAGGTATAAATTATTTGCTAAAGAAAACAAAACGTCAGAATTAAAATAACAAAATAGGAAATACTAAACACTAAGAGATTAAGCTGGGTTATTTACTTACAGATATCAATCAATCGAATTTCCGAAATCGTTATAAATTCAAAATGACAATTCAGCTTTGCATTCGGTATTTACTAATTCCAGTTGGAATGGTTTTGTGGATTCTGTTAACAGTAATAAATTGCAAATAGTTTGAACATTTTGTTTCGGTTTGTATGGAGCGGTGGGGGCGGGAGGTGGCACGGCGCGGGTGCGGGGCCATATATCGCGAGCTTTCTGTTATGGACCATTACCGGCGCATTACTGCGCTTATATGAAAATTACCTACGATACAATTTCAACGAAAGGGATGTGAAAATACCATCTAATACGTACTGTCTTCGTATTTGAAAGAAAGAAAGAAAGAAAGAAAATACATTTATTCACAACACAAGACAACAATATTATTAGGTACAAAAAAACAACACAAAGGTATGTATCATTGCGGTTGTGAATCGGACACTGGCTCAGCATAATGCTGAAGCGTTAAAAACACCCCAGCGCTGATTTTCAGCCAGCACTGTCGGCAACCCTCGGACCGTTATAAAGACATACTACACACCATTAATTAAATACGACTACATAACTAAATAGATAATTTGTAAACTATAAAACAAATTTATTTGTATTCGAGATGAAACATTCCCATGGCGTTTTCTTTTACTATACCAGTCTGTTGCGATTCCTGAACAATTAATGCGCGGTGCGGTTTATTTTGTACTGGAAATGGTTAACGTTAGTAGCAAATTACGTGCAATTACTTAATCTACCGGTTCGAAATATCGTCAAACAACTACGGCAGAACAATTAAGTAGAGAGCCTGCACAAAGTAAGAGCCATATACCAAAGTATACGATAAGGTGTTCCTGACGAGGTAAATTTTAGATTAGGTGGGCGCATGGTGCGTACCTTAATAATGTGAGCAAACAAAGCAAGCATGGTTCAAGTTAAGGGCTTTATTAATATGCATTGTTATGGTTACCCAACTAGGTAGATTATAGCCCAAAAGATACTTAATTTCGTCGAATTTTGTTCATCATTATGACAGTTATTCGCTGAATGAAACGATTTCGGTGCACGTCCAACACTGCTCTAATAATACTAAATAGCGCAAGCCTTTTCACTGGTGCTTAATTTGACAACAATGAACTAATTTGCGCACAACTCCGCGAGGGAAGTACTTTATTTCTTTTCTTACCCACCTTTCATTACTGTTGCAGATATTTGTAAAGTTTTATTCGTCATTTTTCTGCGCACGAAGTAGAAAACAAGGCAATCACAACTTTGTGACGGAGCTGCGGAAACTTTGAGCCGAGTCTGTAGCAAATTGACTACATTGTGTTACTGTCGGAAAGGAATTCATGTCATTGCAAAATGGTAATGCCCCACACTGTTGACGCAAACTGAAGGCCGCATTACCATAACATTACAGAATATATAAATAGAAAGGCAAAAGACAGCTTGACAGCATTAACTCTAGGTTTTTTCTCTACGTTTTGGTTTCGGGGGAATTATTGGAATTTCATATTCCCCGGAACGGATTCCGATAGCAGAAGCTAACGAAAGATAATTTTAGGCCATCGCATACGTAACCTACTTACTTTAAATAAACAATTATTGTTTTTTGTCTATTGCTCATGTCATGTATACATAGATGTAATTGATTTCTCATGGGTGCCAAAGTCGGTCAGTCAGCCAGTCACGGTATTTTGTAGCATGGTATACTGTTCTAAAGGTATGGATAAATTTTGTTACGTAATGAGTTGATTGGTTTGACGTAGGTACTAATGTGTCCTATATAACCGTTAAGGAGTTATACCTTCCAGCTTCAGCTCACCTGAATAACCAGAATGAAAACAACTTGAGGTCTGACCTGCATATTATGATATGAAAAGAAACTTCCTCTAACTCCTAACCGTTAAGGAGTTTAACCTTCCATCATCAGCTCACCTGAATAACCTGAAAGAATAGAACTATCGGTCTATACGTACCTATAATATAAAAAAAATATCCTCAACTCCTAACCGTTAAGAAGTTTTAACTTCCATCACCAGCTCATCAACATGAGATGATGTCTATCTGACGCAAATACTTACAAAGCTTGAGAAAATATATGAAAAACGTAACGCGTGCCTACAAAATTTGAGGGTTGCCCTCGATGTCCCTGTGATCTCGTCATCAGATCCTGATTTGGTGACAGTGGGACCACCTCGGGAGTCTACTCTTTCGAATAAAAAATGATTTTTAAAATAAATAAGAAAGAAAAAGAAAAATCCCGTTTTTTCTCGTACCCGTAATAATTTTCGGTAATTCTCCTCCTACACTCCCCAAGGAACCCACTTGCGACACTTCTACGACCAGTAAAACGAAAAATCTCGTTTTCCCCGTTCTCGTCGGAATTTTGTAAAGTCCTCTCTCAAAGCTCCTCTACACTCTCCAAGCCATCTACATGCCGATTTTCAGTTTTCTACGTCCAGTAAAACGAAAAATCCCGTTTTTTCCCTTTCCCGTGAGAGTTTCGGAAAATTATCTCTTAAATGCTTCACTCTACTCTTCAAGGAACCTATATGCCAAATGTCAGCATTCTGCGACCAGTTAAATGAAAAATCTCATTTTTTTCCGTTCCCGTCAGAATTTCAGGAAATTTTTTTTAGTGCTCCCTTACACTTCCCAAAGAACCTAAATGCAAAATTTCAGTTTTCAACGACCAGTAAAACGAAAAATCCCGTTTTTTCCCTTTCAAAGTCAAAGTCAAAAGTCAAAGTCAAAAGTATTTATTTGCCAGAATACAGTACAGGAAGGTCTTACATTGTATATTTTTATTTCAGTGTATTCAGCCTGCATGCAGGCGTGCAAATATTCTGTTGAGAGGCGTATAATTATTTTATTACAATTACAAATTTCCTATGTCAAATATCAAATTAAAATAGATCAAAAATCATATAAATAATCAAAATAAATAAATTCATAAGTTCACAAATAACTCTTAACGGTATAAAAACATCTCTCGAGAAGCCAACTCGTCAACTTATTCTTAAAACTATTTCCCCGGAGAGCCTTAATGTCATGCGGCAGGTTGTTATACAATTTAATGCACATGTTGACCGCATTTTTAGCATAAATTGCCTTACTCGCGCGAGGTTTGTACAGCAGGTCCATGATCCCTTTTCTGGTCTGTCTGAGCATCATGTCACCACGTTTTAGGAAATAAGATTGATGCGTACTGACAAAGACACATGCATCTCTGATGTACAAACACGGCAACGGCAATATACGCACTTTTTTGAATAGAGGTACACAACTGTCATCAATCCGAGCGCCACCAATTATCCGGACACATTTTTTTTTGGATTTTAAATGCTCTCTCCGCATCCACCGAATTCCCCCACAAAATTAATCCGTAACGAAGCACAGATGATACATATCCATGGTAAGCTGTCAGTGTTGCTTCAACCGACACCGTATCTTTCAGTCTTCTAAGAGCAAAGACAAATCTATTTAGTTTATTACATACTTGTTCAACAACATGAGTGGAGATGTCTATCCAGAGTAAAGCCGAGAAACTTAAAGGAATGTACTTCTTCTACATTTTCGTTATTGTATTTTAACGTTATAGGTAAACTTTTTGAATTATAAGAAATAAACTGCATCCATTTGGTTTTCATTATATTAATATTCAAGTCATTTATATTCATCCAATGTATTATACTATTCAAAGAATCATTTATGTCCTGTTCATAAGTCATTTTATCATTACATTTTATCACTATTGTTGTATCATCTGCAAACAGAATGCTCTTGTGAGGAGTTGCATTCGGCAGATCATTAATATAGAGAACAAATAACAACGGTCCCAATATGCTACCTTGCGGAACACCAGTATTAATTACTTTGTAATGGGATCTATATGCTTTTTTAAAAATAACATTGTTGGTTTCTTCAAATTTACTGATCTCGGTACATTGCATCCTATCACTCAAATAGCTCCTAATCCATTCCAACGCCCTTCCACGGATGCCATAACGTTCAATTTTGCATAATAGTTTCCCGTGAGAGTTTCGGAAAATTATCTCTTAAATGCTTCACTCCACTCTTCAAGGAACCTATATGCCAAATGTCAGCTTTCTGCGACCAGTTAAACGAAAAATCTCATTTTTTTCTGTTCCCGTCAGAATTTCGGGAAATTTTTTTTAGACTGAAAACTCCCTGTCAATGCTCCTCTACACTCCCCAAGCAACCTACATGCCGAATTTCAGCTTTCTGCGATCATTAAAATGAAAAATCCCGTTTTTCCCCGTTCCCGTGGGAATTTTGAATACTCCACTCTCAATGCTCCTGTATACTCCCCAAGCAATCTACATGCCGATTTTCAGCTTTCTGCGTCCAGTAAAACGAAAAATCCCGTTTATTCCCTTCCCCGTGGGAACTTCGGAAAATTATCTATTTAATGCTTCTTTACACTTCTCAAGCAACCTACATGCCAAATTTCAGCTTTCTTCGAACAGTAAAACAAAAAATCGATCTCGTTGAACTGAATATAAATCCCGTTTTTTCCTTATCCTGTGGGAATTTCCAAAAATCCATAAAACTGTTTTTTTTTTCTATTATAATCACCTACTTTTATGCCAAGTTTGAAGAGTCTGGTAATTATTGTTCATGGGATTTGGTTGAACTGAATATATAAATCCCGTTTTTTCCTTATCCCGTGGGAATTGCCAAAAATCCTGAAAATTAATGTTTTACTTAATGTAATACCTACTTGTGTATCAAATTTGAAGAGTAGTTATTATGGTTACTGATATAGGGTCACTCGGAATCGAATATATAAATCCCGATTTTTCTCGTTCCCGTGGGAATTTCCAAAAATCCTTACTTAGTGGATGCCTACATTGTATAAGGTATCTATGTGCCAAACTTCAAGTCTCTAGGCCCAAACGCTGTGCGTTGATATATCAGTCAGTCAGTCAGTCAGTCAGTCAGGACTTTGAATTTTATATATATAGATAGATGGAAAATTTCGTGCTCGTTCTAATCGATCCGAATCGTAGGTGCGACCATTGTGCGAATTTTGCCGCCCCCCCCCCAAAGTGCCGCCTGGGGCGGATTGCCCCCCCTCCGCCCCAACTACGCTACGCCACTGATAGACCTGTATTCCAAGTTCATCTAGATGAAAATAGTCGCGGATAAAATAGATTTTGCTTACTATTACAAGTTTTTGCTTACTTACTACTAGTTACTATTTGCTTACTATTACTATGACAATAAAGAGTCATTGTATTGTATTGTGTGGTATTTTGAGGTATCGATACCTATGTTCAAAATAAGCTAAATTAAAACATGCCTCTAAATTAAGAAACGAATAATAAATTACACTATTTTATATCGCATAGTAGAAATAAACTCGAAAGACACTGATCGCAGCTCTGTCGCCCGCGTGAGCGACTGAGCTTTACCACTGATACTGATAATTTAGCAATAGAAGACGGCGATTTTCTTGTTTATTGTTCCGGTACCTATACTTAGTGAAAGTAGTGACATAATATTCGTTTTGTAAGTAGATTCTGCTACGTCATGCCAAAATGCATCCAAATCTTACCAGTCATTTTAGCATGAAAGAGTTATAAGCACCCACATATTCATAAACTTTAGTGTTTTCAAATATCAGTTCCTACGAATATTAAAAGTGTAAATAAATTTTCAGCATACAACATACGATATGATTGCACTTAACAATGAGTAATGGGGAAAAATAAGATGAGAGCCAAAAGTATCGGCATTGCTGATGGCTGATGGTGGATGGCTAAAATAGATAGAAGTGTCTATTGAAGCTGAAGATATATCATCACAGAATATTATTTTGCAGAGCAGTAGTGTGGCTACAAAACCGACGGGAGGCTTTGAAATTAAAAATGTGAAGATACTGCTTAACTGCTCAATACAATAAGATGATGTTGTGCTTGTAAATTTGTTTTATTTTTTTGTCTTGCCTGAGCAGCATGTTATGTTTTTTGTTAATAGTGGAAACTGTTGTAGCTACTGTAATATTTTTATGTGTTTTATACTTTGTATTATTTCTAGCTGTTTGTTTTCCTAAAATAAATAAACTGCTTAGGACCGTTTCTAAATTTAATCTGCTTAGTTTTCAATGGCTAGCGAAATGGGGATTAGCCCTTTTGTATAGTCGCCTCAACGTCTAAGGTTTCTAGCTGAGGTTCATTCTGGTATTGTGCCTAGAAGCCTAATGGGCCTGCGCCGCTTAAGCTAATAATTTTAGGAGATATTAAATGATATTGTAACGGATAACTCACGTCTTAAACCGAGTTTAGCTCGACTGTTTCGGGCTATTTCGTAGCCCTTCTTCTCAGGAGCACGCGGGGAGCGGGGTTTAAGACGTGAGTTATCCGTTACAATATCATTTAATATGAGTGAGTCTTACGCTTACGGTTCCATGTTCAAAATTTTAAGAGAGTTAACAGCAGACACGTACCTTCCTACGTGCCAGGCCCACTGTAATGGCCGTCGCAAACTCTGACATTCAATCGAGGACGTCACTTAAAATGTACTAAAAACACTAATTTCAAACCCAAGTGCTTCGACAAGGCTTTGCGCTTCGAAAGGAACATTATACAGATAATATATGTAATATTCCTTTCGAACCCTTCAAACCCTTTCATTTGTAAACGAATTGTAACAAAACTAAGCTCTAGACTTGGACTCAAGGGCAAATTTCATCCAATGCACGGTGCTGGTTAAGATGTAATTGGTGGAATGGCTCTCTGACTAAGCCTTGCTGGCAAGACGTAAGGTCAATGACGTCCGCGAAGCCAGGGTTAAGCCGGCAGATATATATGGCGTCTTTAGCTGAGGGTTGCGGCCCTCGAAC
The DNA here is from genome assembly GCF_025370935.1 of Choristoneura fumiferana. Classification (NCBI taxonomy): domain Eukaryota; kingdom Metazoa; phylum Arthropoda; class Insecta; order Lepidoptera; family Tortricidae; genus Choristoneura; species Choristoneura fumiferana. Next base: position 7,019,312 of record NC_133483.1, on the reverse strand, counting down.
AACCGTAACAGACACGTCGATAAACTGGACCCTTTCCCATCTAATTGAATAACTACGAGTATGTTTCGGGATTGCTGTGTGTGTGTGTGTTTTATCAAAGTGTATAAATGCGAAGATACTGTCGGTAATTTACTTAATTTTAGGACGTTCTTAGAAAGTTAGGCAAGAGCGTGCTCGGTAATTTTTTAGCGTGGTCAGCGTACAACGAAAAGTAGGAAAATTATATGATGAGAAAAACAGTGTTTTTACTCCAAGATTGTATTCGTTACAAGTTTTTGAGTAAGTAAATACGCACACATTTCTAAATTTAAGATTAAAGTTTCTGAAAATACTAGGTATGAGTATAATTTTATCTTTTCTAACGTTAGCGTAATTATGTTGCTAAGTTTTAATTTTAAATTTCGAAGTTGACGCAAAGTGTAAGAAAGTGTTGACCCTTGAAAATTGGTTGAGCAGTTTGACGCGCAGAGCGATGGTACACATTTTTACATCCTAAATTGGGGTTTGTTAAAAAAAGGTTAGCTCAAAATGAACCTACACCGTTCGTAATTGAAGGAGGCTACCGTTGGTGGGATTTATCAATTTCGCAAACTCATCTGCGACCCGAAGCCAAAGGGTTCCTCAATTTAGATTACAATCTGTATTATTATTTGAAACATCGCGGGTGGGTACCTAATATGCTTATAAAAGTGTGTTTTGTCTAAGGGTCTGGCCGTTTCCGTATCTATGTGCGGACCTTAGATAAAAGACAATCTACCTAGTTTTAAAGGTCTTTGGATCTTCAAATAGTTTGATGGGGGAAATGGAATAATTGCAAGGATTTCCGGAATAGGTTTACCTGACCTCAATGATGTACTATTTAGATATAGGTAAAAATTCTGTTTAAGACACCCAAATTGGCTTTAATAAGCACTTATTTTTTTAAATGAAACCACTTGATTTCGTAAATGAGAAAAATTATATTATATTAATTATGTAAGGTAAGAACTAACAGCTGATTTTTTTTATACGTTCTGAAAAAGAAAAGATTAATCTTTAGCTTCGCTAGCTGGGTCTCATTCGCCTAGGTCCATCCCACGTGTCAAGTTCCACTAAATTTGCAGGAAACCTTAATTCTTATTCACTAAATGACATAAAACGAGTTAAAATCTAAATAAATTGCAACTTCTCGCGGAACAAGCCACTATGGTTTCTATTTTGTTCTAGTACAGGAGTTAAGTACTTAAAATAATTAGCCCTTCGGTGGTTAAGGGTGTAATTGTTATCATTTTACGGGCAGGGCGAGTCTCTAGGCGTTACTAAGGCCTTAACGAGCAAGGCTCGACGAAGTGCTGCAATAAAGATTTGCTAACTATAATGTTGGTAGAGAAATGTTTGGAATAAAAGAAACTGGTCAAGAGAGTGTCGAAGTTAGTATGATGACATGGTTGATTAATCTGAATCTGTACGCGTTACTATGAAAAAGTACAAGTTGCATTTATTATTATTTAATTATAAGGAATTATTCCCAAATTTAGTTTCAGATCGATACATATTCTGGCCAGTTTATTGGCAAGATTTGACTTTATCGATATTTATTTAACAAGATTAAAGAGCCAGTTTCCTATTTGTTTTCCTCATATATTCACAACTTATGGACCAACATTGAGATATATTTGTATGAATGTGTGCATTCCCTGGGACTAGAAGCTAGTAACTCTAGTTAACTTAGTTTAACTGGCCGTTACATATCAAATGTTTGAGAAAATTAATAGGAGTATATTCACCAAGAACATTTGAAGAGAATCGGTGAAAAAAGCTGCTATACAGCTGTATAAAAAACAATTGAAATCTGATTAGATTTCGTTTCTGAAGTACCCTCAATCACGGCATGCACGAGGACGAGTGTATTGCGCTGTATATAACCCCCGTAGCCAATAACAATGAATATTAGGCAAATGCTAATTGTTCTTTATGGCATTCATTTCGGCACCAAGATAATGGGATAACCACGTAACAATAAAAACACAGGACACGGACAAGACAGTTTTTCACCCTTTATTCCGCGGAATTAATTAAAATATGATAGTATGAATCCAGATTTACGAGTACCTACTTGGCTAAGCGCTTCTTAAGGGGTTCGTCATAATCATCAATCAATCAATCATTTACTGCAAGGTAGTGAGTAAGTACAAAGATAATAACATATTTTACAGTTTAAATATCGTATTCGAATTCCGTGGTGGTGGTGTTGGTGGTGTTGAACGATGTTTTTTAGCATTATTTCGAATTAGCATGCCTATCATTTTGAAAAAGAAACATAGGATACTTATACATATTATACTACAAAATAATTAGTTTTCTTTTCATCCATTTTCAGCGTGCGGTTCTTAGGTAACTAGGGTAAATGCCTTCTGATGGCTCCGTATATTTGCACCAAAATATCAAATTACATTACGTTCCGCAAGCATGTCCTTCCACGGATGTTACCTTGTCCGATATAATTTTGATTATAATCTCACTACTATGTTGGTTTATTAAAAAAGTCCTGATGAATATCGAATTCTTGGTTACCCTGACAGACCCAATACGTCCCCACATTTATACAGATTGAACCTGCCGAACGTATTGGCCGTAATTGAAAAATACTCGCTAAGGCCGTAATGGATTTGAACAAAATGTTATCAGTGACAGAAAAAAAGACAAAGTAGGTATTGAGACAGATCAAATGTATTGAACTGTCTAACTATAGATAAAGGATATCATCCGAGCCTATATACGTCCCACTGCTGGGCACAGGCCTCCTCTCAGAACAAGAGGGCCTGGGCCATAGTTCCCACGCGGGCCCAGTGCGGATTGGGAACTTCACACGCACCATTGAATTGCTTCGCAGGTTAGTGCAGGTTTCCTCACGATGTTTTCCTTCACCGCAAAGCAAGACCGCAAGATAAAGGATATAAATTGAAACAATACAGTAAACGCCGGATTAATATGATATGAATATTAATATCGTGTAAGATCCCAATTATTATTTTTGAACTAACTAAAACTAAACTTAACAAGAAAACTTACTAAAATTAAACAAGAGATTAGATACAAGTTAGGTATTAATAGTCGCGGTGCTCTAGTGGTTGGCCCCTCAACCAGAGGATAGTGGGTTCAAACCTAGGTTCACATCTCTGAGTTTTTAGAAATTCATGTACGAAATAACATTCGAATTACCTCTACTACGTGTTTTACAGTGAAGGAAAACATCGTGAGGAAACCTGTATAAACCTGCGAAGCAATCACTGGTGTGTGTGAAGTTCCTAATCCGCGCTGGATCAACGTGGGAACTACGGCCCAAGCCCTCTCATGGTGAGAGGAGGCCTGTGCCCAGCAGTGGGACTTCGATAGGCTACTATGATGGATGATAAAGGCATTAATGCTGGTAGGTTTAACTTTTTCAACAAACAAACAACAATGCATAGTCTAATATGCATTGATGTTTCGTAGCAAGGCGCTCGCCTTGGCTACGCCGTAGGCTCTACACGTCGCATGCAATGTCCCAGCGATGGCCTACGGCGCTACGGTGCCCGCGTAGCACGCAGCAGAAAGCTCGCCATTTTAAACATCTATAAAAAAACTAGCTGTTGCCCGCGACTCCGTCCGCGGAGAAGTATGCAAAATAGTTTACGTCTGTGTTTACGTACGATTGGTTATTTGGAGTCTTTTTGTATTTTTTATTTCAACTCCAAATTTGTTACTTTTACGGTCATCCCGTAAAACCATATCGAAAATACAAACTGAGACATGGATGCACAGAAAAAACCAGAAAAAACAATCATAATTTGATTGCTTAGTAGCGACATCTCTTGGTAGCGTAGTATAAAAAAGCAACCTGAGATATGTTGCATAGGAGAAATTCGTGTCTGTACTCCTGTCGAGTGGTAGTGTAAGGGTATGGCATGCAGCACGGAATGCTGAAGACTTGGGTTCGATTTCCAGCGCCTGGTCTCTTTTTCTAGTATTTATGTGCATCCATGTCTCAGTTTGTATTTTCGATATAGTTTACGTCCTATTCTCAGACCTACCAATACATTTTTTTTTTTATAAAAATTGGTCAAGCCGTTTCGAAAGAGTTTGGTCAGAAACATTGTGACACGAGAATTTTATATATTAGAGATAATTCTTTTAATTGAAACGTCAATAAAATTATTAAATATATTATTAATAAACCTATTACTTAGTATCCGACCGAAACAGTTGTAAGTTCGGGCACTCGATTACGACTGAAACGTAATTTTTATATCGAACCGTGCCTCTAGTGTGGCGTTTTCACAAAACATTTGTTTACTATTCGAAGACGTAAATCGAGCGTTCGATCGTCGATACGTAGCAGCGACATGTCCACGGTGCGGCGTCGTCACCCGTTTTCGTTACGATACGCGGACGAAATAGTTCACGTAGCAAACCTACACTCACAAAAGTTGTTGTGCAAAGTTTCCGCTAGAGGCGCTGTCCGTATTTACATACAAATTGAGATTTTAACGCGAACGCGATCGAGACGTATTTTGTGAATGGGAAAATACACTAAGCGTACTGAACGTACAGCAGGGCTACTACGAAACTCGAAACTCGAAGTTCGTGTCGTGCGGTCCCTCTGACACTTATACTATTTAATACGAGAGCGAGAGGGGCGGTATGATACGAACTTCGAGATTCGAGTTTCGTAGTAGCCCTGCAGGTCGATTCACAAGAGCTCTCGTGCCAACGAATGGATTGAACGAAAGTGATGTCACTTAGACATTTTTGTAGGAAAATGACGGATGCATATCATTTTCATATTTGTGTGAAGTGTATTCAAATAAGTACCTAACACACAGATAATTTAATTCATTGATTTAATCACTAATCCATTTGTGCCAGCTCTTGTGAATCGATCTGTACCTACTTGTATGTAAATAAGTATTATTGGTTCTTTTTAAAACTCTAAGTGAAAGCTGGAGAGCAAATAATGAGTCTCTAGTGACTTTGAACAATGTCTACTAAGCAGTGGTTTTTAACCCCCGACGCAAAAAAGGGGTGTTATAAGTTTGACCGCTATGTGTGTCTGTCTGTGGCACCGTAGCTCTTAAACGGGTGGACTGATTTGAATGCGGTTTTTTTTATTTGAAAGCAGGTTTTCTAGCGATGATTCTTAGACATGTTTTATCAAAATCGATTCAACCATTTCCAGCTCATCAGCTCTTTTGTTCGCTGCAGTAGGAATCTTAGACGCATAATGGGTATTTACTTTACTTTCAAACATATTTGGGACCCATGTATGCTATATAACTATGCAAGATGATGCAGCCAGGATATCCAGAACACTAGTAGGTAGGTACACTCTTAATAAAACTATAGCAGATATATCGTGTTTGGATTCGTTTCGATCAGTATTTGATTTTACATACAATGCAATGGTGGCAACACGATGAGCTGATGCTGCAGCCAGGATATCCAACACACTAGTACACTTTAAAAAATATATATACCAGTTAAAAAAACATGAAATAAAAAAACTTAAATTAAAAATTTAAAAAACCCCCGACACAAAAAAACGCCAGAAAAAATAAAAAACGCCCGAAAATAACGCCGACAAAAAACGCCGCCAAAAAAGAACTAAGAAGTAAACAATAATTATGCACTATCTAGCTGTTGCTCACGAATTCATCTGTGAAGAAGGAGGGTTATTTTATTGTCCATGTTCTTCAATGTATATGTAGATTTTTTTTTGTAGAGAATTTTATGTAGATTACTTATGTCATAGAACATTTTTTGCTGTGGGCCAGCGTTTTCGAGTTATTTACGAAAAACTAAAAAATGGGACCTTTACGAATTATACGACATACCTCGCTCTGCTCGGGTGGCTAAGCATCTCGTGTCATTATGGCTCGTTTTAGTCCCTTGTTGAATAATCGACTATTTCCTATTCTTCTGTACACTGTAAAATTAATTAAGCCAGAATAACACCAGATGGTTAGGTTGTTTTGATTGAACACCTCTGTATTTTTTGTCATGATTTTTTAAAATGTGGGTCATAAATGTTTCCATACATTAGTCGACGAGTCAAAATGTATGGCGTCAAAGCAGTGACTTCATCCTATATAAAAAAAAACCAGTGAATAACATTTGCACGGGTGTTCAGTCAAACTAACTGAGACATCTGCTGAAATATTTTGGATTTATATCCACCAGTATGTATTTTAGATAACATCTATGTTCACTCACTTTAATGAATGGCGGACACCATATTGCACTAGCTAGACGTTGCACCTGATTCAATATGCACATTCAGCTTAAAGTATTCCTTTAGAATTCCTATTGACTTGCAGTAGTATGCTAAGTAAGAATGCAGCAACAGTGCAGTTTGGCATTTTGTTTTGGACCCAGTCACGCGAAATGAAATCTTTTCGACTCCCGCGTCACACTTTGTCTCTTAGTGAACTATAAACTGTAAGCGCGCGATCTTTTAGATATACTCTTTAGTATTAACTATACTTTAGTAGTAACTTTGTTTATCATTACTGTCAATGAAAATAATCATGTTTTGAATAATTGGCTGATTCAGTCTATATCAATGAACTAAATTACTTTACCTCGTTCTCCAATAATTGAGCGGGATATTCGTTCATTTATGCTCGTTTGGTTTGCTAATTTATCTTTGTAGTTTTTTAGTTTATATTTGAGAAAAGCACCGTCGAACAATAAGTGCTAAAAATTATTAAAAATCCCTTTAGTAATGCACTATTATATATAATATAACAGACGTTTTGTAATTTTGCGGTTATAAAATATGTGTATCCGAACGTTTGTTTGTTTCTTTTTAGGCCTACAGAATTTGAAAATCGAACTTAGTATCGATTTGATCCTGTCTCTCGCTTTTTTCATATTGAAGTGACAGTGACAGATCAAAGTCAAGTTCAAATATTTGGAATTCAGTGAGTGGCCCCAGCACTGTCCTCAGCATTTAAAAAAATAATTAAAAAGCTACTTTGTCTCACGGAGTGAGCAAAATGCGATTTTGCTCACTGATTCTTCATAGCAAAACCTGCCTGTTTGAGCTGCTGAGGTGAAAATATCTATTTAGTTTCTAATATAGTCTGGCTTCACCACAGTGGGTTATGTTTGGATTTCAGTCATACAAAACAAACGATAACTTTTCTTAAACAGTAAAGAAACATTTATTGAGATACTTAATTTTGTTTATAAAGAAAGCTTTTGATAAAAGATTCGAACGAAACTTCACTTTAAAACAACTCTTCTTCTTGAGGAAGGAAGAGTTCTGCAACGAATTTTAGAACTCTTTAATCAAAAGTAAATGAGTGTTTGGTAATGGTTAATGTTCCGTATACCATTACGCAATGTTATCTCCAATAGCCAAGTTTCGTCGTTCGTTACAGTGTTCACACTGAAAACAATTGCGTCGTCGCAGGGAATTTTGCTTTGTGCCGGTTTAACCAAACGCTCGGTATTCGGTAACCACCAAGTTTCGTTATCTATCACAGTAGTTTACCAATATATTGGGGAATTTGGGAACACAAGGCTAAATAACTTGATACCTGAGACGATAAATATTGGGGCTGTTTTGCTGGTTTTGCGACTAGACTAGACTAGACTTGTATGCGAATATCATAATTTATAGGTACCTACTGTGGGTACTAGTTTGTTTTCGAAAGAAATTCTATTTTAGTAAATTTATTCGTGAACCAGCAAAGGTTTTTTACACAAACATTTTGTCATAATTCTAAAACACAAATGAAACACCAAAACACTATTATACTTTAGCCCGGGCCGCCAAGGTGGGTCTCTCGGTCTCTGATGTAGTTATACGTTTTATTCAGGCGTTTTATAGAGAAACCAATGTAATCAAATCTAGCGTTAGGACTTAGGATTAGTATTGTGTTTTAAGTAAACAATTAGTGGCCGATGATACACTAACTGTTATTCGCGACTTCACCCGCGTCCCGTGAGAACATCTAGATATTTATTTAGTCTAGTCTAGATGGTGAGACGTGGCTCAGGATGCAGCACGCTTGTATGCAGTGCCCATTTAACATCAAGTAAGGTTTATTGAAGGAAAAATTGACAATAACTGGTCAAAGCAAAAATCATGTACTAATTGCTTTAAAAATATTTAGTTAATGATCTTGACTCAGCATTACAATGCAGATAGTTCAATGGACTACAAGCGCATCAGTCAGACCAAATCCTTTGTATTTAATTGCAGTCTTACAGCAACAGATAAAACTGTTTGTAGTGTCGATATAAACGCCGTAAAGAAAAGCGTGAGGGAAATAACAATATCGCATTGAATTCTTGGTAATTCTTCGCTCGACTGTCAAACACTCGTAAAAGATATTGGAAACAATTTGAGCGATATCTCGCCTCCGCGGACGTGTTCTTAGACGATGCCTTACAAAGAAATATGAATAGCGATCTCTTACTCGATCCTCCCTAATGTACTTTGACAGACTCATATTGTTACAGAAACTTCCAATTTATTCTTTTTATGCACGATACGATCTTTGTGCTCCCGCCCTATTGACTTTTTGTATTGAGTTTTCAGGGTCCCGTTGGTGTTCTGGATTTGTTCTATTCAACGCGAAATTTAAAGTAGCCCGGAAATTGTTATTAAAATTAAAACGTCAAATTTAAATTACTTTTGCTTCCAGGAAAATTCAATTTAATTAATAACAGTGGACCGGACCTATTTGGAAAATATGAACTTTACTAACGCAGACAATTTGGAAGCCATTTAACAAGTATAAATATGCAAGTGTAAGTATAAGTTATGTTTATAGAATAGACTAATTTCTTTTTTTAAATAATAATAATATAATGCATGAAAAAAAAAACAGTCATATTTTTTTTAAGTTTGAAAAAAAATTAAGATTATAGTATAAGTTGATTATACGTAATTTTCTTTAAATTTCAAAATTTTGAATGAAATGTAGCCAATGAACTGCGTGCTCCATAGTTATTACAAAATTAATTATATTAACTTTAGTCAACAAACCTGATCAACGGCATGTTTAGCCTATTGTGCTAATCACGGACACAGGCCCTCGTATTTGGTAAGACGATAATTTATTAAACTTTATCTGAGTTTCTTGTTAATAAATCGAATAGGTAAGTATAATAATTATTGTTTTTTTTATGTAAGCGACATTCACGCGCACGATACTATTGTCATCCACGAAATTTACAGATAGGTACAAAATAGGACAATAGGATTACATAAAACATTAATTAGTTGACTTTCATCCCAGCTTATTTGCACGTAAATTTAATTTTCATCACACTTGCTCGTAAACACTGTCGTAACATGCTACCAGGCTACCTTGGTTGCAACCCCCCAAATAAAACCCTCAACCTTAATGTGCTTGTCATGAAACCCGTGGTCGGTAAATGAGTCATCGCGCGTACTATTTTTTCTTGTCATGAAACCCAAGGTCGGTTAGTTTTTCTTTTACAAATATACAATTTTACTCGCAAATGTGATAAAAACATTGTATGTGGCACGGGCGGTACTAGAATTACGAACATCGACTCATTAAAGCCCTCAGTCTTCGACTTCGGGCTTCTAATAGACTCTCGTTCGTAATTCCTTATTTACCGCCCTTAAGACACAATGTACTCAAAGTCAAAGTCAAAGTCAAAATATCTTTATTCAATTTAGGCTATAACAAGCACTTATGAATGTCAAAAAAATCTACCACCGGTTCGGAAAAACCTCTGTTGAGAAGAATCCGGCAAGAAACTCAACGAAGTATTATTAAACGGTCCAGTTTATTGAAGTTAACGTCGGCTGGCCTGGCGGTCACACATTGGAAGCTTTCGAGTTTTGTACACAAGGAAAATTAAATATAATTTTCTTATTATAAAATCAGAATATTCTGGCATTTCCATTATTTCGCATAGCCTCCGGTATTTTCCCCTTTATTTATAAGCATCCTTAACCTCTCCCTTAAAAATTGTTATACTTTTTCCCACTTGCGTCCTAAACAAATATTTGCGCACAGCTTCCGCTCAAAATCATTGACTTTGGGCTCTCGACGAACGAGATGTTTGTTCGCGTGATTGCGGTACAGTATTTCCGGCGGCTGGAAGCCAAATAACTTCATCTTTTCAGGTATTTGTCTAAGGAATATGTTGTGAGCGGTTGGCCCATGAGCGCAGTAAACGATTGCCAACGTGTAACTAATTGAACTGTTATTTTTAAAGCTCCCGCTCCGCTCGTCGGTAGTTATTGGTTGGTGCTTTTAACGGTTTGCTTTGGTAATCCTAGTTAGTCGTTTTCACAAACTACATACTCTACCTTAATTATTTTACTAGGTAACTGAGAAAATAATCTTTATACGAGTATACCTGTATTCGCTGTACTGCTTGCTATGTTTTTGTTTTCAATAAAGAGTCATTGTATTTTAATGTAAACAGATATTAGGATTTGAACCAAAAACACTAGGGATCTTAATACGGAGCATATTTGAATACTCCTAAAGACAGATATTAGGTATAGAAAATCTCTTCTCTTCTTTAACTTAAGAGATACAACAAGAGTTATACAAGAGTCGGTGGAGTATCTTCCACCCATCCTCTTGACCTCTTGATACGAGGCGACGCCGACTTTCTCCCTTATCTGATCAATGTAGCTGCGCCTAGGTAGACCTCTTCTTCTCTTCCCCTCGATCTTTCCTTCCAGAATAGTTTGGAAGAAGTCGTCGTAAAGAAAATACTTTATATTAAAAAAAAACAACCTGTTCGATTTTATTTTGGAGTTTCGAGTTCACTGTACCATTTGGAAATCAGAGGAATTCATTTCATGAGTAAGTAAGTAGGTACATGTTTAATTTTGCAGGAGAATAGGACAATGCAAATTATTAATCCCAAATACATTTGTTTTTGCGTAAATTCTAGTTTGATATTTCGGCGGCCGATCGTAAAATCCGACAGATCATGAAATTCCTAGGCATATCATGAAACGCCGCCATATCGGTTCTGGCACTTCGCTGGCAGCTGCCGCGGCACGCTCGCTACGCTCGCTCGGCTCGTGCGTTGTGGTCACAATTAATTCTAACCACTCCTCGCTTTGCTTTTCGTACCTATTTTTTTTCTTTTTTCTTGGCATATCACGATGTGCCCGGTATAAAGCTAGGAATATCGACGAATGCGTTGCTCTAATCGATCTGCCGTATTGTTTCTCAGGCACATCGTGATATCCCTGGCCAACTTTTAGGCATGGCAGACTCATAGGCATTTCGTGATCTGGCGGATTTTACGATCGGCGGCCGACATATATATCATAACAGAGATAAATTGTGCTGATGATAATTTAATCTGTGGCTAAATTGTCTAACGCTCGGACGCTCGCGATTGCATTCAACATCTCTTTCTACCCTCGTTCTCATGTGACAGAAAGACGTGGTGAAAATGATTTTGATTCCAAGTGCGTTAGGCAATAAAGCCTCTTGTCCTAAATATTTACTAAGCAAACGTTAAGTCTTCAGTGTAGTTTCTTGAATTAAATTGTTTCTTTTTCTTAATTATTTGACTGACACGACTCTTCCTCGCCGATTTCCCGCTAAGTTGAAGCCGGATGTTTGTTTTTTGTCTACGATAATACTTTCCAGCAATATCTAATTCCATCTTAGCCCTTTAGAATGACAATTCATCTCATTCGTTGTCATTACGTACGTAGGTACGTAATAATATCTACTTACTTAGTTATTCATAAAAAAATATACCATATACTCTTTATTTTCAGTCCATACGGAGGTAATTTTATGTACCAACTGTAAAACGGGGTGAGTAGGGACAAAATTGAAGGTAAAACCTCGATAAAAAATAGTTTCATATGTGGCAAGTTGATTTTTTATAGATAAAAAATGTTCCGGTGGTATGAATTTTAGTTTATTAATGATTATCTGCTGTGTAGTTTCATAGTTTAAACAATAAACACTAAAATATAGGCAAATTCCAGCTCACCCCATAGTGAACTCAGGACAGAACAAAAAAAATACCATAACTAATTACCAGAAAAAAGGAGATATAATATGTCTAAAAATATAACTAAACTACTTTTAGAGCAAGCTGAGCCAGAAATTTTAAGTAGCAAGTGAAAACACAAAATATTAGATTCTATTCCCCCCGCAAATCCCTTCTTACCCCGTTTTACGGTAGGTACAGCGTATACATTGTTTATAAATATCCTTTTGTTAAATTTGTCGGTTTTTAATATTGTCTGGTTATTCTGGAGACAGGCGAGGCTCGGCCGGCTGGCAGTGGCTGCCTGCCATTAATCTCCCACGGCCAGCGCCTGCGTGAGAATGACAGCAATCGTTAGTTATCCGCTTGCTATGTTGTTATGACTCCGACATTGTCTATTATTGAACGTCCATGGGACAATTTAGGAATAGGGTTGAAGCACTGACGAAGATAGAAACGTTTTAGTGGGCAACAGTTGGAGAACGAATTGAAAGGATTGGATGCTATACATAAATAGTCTCGGTATGCGCTTTGATTAGTCTTCTATACTTTATTAATGAAAATCTACTGACCAATTATACATTTACTAAAATCGTAAGAACATGACGGGTTTACTTCAGAACGGTTGAACCTATTTGGCTAAACATTTTTAGTTATTTTTTTAATTGTTGCCATGAAAAAAGAATAGTAGATAAACTTAAGCACTTCATTTCACAAATGGTTCAATATAAAAGTAAATATCGTGGATCCTTTCAGATTAAGTTAAGATACATAATAATTTTTAAATTTAAACTACAACTTACGTCGATAAAATTCCTTAGTTAAAACTGAAAATGCATACTTAATTACAGTTTTATTCGTACCCTAATTTTCATAGTTATCCCGATCAATAACAAAGGCGGCGTAATAAAACTAAACATAAACTAGACAGAACTGCGTGTTCATGAAGACGTAACAGTTAACGGTGCCATCATCTAGAAGTGTTATTTGGACCGTCTAGAAGGTAGGGCTCTCATAGTTACGGGTCGTAACGACTTACACCCATTTTCTGCGACACTTAAATATAAGAATAGAATATATGAAGATTAAGGGGCTGTTTTACAACAAATTGCTTAATTTCAATTGACGGATAAATGTGATGCCGTCTCTGTCTATTCGAACGAACAAACAGAGATGACATCACATTTATCTGTCAGATAAAAATCAATGTATGATGAAACAGGGGGTCTATGCCATGCCATATTATCTAACGCACGGACTCTGGCGATCTCATTAACCATCTCTTTCTACCCTTATCGTATCGTGTGATAACTAGAAGTTATCAAAACGATTATGATACACAGCTTAGCACTTAGACAATACGACATCAGGTTCTTTCAAATCGACCAAATTTTACACTCAAATCGTTTTCTTTTTGATATAAATAAATAAAATAAATATCATGGGACACTTGACACCAATTGACCTACAAATATACTTACTTACTTGATATGGCAAAAAATAATGTTGTAATAAGCTGTAATAAGTGTTTTTGATTATTTAGTGATACAAAACGCATTTCATCAAACTTATATAACTCCATCAAAAAATATACGAAACAGGTAAATCATTTGTTTTACACCTATATTCCATTATTTTATCACAGTTGTTAAAGCAATATATGTATAATCGTCGCAATGCATATTATGGTGAAGTGGAACGGATGGTGAAGCACCAGGATGACTCCTCAACAATTAACGTCTCTGCGTCGGGAAACACAATCTTTTGTACGTATACAAAACCGTGCAAACTGTAAACTGCTCATCACCTTACGAGTATAAGCTTTTAGAGTAAGCTATTAAATAATAATAATAATAAATATCCCGAAGAATTGCGAAATTATAGTGGCAGTGGGCGGGGCACATTGCTCGCAGGACTGATGGCCAATGGGGTCAGAAGGTTCTTGACGATGGCGATCGCGGACCGGGAAAGACGAGCTGAGTGGTAGCCTCCTACAGATGGACGTCTTTCGGCTGACTGATGATGTTAAGATCGCGGGATCGCGGTGGATGCGGAAAGCTACCACCAGCTCGCTAATCCTGAGTGAAGCAGCAGTGCTTGCTTGAGGGGGGCCTATGAGGTATCCCCAGGCTAGTGGCAACGCGTCTGTAATCGGTTGAGATGATGGTGATGATTTCTTACCAGGATACCCACTTGACACCAATTGACTTAGTCCCAAACTAAGCAAAGCTTGTACTATGGATACTAGGCAACGGATAAACATACTTATAGGTATAGATAAATACATAGGTACTTAAATACATAATATTAAACATCCAAGACCCGAAAACAAACATTCGTATTATTCATACAAATATCTGCACCGGCCGGGAATTGAACCCGGGACCTCAAGCTTCGTAGTCAGGCTCTCTAACCACTTGGCCATCCGGTCGTCTAAACTATTGTACTTAACTTAAATGAGTTACACTAAAAAGCGAGAAAATAAAAATTACCGACTCCAAAAAAGCTAGAAGTTTGAAACATGAAATTCGGAACGGGTTTATTATGCACCTATAATGAAATTCACGATATAATTTTTGGGGATTCCCACAGGTTTCTTTGCGAAATCCTGGAATTTTGCTTTACGGATGCGAAGCTGTAAATTATAAATAGTAATGTTACCAGGTTGGGCATAAAGTTCAGCTTTGACATTAAGTTTGTACGTAAATCGCCGGAAGGCCTCTGCACCAAAGTCGATCTCAAAAAGCACTCTGTTGTTTTGATTTTACACCAAGTATATTATGAACTAAGAACAAGGATCTAATTAAAGCTCGACTTCGTATTGCCATGTCGTTACAAAATGTCAGTTTATAGACATCGATTTTAAATCGATATTTATATGTAGATAGTTCTATAGCTGAGTAAGTACCCAAAGTTAAACTAAGGATAGTAAGGGAGTGTTTCACCACTTATACTGATGATTTTGGGGCAACAAAATCTTTATTGTACAAAATAAGTAAACAAAGAAAATTGACAAACAATATAACACAAAGACTTTTGAGAAAACATTATTGATGATTTTGTGTAACAGATATACGTGACGCCATCTCTGTTTCTTTCGTTCGAATAAACAGAGACGGCATCACATTTATCATTACATAAAATTTATCAATGAATGGTGAAACATGCCCTAATTGTGACTTATAACAACTTACTATAACGATAACCAATGTCAAATCAGCCATCAATTCCTTTAATTTGATGGCTAATTTGACATTGCGTATCTATAAAAGTCAGTTTTTGATGAGAAATCCAGCTATAATAAGTGAACTCGAAAACTCTGGCTTGCATGTAATATTTTTTTTTTAATAAACACCAGTAAAATACCAGGCTAACCCAGTGTTAACTCATGAAGGCTTTGCCGTGCACGTATCAAACTGAGCTCAACCCCCCAAACAAAATTATAACAATCCCAACTTGCTTAAACTGTGACTTTTCACGGAAATTGGGTTTAAAACTGTTTAACATTTACATGTGGGTGCCGCGTCGCGGCTGGCTGCGCCACTGTAATATGGTACATATGCAATACATAATGGCTGTGCTTAACTACCTATGAAAATAACCGAAGTGATCCTACAGTTCTAAAATAGCTCAGGAATAAACGCATTACTCTCCGGCGGTATCGGAAAAACCTGTTCTGGAATTTTAAAGCTGTACGGGCTCAGGTTTATGGGGAAATACTAAATGAGAAATATATTGGTCACTAAAGATGCCACTTAGCCGATTGGGTATTAATCCCTCTACCCTTGCCCAAGGAAATGAAAATCTAATGTCTTACTTAATATGAATTTACGGTTCCGGTTTTATTAGCATAATAAAATTAAAGAGGCCAGCAATAATACTGGGCTGTAAAGTAAAATAATGTAATTTGGCCAGCGTTTAACAGGTTCGGTTTTAGTGTTAAGAACAGCAAAGTGTACACGCAATTACAACGGATCCTCCCGCACGAGGCGGTCGGGATATATTGTAGTAAATAATTAACGAACGCCGCCAGTATTAGGACACGCGCCCATTCTCATTCACTCGAATATTAAGTTACATGGGTCTGTGTTTATAGTGACAAATATGGATGCTCAGCCGGTATTAAGGCCTAACTAGTTCGGTGGAGCTCTGCCCGAACGCACTCTACTAGCCCACGGAAAGACATTTCAAAAAGGAGTTTTAGTGAGTAAATATTTATAGCGTACTTAAAGGGTGCATTATTAAAGCTAAACAGGATATTTTGTTGGCTTTAAGAGTATTTGTTTTGGAGAGCAATTTCCCTAATAACTTCTGAACGCTCACCAAGGAAATTGGCGATCCGCCTCCGAGACGACACTTCGATTTTTCCTGCATGTTGTCTCCCGGGAAATGTATTTCTATTCCTGCAGCTCAGCTTATTATGCAAATACTAAATAATTTTAGATAGGATACGAGACGCCTAAAAGCGTTATGAACAAAACTTCATTTTTCTTTAATCTTAGAAATTGTGGAGATTAAAGTGGCTCGGCGAATATAATAAAGCGTAACGGAAATAACATTGAAGTGGTCCCACAGAAATAAGGAAATAGATGGACGTGTGCCGATAAAATAAAACATTACGGCCTTATGTGAGGCAATGTGAGGTAGTATTTCAGATTTCACGCAGTAGATAAACGCGCAAAGGATGAAAACAATAAAAAAGTTTACTTTCTAAGGCGGCATCAGTACCCAAGGAAAAATAATCGTTACACACTTTTTACTACAATATTTAAAATCAAATTAGTTTCCTGATTGTTTATACAAAAGCAAGATTACGCCTTCGGAATGATTAATTCCATTTGCCTCTGGGTAAATTACAGACAGCGGGAATGTAATCCGTTTTGGAAATTGAAGAGAAATACAGATCTTCGACACAATAGAACAGATCTTGAGTAATGTGTAATCTGCGTAGTAAAATCTAAAACGGGTCCGTTCAAACAACGTCATCCTTTGTTCTGGTAATAAACTGTCAGGGCACAAAAGAATTTCACAGACATTGGATGCCATCCGCTAAAATTTAACGCTTTTGTCACACACTAACGGGATATCCTATTCCCTCGATTGTTTTGCAACCTGTTCCGCCTTCCTTGCTCAAGGGTTATTTGGCGGTGTTAGTGTTTACCTTGGTTTGATACACACGTGTAGGATGATGGATAGCGGATGTTTCCAGGTAGGAACTTAGCTTTCCGAAGGTAGTTCAAATATAGGATATCTTTAAATTCTAGCGGAATATTTCAGAAGGATATAGGGTCAGTTTGACTGAACGCCCCCGCAAAAGTTTTTCATCTGAATTTTTGACTCAAAGTGAAGGACTAGTGACGCCAAAGCACGGCAGATTTTGAACTTGGATCGAACTACAATTAAAATGTAGTCAAAAATATTTTCAGGGTGCTCAGTCAAACTGACAGAACCATCGCTGAAATATTCCGCAAGTATTTGAAGACACGCTGTATATACAGGATAAACATTTATTTTACATTGACGGCCACGGTGCCGCGGTGTAAGAGAAATTAAAATTGCTTATCAATTTATCTTAATATATTTATATAATTCTGTATGTATGTTTGTCACCTAACTCCTATTTAATGTAGTGCTGCTTTTCCGGGCAGAACAACGTCTGCTGAGCCCGCTAGTTACCTAGAAATATATTAAAATGTAAAAGAACACACAACATTATATACCTACACACATACACGTACCTGTCATTACAACTAAAATACTAAAAATAGTAATAAATAATAATAATAAAAATAGTCGGCGTTGGCGATAGACGTCTTGGTGTTCTAGAGAGATTCAATACTATATAGCTTAAATAAAACATTTACGTCATTTATAAGCAGGTTACAGTAGAGTTAGAATCTAGTCTTAACATAAACGTACTTATGTATACATTTTACTAACACGGATAAATGATCCGTTAGCCGACCGTTGAGTGGTCGATTTCTCCTTTACAGAAAATAAAATGGACATTAAATGGTGCCAAAAAATCTCGAACATTTCAAAGACAAATACAAAAGGGAATTGTTTATGGTAGCTCATGGCGCGGTGAGCCGGAGGTGGCAAATCACTGCCCGTTTCCGGAGGGACTCTTCGGAAATTGAGAAAGTCTCCGGCCCTGACATCACTAAGTCAGGGAAAAAGTTCGCTGATCTGCCAGAATTTCCTAAGATTAGCGAGCTTATTCTGACACGTGGTTAGTCTTAAAATAAATAAGATTTTTTTGGAATTCATATTTTTATTTTTGTTGCCGTTGATTTTATAGTGGGCACTACAATGCACATAATTTAACGCTACCGTTTTATTGTTAAAAATTACAGTCAAAAAATCTAATTATAAATTAAGGGTACATTTAGACTTACATATTTTCATAACAACCATAAAATCACTACGATAATGCACTTGCAATATGCACGTCCAAGTAAATCAGCAGGGCTATTACGAAAAATTCGAAGTTCGTGTCGTGCGGTCCCTCTGACACTTATACTATTTAATACGAGAGCGAGAGGGACCGCACGACACGAACTTCGAGTTTCGAGTTTCGTAGTAGCCCTGCAGGCTCCTAGAATGACGATGAGTAATGGCCCGTAAAATTTTCTAATTCACATCCATAGCTGTGCGAAACAGAATTACATCTACCAATGTGACTTGACCCTACAATATAAACTAGAAATAAAATGTCGACTACGCTGGTGCATTCAATAGTTTGAATTTTACGTTCAATATTACTTTTCGTCCGGTATTCGAATGTCCGAATTTGATTGGATATACACAAATATGTTTCCAATTTGTTTGTAATTCTGTCATTTCGCTAGATCCACGGATGCGTCAGCGCCTGTGATAAATGATGACGATCGTTTCTCGATTTGTTATGGAAATGTGTAGGCAACTGTGTGCCGATACCTGGCGGAATATTTATGGCGGATGCGTTGCTATGCTCGATTGACAGTCACCAAGAGAGCCGCTTGTTTACGGGCGGCGCTTACGATTTATACCGGCCCTGTACGTGTAATATACCAGATAACTCAATTTATGGCACTAAAACGGCGGCTATATTGTGTCATCTTCCATGACTCTGTACCTATATCAACAAGAATTATGATGACTAGTTCGGTCGTCCTACATTGCTACAGTTACACGCGTCCGCTGCAGAGGAAGATTTCATAAAACGTTGCTCACCGGTTCTGAATTGTCGGCCTGGAGAAATTATGGTAAATTATTCACTCATACATTACCCATATTTGAATTATAATGTACCCGCATCCTTAAATGTTCAAGATATAAGTAGGGCACGAGAGATAGCATTTTAATGTATTTTCTTAAATACCAGTTTGTAAAAGCGTTTAAATGGTTTTTGCAAAAAGCAGATTTATACTGTTTAAGGGAAATGTTCAATGTTTCACTAATTACTAACCCCCTTATTCATAAACGACAATCAAACTTATTTTAGTTAAAATGCCGCTAAAATTCGTTTGTCCTTATCTGTCACTTCGACATTTGTATTTGTTAGAAAGGGACAAAGCATTTGTTAGTTAACATAGGCTTGTTAAGTTTTATGAACAAGGGGGTAAATCATTTTCAGTGAAAAAAAATAACGCACTCCCTGTAAAATAACTTTAATACCAAAATAACTTTTTTCTAAACCAGCGCAGAAAACCGTAAAACGAAAAATATTTATTAAAGTGCCGATAAAAATGCTGTATATACTACTGTATATAACAATGTGATGTAGGAAGTACGAACAAATAAATAGAACCCTTGATGACGTTTTGCGATTGCAACGATTATTACTTGTATTAGGTTTGCTATTTGGAACGAAACTGTCGGCAATGGGCTGAGGTATTTTATGTAATAAAATTGTTCGCTCCAGTTGTATTGTGGAGCAGCACGGCACGAGGTGACACAGAAATATCGCCTCGCCGCATGGCCCGGCCTCTGCCAGTTCAATAACAAATTGGAAATTGGACGAACGAGGATATAGTAAATAAAATTTCCTATATCCGAGTCAATTACATTACTGGGCCATCTTTGCTCGCCATCCCTTTCTGATTAGGATTTGGACCCATGAAAATTGTTACTCTGGTTTCTTAATACCACTTGTCTCGAATAACCGTTGTTTTCTTTTCGCGGCGTTTCGTAATAAATCTGAATTACTTAGTGCGCGCATTTGCGATTGCTGTTTTCGACAGGCGGTTAATGATGAAATTGAAATGCAATTAATAAAAACGGTGATTGGGTTTTCTGGACTTTATTGATGGTATGTTCGACTGATTGAGTTTTTAATTTACAACCAAAGCCAATAATATAGCGTTCGTTGAGTTGTACCACTTCTTGTAACACTTTGTTGTGTTTTATACTGGTTCGACATGTCACGTATTGGTGATCACTTAAAATACTCTTTAGCACTGACCTCCGTCATTCGTTCACACATGTGACTATATCTTTCCGGCATTTGCCGCCATTATTTATATAAAATAATGTAAACTTAAATAGGTACATATAACACTCACAACGCGAGTTCAAACATTCAGGATGCGAACCCGGGACCTCTAGCTCTGTAGTCAAGGTTTAGATGTATTACCAACCGACAAACCACTCTGTCCACCTGGTTGGGTGGTTAGTATTTTTTTTTCTTAACTGACAACCTGCCCGGTTTGTTGGTTAGTAATATAACTTTTTTATTACTAACCGAACAACTATCTACGGATTAACTAATGATTTGTCAGTTGGTAGGTCAAACCATTAGTAGGAGAACCTAGATATTTTTTTCCATTTTCATAACCAGAACCTCCTGTTAATGTATGGTCTCCTGGTATTTCGAGTATATTTATTTATTTTATAGAGTTACTTTTTAGTTCTCTCTTAGTTGGTCACGATTTTTACTGGCAATATTTGGACCTCGATGTAGCATCTCCTAACGTTTAACTTGTCGGAATAATTGGTTCCATTGGAAATAAATCAAGCACCATGGAACCAAGGGAAAAGATGCCGGTTAAAAAGAAAAAAACACTAACCACCCAACCAGGTGGACAGAGTGGTTTGTCGGTTGGTAATACATCAAGGTTTATCACTAGATTATCCGGTCGTCAAGCAATTGCGATTAAGTTACATTGTAGGTACCATCAGCCAAATAAGTGGTCTATCCATTTTTAAACAAGTTCCTATCTTTCAAGTTGACATACACGTCAGGTTATCTATTGTTTGCCCGAAAGTTATATGCCATTATTTAATTTGCCCGAAGTTCATATGCCCGAAACTTCATTTGCCCGAATGTTTCGTTTACTAGAAAATTTATTTGATATATTCATATTTTCCCGAAAATTAGATAACATAATGATACGAATGCAATACGTATTGTTTCCCATATTATTAAGTGCAATAATATTATTTAATAGAATCTTCAAACGCCACACTAAATAGTGTTTATTTTGATTATGATTGATTAAAATTGCTTTTATCTATTGCTAATCTATCTATTATCTTTATTATCCGGGCTGCTATAAAAAAGACTCCTAACATCGAAGGCTAAGGCGGGAGCGAAGCGAAGCATCTATGTGATTAAAATTTACCTAATTCAAAGGCTTGTTTGACCACAGAATAAGTAATAGTGTCGATACTCACCATTTATATGGATGTCAAATGATATTATGCCATGTGATACTTATGTCTTACAATGATTATGAAAAATGAAATTATTGAAATTAATATTATGAGAAACAAAGATTCTGTAATTTTATTAATATGGTAAACAATGAGTAGTGAAAATGAATTTATAAGAAACAATATTATGGCGATTGAATATTATACCTACCACATGAAATTCAGGCAAATGAAATTCGGTCAAGTGAAAGTATACCCTATTGGTATTATTTTTTATGAAATGCATACGATTATCAACTTTAGGTTGGTAGACCACATATTTGGCTGATGGTACATCTACTTTTTTTCTAATCTTAGTATTTATGAAAGCTACCAGCGTCAGTGGTGAAAAACTTAAATCAATGACCTGTTGTAAGTACCTAATGTAAAAGTGCATATAGTTGATTTGGGACTTAAGTCATTTTCCGAATATGGAGCGTCGACTTATCTAAGTACTACTATACGAACAGTTACTACTGCAAACAACAGGTAATTTACTTAAGTTTTTCACCTGTAGGTACATAAAGTGTCGATAGCGTGAGCGATGCCAGCGATCCCGAATTAGGTATATCTGCGTAGATCGCGTGCGCCGAGTCCCGACGATAAACAAAATCACAGATTTATTTGCATTATTGCAGCCGATAGGTCGCTGTGTGGCACGGCTTGTCAAGTGGTTGTTGTGCCGAAATTATTGATGCCCAAGTTGTATTAGCGGTATATTGTAGTTGTGTTGTTGATGTTTTAGAGCACCCTTGTCTAGGCCACAATGCCCATGCACAATGCTATTGTTTTTCGTGTATTTTAATGCATTACGCAAAAGTTTACCTGTGTATCAGTGGCGTAGCGTACCTAGTGGGTGCGGGGGCGCGGAGTGGGGGGGGGGGGTTTGTCTCGGTTTTTTTTATCAATGTGTAGAATATCGTATCTAATAGACTCTCGTTCGTAATTCCTGATTTACCCCTTAAGACACAATGTACTATAACAAGAGGGCGGCAAAAATTTCTTCCGCCCAGACGGCTGATACCCACGCTATTGTCTGTCTGTGGAGACGAACGTATTTTGATGGGATTTTAGTTTATCATCTACATTTGCAATAACTTACATTCTGCCTGTTACGGTTACGTTTTAAAAAGAAAATACATTGTTTTTAGATTCAAAGATTCAAAGAATTTATTTGCTCAGAATACAATTGTGCAGATGTTACATTGGTAATTTTAAATATTTCCAGTGTACCCATTCAGCCTGCATGCAGGCGTGCAAACATTTTTCGGAGCGATACAATTAAAATAAAATAATGTCAAAAATGCCAAAAAATAATAATTATAGAATAATAATAATAACATAATCAATAACAGTCAAATATTTGAAAAATTAAAATTAAAATGTCAATCACGATTTAAATAATTCTTGATGGTGTAAAAACAGCGCAGCGGTCCAAGAGCCAGGTAGTCAATTTATACTTAAAACTATTATCTTCGAGTAATTTTATGTCCTCAGGTAAGTTATTGTATAATGTCAATGCACATGTTGATTTTTTTTTCTTATAAGTAGATCATTTTATGAGCTCGAACAGTAAATTCATAATTTTAATTTTAATTCTAATTTTAATTCTAGATTCTCATTGTAATACTTCACCTCGTATTTTAAATAAAGATCTATAAGCATTTACAAACAGACATATTTCTCGAATGTATAAGCAAGGTAATGGAAGAATGTGCAATTTTTTAAATAAAGGGATAGGGAAATAACCCTAATACATTTCTTTTGGACTTTAAAAGCTTTTTCTACATCGACGGATCCACCCCACAGAGTAGTCGAACACTCAGAAGTCTGTAAATTAAACACGTTTTTGGCATTGGAACGTAAATTAGCGAATGCATAATCCACATGCCAACCAGTGTATTATCTATGTATGTTCTTAATAAGTTGAATAAATCACAACGCTCCGTCATAAACGTATCTATTCCACTAGCAATATGGGGGTAAAAAAGACAGGGGCAAGACGAATGTTGGTGCGGGCATAAAGAAATCGCAGGTAACGGAGGATAGCGAGACGGTTACAGACCATTATTCCATCGCTCCGACTCGGAAGTTATTAGGAGTAATGTAGTGGCGGCGGAATGTGCCTTTTTGTTGCCTGGACAAAGGGACGCGCTACATAGTTTCCAAGGAGACACAATCCCTCATTCCTCAAATAGCTAATTATTGTTCGAGCTACGCTTCGTATGATATCAAATGCGGTCTCGTTAGAGACTATGGATTATCTAGTATCTAGTACGTAATGACTTCAGAGGAGCTTGTTAAAAGCGTTTGCCGTTCTGTTTTCAAATTGGTAACGTGGTTGGAATAAACGAGCGAACATTGGATGTTGCGGGTTATTCTCACCTGTTTGATATCAGTGGTAACAGGTGGAAATTTTTTCCCCACCTGTTACCACTGGTAACCAATGGGAATAAAATTTCCCATCTTTTACCACTAAACTAATTGGTGGTAAAAACTGTGATTTTTTTCCCAGTAGTTACCACCAATTTCTTTAGTGGGTATGAGATGGGGAAAAAATCCAATTAGTTACCACCACATTCATTTTAATTTTCAGCAGTTTATTGTCAATATATTAAAAAAAGTTCTATTCTATTCAATATTTATGGAGTTATTTTATCTTATCGCGAATATTTTTCCTATCTGTTAACACTAAAGTAATAGGCGGTAACTACTGGAAAAAAAACCCAGTAGTTACCACCAATTGCTTTAGTGGTAACTACAATGGCCGGACAATGTGAAAGCAATTGGTGGTAACTACAGGGTTTTGTTTCCTGTAGTTACCACTGAGTACTTTAGTGGTAAAAGATGGGAAAAAATCCCAGCTGTTACCACTGGTAAAAATTGGTGGTAACAGGTGGGAATAACCCGATGTTGCTAGATTTACGATAGTTTCTGCCTAGTTAGGTAAGTTTAATAAATAGGTACATTACTTACAAAATCAAATTGCAAATAAGAGTTAGAGCGTTTTCTCATTATCTGATCCGATATCGGTATCGGACGACCCGTACATGTAAAGGTGAGCGAGTTTGTGGCAAGGCGACGGAGCGAGCTCGATGCGAAGCAAGACGAGCTCAAGGGGTGCTGACGTGCAGTGAGTGCAGTCGCACATTCAATGCCAAGATCGGATACGTCAGTCACCTGAGAGCACGACACCAGCGCCGCTCACAGCAGTAGGTAGGAAGTAGTCACTGAAGCCGAATACGGCCGGAAGAGATTATTACCGGACGACTATACGATATCGGGGAAAGTAAAATGTATGAAATGTATCTGTCTTTTACATTGTCCGGCCCGATATCAGATATCGGAGCTGACACCGATACGTTCACGGCACCATCGACGATAAAGTTTGTAGGTATGTGTGCTTTGCGTGTATTTAAATTGTCTCTATGTGCGCAGAGCCCGATGCGTGGAGGCCATTTTGAGCCGGCCGTATCGGAACAATTTTGTCGGAAATTATGTAAAAGCAGGACATGGTGTCGGCTATTGGATGTTGTCTATAGTCGTCCGATACCGGTGTCGGATCGGATAATGTGAAAACGCTCTTACCATTAGTTCAGTGAAAGAAAAAGATTACGAATGACGTTGGAAAATGTTAAAACAGAAAGGAAATAAACTGTAGCCAATGGTTTAAAAGTTTTGTGGCGAATGGTTTAAAAATGTAAATTTTTCTGGCTTAGCGTCGCACTTAATCTTACCCGCAGAACGACTAGCGATACAAACTTCTCGATGCACCGTTGATCATGGGAATAGGCGAGGTTTCCGGAAATAGTTACTACATTACTACTTATGTGTTGGTGTTCAATAAAGAGTCATTGTATTGTATTGTAGTGCATCGAAATTGATAGGGGCATCCGGTTGGTGGTGGGGTGTCGTGGGCCGCACATAAACATCGAAAGTGAAAGTGGCTTGAGATAAATCCGACGTAGATGTGTGCGAGGCAAGGCTAAAGGTTAGGTTTTGAATAAATCAGGGCCGGCGAGGTCGCAAGGTGAGCTTGGCCGGTCCTCGGTCCGTCCGTCGCGGCCAATATCGCATTTATATGAGTTCGTTATACGTCCGCTCGGAATAACCGATCCTGTTATCGAACGCCGGGCCCGATAGCACCGAGACGTAATTTGGATTTTGACGATCCCTTGACCCTCGAGAACCTTTGATCGCTAATCTCGGTGCTTACTGGCTCTGTGCTGCGCTCGGTTTATCTTTCTCCGACTATAAATATTTTTGACAATCCTTTGTAATCCTATTTAAAGAAATTACATATTTCTCTGCGGTAATAGCTACATAATAGGCGTCCCTTAGAGCATTATGAGACGTAAAAATGTATTGAGGTCTGTAACATGTTTCTTGGCTTATGAACAAATCCAGTGAACTTTAAATTAGGTCAGATCGAATTCTGACTTGCCAGACTGACCGGTTGGCTCTACTGTATTAAGTATCTGAATTATTTTTATTACGTAGTTTTAGAACATTCGATGAAAGTAATGGTGGTTACAGTTATGAATTTGGTTAAGTAGGTAAGTACTTATTTTATAATTTAAACAAACCAATTTTATTAAAATTCACGCCATTTATGTTCTAGCATTAAAATATATGAATACGAGTGATTTACTTATTGTACATTCTTCTATTTTCCTTACTTACCGTCATGATCAAAGTACCCAACGTCGGAAGACCCGTTAAATGTCGATCCGACAAGGTTACTTCCCTGTCATTAAATCACAGCTGGTACAATATTGCTGCCTAAAATCTGTAAGCAGAAAACACTTTCAAATAGCTTCGACATTTGGCGGCGTGGCTGACACCTGCCACTCGGTGAGCTATCCGGTCTTTTTGTGCTGCAGTCGCCGCCCGAGCCCGCTGCAGCGACGGCGCCCGCCCGACGCGTCAGCGCACGCCACTTTATTTACCGCCGGAGCATACAAACCACGTGCCATATAAATAAATAGGCACCACAAGAATCCGCAAATGGTTTAATAATGTAATTGACGGCGCGTCATGAAATATCGCCTGACAGAAAGCGCCGCGACTTCCAGCTTTTCATACGCTCCAAAGACATTACAAAATCGTAAAATAAAAATGACTACGACTATATTACGGGGTGCGATGAGATTTCGAGTTGGAATGGCGGCCATGAAATAAAGGAGCCAATGTAGCGTAACAGTCACCTGCGTCTCGCGGTGATATATTGCGTTATTATGTGCACAGCATTACGCCAAGACGACGCCTCATTAAAAGTTAAAACTCAGAATTTTGCTCTCTCACTGCTAGATTGAGTTTTTTCAGGGAGTTTGTAATTTTTCTTTATTTCCTTGAGGCAGTGAAATTTACAATTTACATACACTTACCCACTTATGAATCGTTTCGGAACAAAAATCTGGTGAAAAAAACAGTTCGCTCCAATAAATTGCTCCTTGGTACGTACCTACGTACCGCCACTGAGCAGAGCTGTTTTTGTTTGATTTCGGCGAAGTAAATATTTTGCTTAATGTAGGTAATATGACATCTGTAAAAGTATTACTTGGTATTAAGTACCTCCTATGTTATACTTTTTTACTAACCACAACTAAGTAATTTTCAAATTTAAATTATTGCTGAAGAAATACAATTTTAAATGTTTATTATAAATTATGTGTAACTTGGAATACTGGTGATCCTAATTTAATGCCCTAAAATTAATTTGATTCGTATTGTAAGTATTTTTTTAAAGTTGAAAGTAGTCGGTCGCTAAGTATTTTTACTAAGAAACTAGTAAATTATACATTTTGGAGTAATATTTAAAGTAATTGACCTTGTCAGCTCGATAGCACTTAACTTTGTGGGGTAAAGGTTGAGCACGAATATAAAAATGACGGGAACTTAGGTTTATCTTATTTAGCAATTAGCAACTTTTCATGTACCTACTCATAGTAAATTTGAGAATCCTCTTGTATTTTAGTAACTTTGATGAAAAAATCCTGTCTAACAACCTACATAATGCCGACCGACCGGATAGCTCAACTCAATGGTTAGACAACCTGGTTACGAAGCTTGAGGTCCCGGGTTTGATCCCTGGCCGGGGCAGATATTTGTATGGAATATACGAATGTTTGTTCTCGGATCTTGGGTGTTTAATATGTTTAGTATCCATAACACAAGCTTTGTTTACTTTGGGATAGGTCTACTGGTGTCAAGTGTCACGTGATATATGTATTTTTTATTTTATTAGTAATGGTTTTCTTCTGCAGAATTATAAATTGGGTAAATAATAGTGTAAGAAGATCACCAAGTTGTAGTCGTATGCTTGCAGTGAATTTATGTTTTGGCTATTGCTTGCTTTATGTACCACAGAGTGGACGTAGGTAGGTTTCCATAATTGTTTTTATGACCGACCGTCCGCTATATTGCGACAATAAATAACGCCTGCCATATAGATTTATGAGCACACGTTCAAAATATTGGATGAATACAAATGTTTTTTTTTATCAGATCCGATACTTCATTTTAATGCTGTTTAAATATTAACAACATTTTACATATATTATATGCGTAGATAAGTACTGTACAGAAATTTTATTATCGAGTTACTTCCATCTGCTTACCGAGGATAAAAGAATAAAAATTAGAGCGGAAGATTAACGTTTCTAATAAATTTGGTATGGATAATTTAGCACAGAGTGATCCCGAAAATCTTTATAGATTTGACCTTAGCGGCTGAGTTGGTGCGTTCGGTCATTATTCTCGACTCTCCCGGTCCGCGGGGACTCTGGGGTACTGTACTCGTAACTTTTCTCTAACTCGTTGTCTCGTTATGGTAATCTCCTTCGGGAAAGCGCTCTTTAATTCCATCATTGAGTGACCGTGAGTTCGGAAATCTCTATACACGAGACTACCGGCTCCGTATTTGCTTCGTATATTACTTATCCTTTTTTCGCATGTGAAAAATCACGTGCCCGGGAAAAAACAGTTTACTAAATAAATAAAATACAAAGGGCGACCGAGACCGATGAAAGGGAGGGCTGGCAGTCACGGTCAGTTAAACAATGCCTTTCGGATGCTAATGACTATACGATAGGTTTTGACGTCAAAAGAAATGAGCCTCTAACCGGATGAATAAGGTTTCGGTTGAATTATGTTGCTAATCTTTTGAAATTAAGGTGGCACGTTATACACATTTAATTTCATGGTTTCAGTATTTTTAGGAGCGATATGCTAATACACTTGCTCAACTTTTTTTATAATTTAAACGGAATTTACCTCAATTTTAAACTTGATACTGAAACTTAGGCATATTTGCTTAATACATTTGCTCGAAATTACAATTGAAGTTTGAACGAGTAGAGAGAGTATGGGTATGTAAATAAATAATTCAACTGCCGAACGGTGAGCATCCAGTCTTCCCTAAGTCCCTTCAGAAATATCCATTTGACGACAGACGACGGATTGGCCCGCACAGCGCGCTGCTCGTGAGATGTGCTGAGTATTATTATGTTTATTTATTCACGGGTGTAGAGGTGCGTAAAGGTTTCGACGATGTTTGACTGCGGCGATTTATTTAACGAGTAGCTTTATTTGTTTGCTGCAGGGCTGGCGGTCGCCGGTATGGCGTCCCTTTCTAATGCCACCCCATTAACTTCGTGTTCGCTGTAAATTGTGCCAGTTACAACTTTATCATCGAGTCAGTAAGAGCCAGTTCAGGATTCTGCAGCTGTCAGTGCTGTTTAATTAATGACTTAATAGTTGCCATCTCATGTGCACAGTGATGTATAGTGTAAACTTAAGACCGGCTGCCACTCTCGGCCGGGGACATCGGTCATTAGTAACTGCTGTGGCACTTTTGGATTAAATTAATTTAATTTACACGCCATGACCTTGTACCTCTACTGAAGAAAATATCTTGTCTTAAGTTGGTAATCTGGTTGAAGCATTAAGTATTTATGAACCGTGTTTTCAACAGTACAAACCTTTGGTTTATGGAGATTTAAATAAAAATTTGCCTAGTCTAGTGTTTTGATAAGTCATGCAGAGGATCATGAGTTAAAATTTGGGTGTGCACTTCTGAATTTTTTGGAATTTAGGTATATGCGCAACTGCGTTACATTTGAAATTTATCACGAGCTTGAGGGTGATGTAAAACATCTTAAGAGCACACCGCACACCTGTGCTAAGCAATTCAGTAGTGTGTGCGAATATCTCAACCCGCATTGTGGCAGCGTGGGAACTACAACCCAAGTATTTTAAAAGCAGTACTGTGTCCAGCAGCAGGACAGGAGATGATAGTCAATAACAAATGAGAAATATTATATTTTTCCTTTATTTACAAAATCGTTCTTCGAAACGTAAAGTCACTCTAACTAGATGTATTCTTGTATCTACATATGTATTTTATAAGCGATTCACAATTTTCTTCACTTATCAAATAAATTCCGTGAAATTAGTTGTCGGAACGCGTGGGGAGTGCGGCTGGCAAACTCTTCAGATCCAATAAGTTCGCCGCGACGAGCACTGATAGATTACACCGCTGATAAGCAGCACTTATTGTACGGGAACCTAAATTATTTATTATTAAATCCGAGCGTGAGTTTCTTTGGAGAAATGCTGCTGAATATTGCGTTTCGAGTTTCCGATCGATACACCTGACTTTTCGCAAACTAGCAGGGGATTTTTCGCTGAAAATGTTTCTTTTTCAGCAATCTTAGTTAGTTAGCGGTACAAATTCAAAATACCCTTAAAGAAAATCATTTTTTGGGTCATTGTTCCACCCTTTTTCCGTTTGATTTTCGTGGGCACATTTTTATTGAAATGGTAGATGATTTTGTTACAGTTTTCGGGTTATGTAGTAGATGTACAGGACGTCTATAAAATAATCGAAAATGTCATCAAATTCTACAGTCCATTCGGAAAAAAATGTGAACACGAAAATGAGCCGGTTGAAACGCTCGAATGATAATTATTTTGCACTATGATATTTTGGATTTAGTCAAGACTTCCAAAAAGGCAAGGGGGTAATAGTTTGGCTTAGAAGACATTAAAGCGCCCGAATATGGGACAGAAAATTAACACGTTAACGCATTCATTGCCACCGACGCATATATGCGTTTTCGGAACGTCGCCCAGTGTCGCTGTCATAATTATTCATACATTTTGAACGCACATGAGCGTCGGTGGCATCTGTGGAAGTCAGGTGGCAGTGAATGCGTTAAGCGTCAAACACTAGGTATGAACAATCTGTGTCGGGTGTGACAAATACTTGTCGCACCCATTAATCTAGGGAAGCCAGCCAGGTAGGCCGCGTAATTAAAACGTGTCTATCTTCATTTTAAACTTATTTCGTTGCCAGGACAACAACGAAAGGCCTCCCTTAATGAAGATATCATCAAATTGTAATTATATAAGTTACAATAACTTGCTACTTATGTTTATTTTGATTCGAATATTTGAATACGATATGATTGTTGTTTACATACGTCGTGTTGCCTAGTATGTACATATGTGTAGTGCTCAAATTTTAATTGCGAATAGCTGCTCTTTACCAAAGAAGGAATAAACCAAATAATTATGATAGTTATTATATTGTCTTGTATCTATAGTTAGTTTGCTTGACTACCCGATTTTGAAGACCAATGTACCCAATGTATTATTCGGCATTCAACTCCTTTGATTTTAGATCAAATAATAATTCCTGATAGGCTCCTTTATTTTAGAAAAGTATAAACACATAGTGAATTTTACACTTCCACGACATAAACCATGCTACGAAATATTTGGCCACTTTTATGAATGAAATTAAAGACATGTCTGTCTAAGATGTGTTGAAGATTTACGTGGCAAGGTTTAGGCACTTGTCCCACCGCCGACGATGAGCGAGAAGCGAGTAGAGCGAGTAACTAGAAACGAGTGGGTGAGCAGCGAGAAGCGAGTGTTGTTTTGTCGCCGACAGTGTGAACAGCCAGCGATCAACTATTAATATATGTGTCTCTTTTACTCACACAGGATCTTATATCTTTTATTCGTTTCTTGAGAGAGAAAATAGTCGATAGCCAATCGTTTCCTCGCTGGCGGTGAGACAACTGCCTTAAGGGATAAAATTAGTTCAAAAGACAAAATGATCGCTTTAACATTCACTATATATTATATGAATGAATAAGGTGTAGACAGCTGGGAGAGACGGTGTGAGTGTGACCTTAAAACTCGACGTAAGACATATAGCTAAGCATAGAGACAAGAGTTCTGAAGGCGTGACCTCTAGATTAGTCCTTCTGGAACTATTCGCGCGGTCGTTAGTGTAATGGGCCCAAGACTGAAGATAAATTTGTTCGACGGGCGGACATTAACACTTCGACAAATCAACCGACTTGACCTTCATTGAGCTTACAGGTGGAAAATCTGTTAATGACTTCCTTTTTCCTTTGTAGAAATTTACCGGCGTTCTGTAATTGTATTGTGTTTGCTGAATTGGGGCGTTGCTAAGTTTTGCTGTATCAGACAATGTAATATGATTGATACGTTCGTAGATCTTTCAAAAGATCTTTTGCGTATGCATAATCCGGGTCTATCTGGATGCCTAGTAGGGAATCAGTACCGGTCAAGCTGACCTAAACTTAGCAGAGCACTCCGATGACTTCTACAGGAAGTAAAGACAACGTGTCAAATGAATGTCAAAGACTCAAAACGAACCTCGATAATCGTAAAGGATTTTACTTTTTTTAAATGCTGCATGACTTGAAGGCTAAAAGTACAGTAAACTAGTAGTCGAAAACTGTCAATAGTTTTTTTACTGTCCTTTTTTTCGGGCGATGAGTAAAAGTAAAAGGTTAGTCGACTTCATAATACTATTTGAGTTGTGACTCGCGTATTTTCGGTGGCGTAATTTTGGTTTCATACAATGTGTACTCATACTACTCATTTTGAGTCGCCGTGTGGACTTAAACTTGACTTTTGTGTAAAATCGAATGCAGCAGAAATTACGCGACTGAAAATGCGCGACTCTAAACTCAAAAAATTACGCTCGTCTTGCTTCACCCTTAGAAAACGAAGACAATTAAATAAATAACGTTATACCTACTATGTAAATGTTTTCGAGTATCTATACCAAAAGTGACAGTCATATAATGCTAATCATAAACGACAAATTAATATACACGTATTTGTTTGGTAACTTGTAACAAGGCTCTATCATATTTACGCAACAAGATATTCCGGGCCACATCTCCCTGAGGCCTGCGATGTCATCCGAGCCAAGTAATTGAATCAGGACCATGTGACGGAGAGGTGTAGGTGCTCATTACTCACCCGGCGCAGGTGATCTCGCGCCTCGCGCACAATATCCACGCCAAAGTGAACCCTATTTGTCATAACTATGAAAAGAAACGAAAATTTAAGTCTGCTCGAGTTGTGTGTCTGAAATTTGAGTAGCAGTCTTAAAAAAAGTAAATTACATCAAAGGCGAGTCAGTTGGTTACTGAATTTTTTCACTGAACGCGAAGAGGAAAAATGTTCAAAGCTTTATAATGCTTTTTAAGCAACATTTTCCTTGTAAATAGTTTCAACAGATGACTTGACGAAGCAACAAATTTCCAGTTCAAAAGTATAGTAACCGGGCAGACTTTGATAATCTTACCCTGGCAGGACAGTGTAAATAGTGGTGGAAAGTTTTGCCTTCGTCGGTCGGTGTTAAAGTAAATTGTAGAGCGAATTCAACTCTAATGAAAATGGGTTCGAAGGCGTTTACCTCGGCGGTTGAGCACGACTGCTGCAGCATTGCGGGCCCGTTACGAAAACTCAAACTTGATCAATATTGGAACCCGGTAGCTTTAAATTGCTTTACGTAGATCTTATTTTGATCAATTACAAGTTCCAAAACGAATCAAGCGGAGATTGAGAATTTAAAACCATTAACGTTCTAATTTTAAGTGAGCCAAAGGTTTACGAGCAATACAACATTAATAGTTAATATAAAGTCATAAAGTGTAACGCTATGTATCTTAATTTCCAAATCAGTAAGTATAACAATTTGATTACGGAGAGAGGGCTATATTAATGAAATACAACCTTCTGAAAAATATTTCAAGCATTTTCATTATGTTCATGCGTATCAAGATCAAAGTGAAACGTTTGAACCCAATTAGTCATTAAATTGGCTCATAAACAAAGGTCGTTGCAGACAGACTACCTCTACGTCTAAGCTAATGACAATGAACTTTGCAATTTCCAACTTCATTTACAAATTACCGCAAGGAAATTTGCCTAACACATTTGTCAAAACTATGTTTGCCCTTGAGCGAAGACCGCAACATTTCCCTAACTGAACCCAAAGTAGGGTCGCGCTGTTTCATTTTGCGACAGCATTTTCACTTATTACTCTGCTAATTTTTGGGTAAGTATACGTTAATTACTTTAAATGAGAAAATTCTTAATTAATAGATAGCTACAATTTTTCTGTGGTTTTCATTGGTTTACGGATATAAAGGAAAATTTGGAATAAATTAGCGTAGGTATTTCTCAATTAATTTTTAATTTAAGAATTCTCCTTAAAGACAATTAGTGTCTAAACAACGGATCGCATGTTCGGTTCTTAAATAATTAATTATAATACTACAACTGCAGTGTATATTATACCTATTTTGGACGAATAAAAATATTGATTGATTGATTGATTGATTTAATGCTTTTTGCAAATTAGCTTTCCAGAAAGAAACTTAGTCATTTGTTATGTTATAATCGGCCTTTTTTTATATAAGAGGGGGCAAACGAGCATGAGGTTCACCTGATGGGAAGCAATGACCGCCGCCCATGGACACCCGTCAACACGAAGTACATAATACTCGTACTTACGAGTATTACTTACACAATTTATTTGCAGATTTACAAATCAAAATTGACGTAACTTTTAAGTTACTTTGAAAAAAATAGCAAAATACCGGCCAAGAGTGATTCGGACGCGCACACCTTTGGATGGTTACTGAAATAGACAGATAGACATAAAAAAAATATTTTTTCTTATTTGTGGGGTTATAAATAAGAGCTGCCTTCACACCAAATTTCAAGTTTCTGGGCAACCGGAAGTACCTACTCTATAGTTGCCTATTCTATTAGGGCAATTTGTACGGAAACACCTTCTTTTACGCGACTGCCCGAAGGAGGGTTATGTTTTCGTGCGTATGTATGTATAGGTATGTAGGGGAAAGTAGTACGAGTTGTCCCCTTGGGGTACGATGGTCCTTTGCGATTGTGCTCAAACCATTAACGCCATTTAGTCAATTTCACTGGTAATAACTATATTATAGCTCCGGACACCTCCCTGCTTCAGTCAAATCGTAACGGCGGCGTGAACGATACGCGATACCTCGATTTTGACGAGAAAAAATAAAAATTAGATAGATAGGCATAGGCATGATTTCGAGCTTATACAATACAATACAATACAAATATTATTTATTGATCACCAAAGGCAGTACAGAGACATTACAAAAATAGAAAAATTCAGGTAGACAATAGGCGGTCTTATCGCTAAAAAGCGATCTCTTTCAGACAACCACTTTCTGAGAAATTAATAAATATGAACAGACTAATAGACTTATGTTACTTTTATTTAAACAATGTTAAATGTAATTACTGTTGTGTTTGTGGCTTTCTTATATGCTTAATTTTAGTATTTTAAGGCCAATTTTTTCGTTTAATTTTAAATCTCGAATATTATAAACAATAGTCGCCGTCCGTTTCGATCTATCAGTCTGTCTGTGCTTTTGTCTGTCTGCAGGGTGCTTTTAGTCTATTATTTATATTAATAATTCGGAGAATATACCATATTTTTTACTTTTTGTGAGACAAACGTGCTGCCGCGTTATTACAAAAGGAAAACCACTCAAGGCGAGTAGTCGCAGGAATTGAAGACCCGCTCTTGATATTACCTGTGAAAAATGGCATGGCTTTTTTAAATAAAAAACAAGTAAATTTTCAGAGCCCATAATGTCATTGAAACGAAGGTCCAAAGTAAAATTAAAATAGCTGTTGTTGCAGTTACATATTATATATTTCTTTTCTAGGAATGGTGGTAAGATGTTCATAGGGATCATCTTACCCCTACCTGGGGAATCTTCTTACCCATAGGGGTGTACAAGATGATAACATTGTAAGCGCCCAGCGCTGGTCTCTTTTTCTGGTTTTTCTGTGCATCCATGTCTCAGTTTGTATTTTCGATATGGTTTCACGGGATACCCGTAAAAGTAACAAATTTGGAGTTGAAATAAAAAATAAAAAAAGACTCCAAAAAACCAATCATAACATTGTAAGGTTTAAAAAAAAAGAAATATTTTAATAAAACCTCAATTAATTTCTCGTTTTGAGTATAAGGATTTCTAAGTTTCCTCATCATCATCATCATCATCATCATCAGCAGCCGGAAGACGTCCACTGCTGAACAAAGGCTTCCCCCTTAGAACGCCACAATGAACGACAACTCGCCACGTGCATCTACCGGTTTGCCGCAACATTTACGATGTCGTCAGTCCACCTGGTGGGAGGCCTGCCAACGCTTCGTCTTCCGGTTCGTGATCGCCACTCGAGGACTTTTCTCCCCCAACGGTTATTTCTGTTCTTCGAGCATTCGAAGCGAGCAGGCCCGCCCCCGCCCATTGCCACTTCAACTTGCATATTTTTGTTAATGCCTATCCTTTGGTTGTGTTAATTTAGAAGTTTTTTTTCCTGCTTTAAGGATTTAGCAGATTTTGATATTAATTCAGCTTGATCCGTTCATGCTTGCCTGAGATTGTCTTGACTACAAATTGATTTTGTAAGGGCTCCGTTTTTCCCTTTGAAGTTAAAAATTAATAATTTGAATTTTAGGTGCCCAAAATGTTTTCGTTTCAATACCAATTCTTTTTTTCCAACGATATTTCAAGAATGAGACAAGCTCCCAACTAAATACCTTCAGGAAGCGGTTGTATAAGGGGTACATCCGACCAAAATATACTTGTCAATGGAACTCAAGGCATTAAAACGGTTATTTAAATTATTTTGAATGTGAATCAACCGACGGTGAAAATTCTGGGAACAAATTATTTTGATTTATGGGCCGCGTGCCACCCATGCCGCTGCGGAAATAGAAACGGGACATGTTTCTAATAAATACTTATATTTAGCAGATTAATGACCCCTTAAGATTTGGGTAGGAACAGGGCTGGATTAACCAATAAGCAGACTAGGTAACTGCCTGAGGCCCCGCGCGCGCATTAAACAATATTGACAGTGTCTCATAGAGTGAAATGAGAGAGAGTGATTTTTTTATCCTCAGTGGAAATAGATATTGTTGCTATTTTTAAACGCATGCTGTGGCGTAAGAATAAAAAAGCCATTGTAGTTATGCTGTTGTGAGAACATCCCTTTATAATATATAGGTACTTTCACTGTATGATAGCCGAATGTGGTGGATGTAGCAAGGCGTTAAGGCGGCACATTAAATATTAAGGCGGCGGGGTAGCGCGTCCACCTGTGTTCCAGTTAATGTGTCTCAACACCTACTTTATCAACACGCCTTTTATGTCTCTTGTAAAGTCATGGGTGTCTAAAGTGTTGTGGTGAAAAATGACAATTTTAGTAAGATAAGTGAGAGTTGCAACTAATGTATGGGATGTTATTGAAATCAGTGGAGTGGTGGTGGAGTGGATTTTTGTCATTGTTAAGGTTGTCAAAAATTCGTATAGATTAACCAAAGAACAAACAAAGGGATTCACTTAAACTCTTGTCCTTACTTTTACGTATAAAAAAACCGGCCAAGTGTGAAATGGACTCGTCCATATAAGTTAGTACTAACCGTCCGCCCCGGCTTCGCACGGGTACCTATACGAGTACTAACGACAAAAATAAGACTACATGCACCCTGCAAGCATCTTCTGTCCCACTTACTGACTTTTGGTATGGAGATGTTTAAATCCGACTTTTGCTAACATAATAAAAAAGAATTAATCAAATAAGTGCAGCCATTCTGAAGTGATGAGAACATACAATTATTTAATTAATTTTATTCACAATTATAGATAAATGCAAGAGAAAAAAAGAGAGAGAAAGAGTATCACAGATATTTGTCGAATAAAATACCAGAAAATTATCAGAGACTGCTTTAAATTTAATCAATAAAAATAATTTTCTTTGCACAAAATTTGGTGTGACTTAGTATTTTATTCAAGTGTAGAGACACATAGCGCAGTCAGCTCATATACGAGTGCAAGTGCACTAGAATATGAGCTGACCCAGTGCTTACGTTCCTAGAACCAGGGACACGGCGACGGGAACACTAGGGATGCACGATACTTTAAATTGTATCGATACCTTGGATCGATCCGGATCGCGACTATGAGATACGATACTGGGATTGTATCGAATGGTTTCGATATGATCCTCTGAATATCGTATCGAATATAGAATTAATCAAATCAAGCGATTCTCTTTTAAATTATTTTTTTTTTGGTAAAACGTTTTTTTTTTCATATACCTATATAATTAGGTCCATCATATTTGTAATTTCGGGGAAAAAGAAAATATCTTGAAACATCAATTTTCTCTTTAGGAATAATAATCTTGACAAGCAGTCTTCGATTTCTTCGTTTTTTTGGTAGAGCCTAGTGGCTAAAATCATATACTAGCACAGAAAGTAAAACTATTAAAATAGATATTAAACAAAATGCTGTCACAGTGCTGAATACAATACGAATCAAATAAATTCGCGAGGTGAAGGTGTCAGCTACCCAATTCTAAACTAAAATAAACTTACCCACATATAAAAATAAAGTCATAATACTCTCATTCCTTTGATTTGATTCCTTATTCGAAAATGTATATATACACAGGGCTGACTATCGCAAAACCCTAATAAGTGCTACCAATAACATTAAAAGATATTTTGTATGTAGGTATGGCTTAGATAGTGCAAATCAATGTAATCATTAATCTTACCTATTTATTTAAACCTAATTAAAATGTGTCTGTCTGTGTATTAAAGCATTATTATTTTCAATTACAATAGATATACGACTACAAACTTAAACGAATTATTCGGTAGGTAATTATTTCATGATTAATCGCGATAATTTCAGAAATCATTATTTATTTAGAAAAAGGAAGTAGGTAGGGTACCGTTACCATTTCGCAAAATAATTGCTCCCGAACTTAGAACCGTGTGGCCGACATACATCGCGTTACGCACCCGACTGCTTTCCTTCCTGCGGTTTTCCTGCAATCTGCGCTTGAGGGGTGGGGTAACTCGAACCGGTGCGGGGCGGAGCGTGGCCATTCTGTACGTTAGTACTATTATGAAAAATCGTTATTTCCTTTTACCTTTTTCATTTAATTCGACCTAGACAATGTGACACGTTGTAATTGAAGACACAAAAATCCAATTTTGCATCACGACGCTTACGAAACTTTTACGTCGAACGGAACGAGTTCTGTACAGGCCTGAGCATTACTGTCAAAATCATTAGCTGCCTCCCGAACTCATCTTGAGATTGGGTTCAAGTCTTTTCTCACTCACAAGTAACTTTGAAGTCACTTGAACATTTAGACGACGAAGCGAAGTTATACAAACTTTAGTAATTTAAAATAATTAAATTATTTCGGAATAATACAAGTATATTCTATGTACGTATAGATAAACAGACAGACCTTTCTCCGGGATTGGTTCAGTCAGGTCAATTGAGTTTACGAGCAATAAAAGCTTTCCCTTACATATGTAAGGGATTCGAACCCGTTGCGAAATATTTGGCTCACATTTATTATCACGTTTGTTATGATATTGCACGCTGAATAGGGGAACAAGGGATGATGGTTGGGATAAGCTATTGGAGAGTCTAATTTCAAATAGTGTATTATTTATTCAAAGTTTTGTTTTTGTAAAAAATAGAAAAGACAATATATCAATTCAGTTCCATCGCATAGTTAAGCTTTGGTAACTCATTTCATTTTAGTAACTCTCGCATTGGCAGGCCTCCCACTAGGTGGACTGATGATATCGTGCGAGTTGCGGGCTACCGGTGGATGCAAGTGGCGAGCTGCCGTTCATTGTGGCGTTCTAAGGGGGAGGTTTTTGTTCAGCAGTGGACGTCTTCCGGCTGATAATGATGAACATATTTGTTCATCAGATTAAGAGCTCTGATTTAGTTTGATGAAGAAATATTCTAATTTAACTAATTGCACGTGCGGCTCCAGTCACAAATCCATGAAATGCAGTAACTGAACTATAAAACGCAGTTAATAGACGTACCTACTCTGTGTTAGTGTAATTTTTGTTGCAATCCATTAATACTAGCGACGTAGCAATTAGGGCTCAGCTGTGTGCATTCAAGCGACAAGCCGCGCTGTAACTGCGGTCTGCATTGTTTTGTTTATCCATTATGCGCGGTTTCTCCTCATCCTATACAGAAAAGCTTAAATTTAAAACTTTATTAGTATAAAGTCAAGGGGAAGTCAGGACTGAATTAACTTAGTAAGGCTGGGACATAATTCAAAAACGAAAAGGTAATATTTATAGGCACGCGAGCGTAATTGAATCTCCGTCTACGCGATCCGTATTTAATTAGCAAAATTGCTGCTTGCAGCGCAATCATCTTATTTGTTAGAGCTGCAAAATAAGTATTATATTCGCGTAACCCTTTCCGGGTTGTCTGCCACTTTCTATTTATGTCAGTGCGAGCTGGGTGGCGTACCCTCCATAAATCAGAGGCGTTTTGTTCAGGCCCATTACATCGTTTTACCGCCTTCCTACTGAGACAAAATTAGATCATACCGAAGGGAAAACCCCGTGTTACTGGCCATTCATAACTTGTGTTGTAAAACCTTTAACAGTCGCAGTCGACCAGAGCCGGCGTTTAGTGCGGGCGCGCCGCCGCCGTTAACCGCTTTAGAGCTTCGACGTTTATGTGCCATGTAGACAAGTCAATTACCTATACTCGTAGACAACCCTATTTTACGTGTGACACGTCTCAGTGTCGCGTCATATCCATGAAAGTGCGATTTTGAAGTTTCGCGTAATGTATTCCTGAAGTCAAGTAATGTACGTACGGCAGTCTTACTTATTAACTTTTACTCATTATGATGAATACATAAAAAAAAATTATAACAAAAAATTAAACCGACTACAAAATAATTTTGTACCAGTCTGAAGTCGGTGCCTCAGCACGAGCCAGCAGGAGTATAGAGTATAGTCGTCTACTTCACCTACATACCTTCTTATTTATTAGACTTCAATATCACTCCTACTGTCTCGTACTGAGGCACCGACTTCAGACTGGTAGAAAATTATTTTCATAGTTTTTTGTAGTCGGTTAATTTTTTTGTTATAACATTTTTTTCCACGCTTTTTAGTGTAAATAATCTAAGATACAATATTTTAATGTCAACTGCTCGACACCTTTTACGAAATATTGCTTTTTCTGATGCACAGACGTTCATTATTGAGGGCTCCGCACAAATTCGTAGATCTATGAATATATCTAAGATGTTAATAGAACCTCTCTCCTATAAGCAAAATGTACGCAGTGTGCGGTAATTTTATTTAGACAGACTAACACAGACAGATATAATATAGGCATAAAATTTCAGACTTTTCTTATTGGTTATGCTAAAGCTACCTTTACCAAATATCAAGTTTTTAGGACAACTGAAAGTACCATATATTTAGGTATGATTATATCTTTATACCATATATTTAGGTATGACTGTATCTTTAGATTGCCTGAGTATTTAATATTAATTTCAGCTTGATAAAGCTTCACGCATTCCTGAGAAAAAGGATATTGACAGACGGATGGAGACCAACAAAGTGATCTTATAAGGGTTTTGTTTTTCCCAACTGATGTACACAACCCTAAAAATAGATTTGGTTTACTACGAGTCCTATTAGTTCTCTATCTCTATTCTGTTGCGATACAATAATTATCCTTCTTGGCAAGTTTTTCTTAATAGAGCTTAAATGCAGCAGTGTTCCAAAAATTATATGATAATAAACAAAGTGGTTGAAGTTTCCTTAAACAGGAAATCAGCTGGAAACAACTTACATTAATTTGTTCAAGGCGAGGATAATTGCGAAACAGTAGAAGCGCAAGTGAACGAAAACGAGTTACTGGGGCGAGCACTTAATTGGGTTTGCTTGACAGGCCCGACCACGCCCCCAACTACATATTTATATATTAATACACGAGAGCGATCCATAAATCCCACTCGCCGAGAAAATTATTGTGTTAGAATAATATTTTTATCAAACCAGCGCTACGTCTTTATTTTCTCTGTATGAAATAGCGCTCCTATTCTAGCCGCGAATGATACAGGATTCCATTTTAAGATGAGAACGATA
Source organism: Choristoneura fumiferana (assembly GCF_025370935.1). NCBI lineage: Eukaryota > Metazoa > Arthropoda > Insecta > Lepidoptera > Tortricidae > Choristoneura > Choristoneura fumiferana. Next base: position 6,977,287 of record NC_133483.1, on the reverse strand, counting down.
CGTCTTGAAAATACCTTCGTCTTACTTGTATCATCTTGATAAGGATAGGAAGATGTAAAATATGACCAAATAAATATAAAAACTGGAATGAAGAAAACTTGTGTCAATACCATCAACCTAGGTTATAAAGTTTTTATTATCATTGCTAGACATGGCGGCTGTTTCGTTACCTATGTTTCATATCACCATTTCCTTAGTGTTGTTTCTTTAGTTTGGTGTTACATATTTGATAATATTTTTCCTAAATACAAGAGTACACAAATTATCACTTATTTATGACGTTGACGTACCACGATATTTTCTGAACATAAACACAACCGCAAATTGCCCCCAATTCTCCCATTAGGCAAAACAAAACTTCAAAGTAACATTATTCAAGGAGTTATTTACTGGTTTTGTTTTTCATCTTACACTTCATGACTCCGACAATGTTTTCTTATGTAAAAATTTTTATACGTCTTGCAAGAAAAATAATGGAGTTACAGTTACAGTCAGATATGTGTTTATGTGGCGGTCTGTAACAACAAACATACATATTACGGTTTTCATCTCATTCCAACTTTGAAGAACTTTCGCGTGTTTCATCATGATCATCATAAATAACATGTTAGTTTAGCTGCCGTCGTCTTATCTCCAAGTCTATATTATGTTCCACATGAGGCACAAGCCACTTCTTAGAATGAGACAACTTGGGCTGTAGTTCTAACGTGTACCCAGAAATCATATCACCCTAAAATAGCATTCGAAAGTGCTGAAAATCTGTGTAACTATTGCTACAAAACTACTGCTTAAATTATATTTTCAAGTAGTTGACTAGAATAATTAGAACTTTCATTTTCTACTACACACTTCAGTTATAAAGTCAGCACAAGTTTTCACCATTTTCAAGTGGTATTTTCGAGTTAAGTGATTTCGAAAATCGGACCCCATTTCCCCAGTTAGAATTGAGCTGATTGGGGATTTCACGCACAGTTTGAACTGCTGTGTTGTTTAAGCTTACGTGCATTTTTTTCTTTTACCAACATGTAAAAGGTACCTAAGGTGAAAATTACATAACCCTAAGGTACGCAATAGGTACTAATACTCTTTGGGTACGCATAAGAGTGGGATTGAATATACATAATCTTTGCTAAGTTCTAACGATGTTGCCATTGGACTGACAAATTATTATCATCAAGCAAAACTCTGCGCAGGGGGCGACACTAGCACAAACCGTAAACAAACCGCATGAAAACATCTGTTCTCTTTGTAGTTTGTGGCCATGACGGATCATGACATATTTAGTGATAAATAAAGGAGCGGCCATACCGCTGCTTAAAAAACGGTGAAGGTACGGAATCGCAGTAACGCACCGTATGCGCACCGTTTTTATCGCATGCTCTCCACACCGCTGCTTAGAATACGCAAAGTCGCAAATGGTGCGGAATCGCAGTGACGTGCCGTAAACGTCACGAGTTTTGTTCGGTTAAGTCCTGTACCACTACCATAAGTTTACAGTAAATTATTTGAATGGAGAATTGTACAGCGCCTCTACAAATAATTTACGCCGTCGCTATCGAGTACGGATATTACAGGTGGCACGTTACTGCGATTCTGTATTTTAAGCAGCGGTGTGGAGAGCATGCGATAAAAACGGTGTGCATGCGGATGCGTCACTGCGATTCCGTACCGTCACCGTTTTTATGCAATAATAAGCTGTATTTCCAAAAGTTTAATTGACATAATGTGATATTATGGCATCCTACGGACATTTAAAAGACATTTTCTTCCAACTATGCTTTAATTTCATCATAACCGCACTAAATACCCAGCACAAAGCGGGACTTTCCTGCTCTAGAGCAGAAAAAATGTATGAAAATCCTTTATTAGATTTTTTAATTGCGCCACCAAAGAGGTAACAAGTATTTTTGCTATAAAATTAGCCTGCATAGTTTTGAAAAATCTATGTTAGGTTGCTCAACCTGACGGTTTTATGTAATTGGACAGATTGCGTACAAAAAATTGTTGCTACCAATCCTACCAAAAAAATACTTTGTGTGTTTGGTTGGCCAACCAGGCACCCATCCAAAATTTGACAGATCGCGGGTAAAAATATCTGCTACTGGCTACTTACTCTGCCAAAAAAAAAGAAATAAAAAAAATTGTCGGGAACCTTGCGAATTTTCCGTCCGTAGACATTTTTTGAGAGTGTTCGCACAAAAAACTACCTACCTACCTATTACTTTTTTGTAAACTTACAAAAAAGGAATCATCGAGTGCTAGTGACATTTCTTTCCTATTAATTGTTTAGCATCCATCTTGCTCGCTAATCCTGCCGTGAAGCAGCAGTGCTTACACTGTTGTGTTTCGGTGTGGAGAGTAAGACAGCCGGATAATTACTGGCACGTGAGGTATCCCATCTTAGACCTCTAGGTTGGCAACGCGTCTGCAATACCCCTGGTGTTGCAGATGTTTATGGGCGGTGGTGATCTCTTACCATCAGGAGACCCACTTGCTCGTTTGCCATCCAGTCGAATAAAAAATAAATAAATAAAAGCATGAGTTTTTTTTCGTCTACTATTCCTCTAATAGTTGAAAGAAAAGCAGATTATGCACCTCGCATTAAGTAATTTAAGTATATTGCCCTCGTGCTTTTTAAAGCCCTCGCTGACGCTCGGGCTCCAAATCGGCACTCGGTGCAATAATAAATAACTTTCTGCTTGGTGCAACAATCTACTATTAAGACATTCAATAAACTGTAACATTGCAGCAATATTCCCTAGTATTAATCACTTCGCTACGGCCAGTGTTATTTCACAGTTCACTTGTCAGCGGGGACGAACGAGAGTCGCGGCGTCACATTTGAACTCTTTAGCTACCCGTCGATGATTGCGGCCTGCACTGCCGCAAGAACTCTACTGCATATTTAATTGCATAATTATTCTTTCACTTCTCATGCTCGTAAAACTTGTATTTATGCTGGATCTAGGCGACATTAAATGTCTTTTTATGCTCTATTGCATAAAGTTAAATTTTCGTTTAAGACCAAGGCAATTTATGTCAACAGCCACAAACAAAAAAGTTTCATAATCTTTAATTTATATCAAACTAAAAATCAATCAAATCAATAAAACTAAAAATTCATAATTATATGTGACAATTCGTAGCAAAAGGTTCCTTGTGGCAGGCTGCTACGGATTGTCATACCTATACCTGTTATAGTAGGTAAGTGAACGATTGTTTCCACTGTTGCTATTTCATCTCCTTGCAATCGAAGTGAAAACCAGAGAGTAAAACTCTAGCATTAAACCCATTTCCCCTCGACGTGTCTTTCCACCCTCGCATTACGGCTCGAGTGGCTTTATGAACGCCTCGGGTAAAATGGCTCGTTTTATGCTCTTGTTGTACAATTTACTATACTTAAACATTAAACGCTAGTTTGTCATAAAGTCAAATCATCTCGCACCTCGCCAAGGCAATATGCGGTATACTGGCGAACAAAAGTAAGATACCTTTTAGCACAGTGTAAGAAAATGTACAGTGGTTAATGTTCTTTGTCTGAGCGCGAAATGCCGACAATCGGCTAGACACTGGAAATGTATCAGGGTTGTCACAAAAAAGTAATATGCAAGTACGTTCCTATAATAAGGTGTGTATAAATTAATGTGGGTATAACTGTATACCTGCATTCATTACTGCCTATAGTCCATTCAGGATAACATTGGACTCTAGAAGGTCACAGAAGAAAGGGTTCTAAACATTTTTTGTGAAGTCGTAATAATGATGATGATGATGATGAATAAAAGAAGTAATACGATGAAGTCGTAATTTTGTTTAGTTTGTAGGTAAGTAAGTATATATATATTATGACTTAATAACGATGCCTTAGTTCACACTTATACCGAGTCGCGATTGTCGGGAATTAAAAAGCGAATTGCCGCGCGGCGGTGGCGTTCTGTTTATTTTGATAATGCCGCCACAGATGCCGCCTAGCAAGCAAGCAACCGCTCACAGTCTGCGCCGCGCCGCGCCCCGCCCTGCACCGCGCCTCGCCGTCGGAGGCTTGTTGGCAACCGTGTAGCATCCCCTTTATTGTCTACAAGTTCCTCGTGAACATTTTTTTTAATAGGTAGTAATTACGTACACTTAACGGACAGACCGGGGGATTTTATTTTACGTAATTTATGGAATCTCAATTGTCCATCATTACGGCTGTACGACGTTGACATACAGCCGTTATACTTCACATGTACAGTCACCAGCATTAATATCTGCCACAGCGGAGCGTGCAAAAATATCTGATACGTCCTTCCGGTCCTAGAAATAGAGTCGTATCAGATATTTATGCACGCTTGTTGTGTCAGATATTGGTGCTGGTGACTGTACAACGCATTTATAATAAATTGGCTACTCCTGTATCGAAACAATTATTAAATTATATTCACGAAAAATCGCGACACTCTTCGCAGCCGTGCCATCGCGCACTGAACGTCGGAGTGCACGGGGCGCCCGCGGGGCCACGCCCCTCTCCCCCGCACCGCACCTCATCGTTGCTCTGTCTAGACGGCCGAGTTTAGTGACTTTAAGTTCTTAGACTTTGCTTTTAGTCATTTATGTAAGTAGGTACGTCAATTCTTCGGAGTGGGTGAAAGTATCACGTGAGGCATGTTATTATGTACCTATGACTTGGCTTTTCAAGTAATTAAAATTATGATTATTTTTAAGATTGCTCATAATTGTAAAGTTTTAATAATAATCACAAACGCACACACACCACACACCAATAGCATAACGTAGAATTCCAATAGATAGTTCATTGTTTAATTACAAGATAGGTACATCAAGTGCAACGTAACTGAAATATTCCGCAGGGAAACATTTTTCACATCCCTGCTTCAGTCGTGTTAACTACATGAACGAGGTTCCGATACGAACCGACGACTATTTAAGAGCAATTTCATGCCTACTTTACGCCCTTGTCTTTAGATCTATTTTGTCACGCCACGCACGGCGTTCGGATCCCCTATCCAATATAACGCTTTACAAACAATGTGCGAAATCTCCATCATGATTTTGTTGTTTTAAATTATTATTCAAGTTAACTAACATTATGAGTTTAATGTAAAGCGCTACGTCAGGTGAATTAAGGAGCCATTAGGGATCCATTGTCTGTTGGTTCTAGCATTAAGATAACGCGGGTAGTGGATATACCTGAAACCATCTTAGCTTTTTTTACTTTTTCATTCGTTTCTCTTTCCTACTAAAGCACATTTAAGTGCAGACGCTTAATGCGCGACTATTCAACTCAGCAAAGACTATTCAATTAAAAAGCTTAGACATAAGAGTATTTAGGCACATTATACTTTTTTATATCAGTAGGTATTCATGTAACACACATAACACGTACATACACATGTATAACACATTAATGTAACTTACATGTATTGTATTTACGTGTGCCTAACGTACTATCTAATATTTTTGTTTGTTTTTACTCTTTCTTGTACGAAAAGGTTACATAAAAAAAAGTGCTTAGTACTAAGGCGGACTTATATATGTAGGGAGATATGTGATTTTTCACACCACCTGCTCGACAATTTTTTTTTTTTTTTTATTCGACTGGATGGCAAACGAGCAAATGGGTCTCCTGATGGTAAGAGATCACCACCGCCCATAAACATCTGCAACACCAGGGGTATTGCAGATGCGTTGCCAACCCTAAGATGGCCTAAGATGGGATACCTCTAGTGCCAGTAATTTCACCGGCTCTCTTACTCTCCACGCCGAAACACAACAGTGCAAGCACTGCTGCTTCACGGCAGGATTAGCGAGCAAGATGGTGGTAGCAATCCGGGCGGACCTTGCACAAGGCCCTACCAACAATGCGACAATGCCTAATTATATATCATGAAAACCTTTCTCAAAGCCGGGGCGTAACGTTGTACTAAATTTCATTATAACCCGCTGGTTAGTAATGTGATTCTCACTTGTCATAGTTCTTAATGTTATGCGTAGGTATAGGTGTACCAGAATCTCATGGCAAATGGGGAAATAAAAAATTGTAGAGGGCAATACTGGGGAAATTGGACTAGACGGTATTGATACTGTCATTTTTAACAGACTTAAAAAAATTACGAAGTTTAAGATTCGGCGAATTTGTATTTTTTTATGCTTTTAGGATTATTAACAAAAAATATATGACACTAGAGGTCTATTATGTTCAACTCCCAGTATAGGATAATAATGACTAATTTCTTCAAAATCGCACAGCTCAGCCTCGCGGGCGGCCCGCGCCGCCCCGAATTTATACTTAAAATAAAAGCCGCGAGTGTTCTTATACGCTGCAATTTTAAGTATCAAAACTGCAAAGGAAGATACTTACTTAAAACATTAAGGAAATGTCGCGTGACGAAAGTGATTTGACTCCGGAGTCCATTAAATCAGACGCCTTAGGCATTGTAAATAATCTACTCCCAGAGAAGTCGAAGGAAAAATATTTTATTTGCTATTTACTGTGTCAATTATATATAATTAGTAATTAAAATAGTATTTAAATGAGTAAAATACTTTTTCTAGTAGCCTTGGTTTTTATTGTCTCGCAAAAGGTGAGAAAAGTAGAATATACTCCTCGGGGATAAAACTGATTTTGCTTTCTTAAATTCTTCAGTGCTCTCAGAACTCCATCTTTATTCCTCACTTCGCTCGGGAATTAACTCATAACACCCTCGCTATGCTCGCTCGAGTTAAATCTGGAGTCCTTCGTTACGCTCAGGATTCAATATCGCGCCCGTGACATAATACCTCGTAACAGAGCTTTATCCCCTTGGTGTACAATCTATTATTAACAGTGATCATGATATAATATGGTATTAAAGACAAACTATCTATTAATAGTTAGAAGTTATTGGCTGTGGGTTGTTTTGACTGTTAAATGAAAATATTATAGCTGTATATTGAAAGTCAGCAGGTGGTATTAATACGTCTTTAATCAAATTCAAATCTTCGTCAAAGTAAACTTTGTTTCCACAAGACTGATTAGTGCGCAATATCGGAAGTAATATGCGGCGTAAGTCCCACCTACAGTTATTAAAGTTCATCATTTCAGAGAAGCTGAAAACCTGTATATGTTTAAACTTCTCATCCGTAAAGTGAACTAAGAATAAAATTTGATGAAATAAAGGTGAAACTCAACGAAGGAAGTTAAAGAAAAAATAAGTACTTATAAAGTATTGCTTACGTTTAGTATCATTCTCTGTTGATGGTAAAAAAAGTTTTTGGGCACAGTTTAACTAAAGTCTATCTATTTTCTCTGACCGGGCCTTTGTATTGCGATGCCGCAGTGATTCAATTTGGAACCACCATCGTTAAGATCAGCGTTGTTTTCACGCACTGTGTCAATGGTGCCGACACATTACGCCGTCCCTCCAATATCCCGCTGTAGCTCTGTTTGTTACTGTTTGTCATGTCCCTGTCATCGGATGATGTATGTTATGTGCAGGGCGATCCTATCAGATATTTTCTATTTCTGTCACGACGCGGGTGGTACCAGCTACCTAAAAACATTATTTAGGTACATATCTTTTCGTTTACGGAAATTACTTTTTGTGCGTCACTAATATTTCATCGGTTCGGGGTATTTTTATCTAAGGGTTAATAGGATTGATGAATCAGGGAATTGAATCTTCCTTTGGAATAACGATACAGTATTACTAGCGCTAGTACTTAGGCACACAGAAAATAGAACATTACGGCTGCAGACTGTTAACTACATTTTGAACAGCTTTTTGCAAGAGGATGAGGTAGAAACAGGACCTGGAACGTAATTAAGAAGGTCAGCCACAAGGGTGTATTGTGTAGGATGTGGGTAGGCAGTCAACGACATCGAATTGATTGCATGAAGGTAATAAAGGGTAATTGTGTATGTTTCGAAAAAATGGGAAAAATTGCAGAGGTAATGAAATTACGTGAGTTATTGTGTTTATGTAGGTATTCGATTAATACTAAACCGAGAAAATGGGCAAAAATTTGCAGATTTACATTTCAATCATATGGTGTTTGAACGTGCCATATTATCTCTGGATGTACTCGTAGCTAAATTGTAACCATGAATCCATCAGCGATATTCCGCGTCATCTCTAAATTTGACGATCGATCAAATTTATAATTGAAAAGTTACTGTTAGCTTAGGGAAGTAGAACTGGTATGGGTATGTTGGTAGTACAAATTTAATTAAGAGTAACTAGCTTTCCCCAGTAGGTCGTTATCGACTCGTGTAGCTCAGCTTGCGAATACGGCGTTTTTAATTAACATTTTCTATGTCAACTTCTCGTTTGTGCATTTTTTATAAAGCGTTTCAAGTACACTCCGTGCACCGCTGGTTATGTAATTTTTACTAAAGTCCTTTCAATAAAGGGTTCTTTTAAAGGGCTCCCTGCTTTCGGCAAACCTTGGATTTGATTCCTAAAAGACTTCGGGTAAATGTTATGCTCCAGGCCTACAGATATAGGAAGAAGTAGGATGAGTGTAAAGGTAAAGTAATGTAAGAGGATGTACGAGTGCCAGGGTGAATATTCGAATATTTAAATTATATTTTTCACGTTGTACACAAGACAGGAATTGCAATTGTACTGAGAAAGACGTGTAATATTTTCAAGTTGATTTAATTATAATTTTATTTTATTCCTAAATGTGTTTTTTTTTAGTCTATACCTATCGTATACTACTCGTAAAATAAAATAATATTTAAGTAATAAATCAAGCTAATGCTTTCGTGATATATCTAAAAGCAATGCAATGCGAGTATATATACTACTGCACCGATTCCCGTGAAATTTTACAAACGTCATATTAGAAGTCCAGAATAAATAATAGGATATTTTTTATCCCGAAAAAAAACAGTCGTTCCCGAGGGATGACCAAAAGTTTGTTTTGTATTCTAACCGCTGACGGACCGGTCTAGAGGTATGAACCACTACGGGAGTACTAATTCTGCTTGCTTGATCTGTTGTTTGCATGCTTGCTTGAATACTTGCTTGCATTATTGCTTGCTCATTTGGGAGTATGCTTGCTTGCCTGGATGGTTGCTTGCATGCTGTTTACATTATTTCTTGCAAATTGACATGCTCACTTGCAAGCTTGCTTGCACGCTTGCTTGCACGCTTGCTTGCACGCTTGCTTGCATGCTTGCTTGCATGCTTGTTTGCTTTCATGCTTGCTCACATGCTTGTTCGCATGCTTGCTTGATTGTTTGCTTCTTTGAAATATTTATGGTTCACGCGGGCGAAGCCGCGGGTAAAAGCAAGTAGTATTATAACTTAAAGTATTATAATATAACTAATTAGAGAAATTGGAAAAATAAATCACCTTATATCCGGGATAATTTATGTATTTGAGGTTGATGGTTTTTCAAAAAATTGGCCTTAAGATTCGAATAGAACCAACGGCATAAAAAAATCTTAAAATTAATTTATTGAAAGTTGTTTCGATGCCTACAGCTGCAGTTTAACTGCAATTTTGATTTGGTTTGCTCATTTCGTTTAATTAAGATACGTTAAATAATATGCAGTTATCTAATGTTTTTTTGCGTTTAGTTCGTATATTGAATGCTAGAAACAGATTTTATTAAATAGTTTAACTTTATTTTTCTTGCCAGATTTGTTCAAACTAAGCTATAATTTTCCGTTATGAATTAAATTCTGTATCTTGTGTATTTTTACCACTAAAGTTAAATTAACTTCTTTATACATTTACTGTTATTTTTACTAAATATACGGACCTAATATTACAAAAATGAAACTGTCAAAAGTATTGAAACAACCATTGTTAAGTGATCCTACGTTCGCAGGTACAACAGTAGGTATATGCTAGAAAGGAGGTTAGAGCCCCCGGTGCAAAGTGAAATGTGTCCTATAGCGCACGTAATACTGTACATTAAAGGGACATTTAGTTTGTTCCCAAGCTATACAAGTTACGTGTTTTAGAGATGAGATTCGGGCCGAGGTTTCCCGAGAGTCGGTTGGATCTGCGGCGTAACTAACTGCATGACTTGAAATGTGTTTTCCTCCAACAAAGCCTGGGTTTCGATGGATTTACTTTGGTAGGTAAGTACTGGGGTACTGGTGTTGTATACGGAGCAGACGCGTAAGTTTGATACTTGTTGGAACCTTGTTGTATCTGCCCATTATTTGATTTTGCTCCGGGTAAAAATAAGACATACCCACGCCTTCATTAAACATGAAATTCGAAAAAGGGGTGTATTTTGTCTCCCATAAAATTCAAGTTCGACTTTTTCAGCCGATAACAGTTTTCATATTTTTTTTCATAAAATTTGTTACAGTTTCGCTGGTCCAAATTATAATTTTTATCACTAAAAATTGCATACCCTACCTAGTTTGTGCTGGAAAGCAATAAATGAATTTTTCGCAAATGGAATCGCGGACAAAAGCTAGTTTAAAAATAAAATTATGTCATTCATTCGTTTCTTATAAAATTTGGTTCTTCTAGTACTACTTTAAAATATAAAGCCTAGGTATACATATAACACATTTCTGTATAAGTATCAACACACCTTTAAATATCATTGATATCATAATTATTAATATTATGATAATTTGGAAAACCATAGTGAATAGCGTGAATAATATGGGAACTAATTTATGACTTTCAAAAATCGGAACTAAATTTTTATGCGTAACAAAGGGATCCGTCTATAAGCAGCATACCTGACTACCTTGAACGTAAGCTTAATTAACATGATAACGTTCATTCATTGCCTCTTCATAAAGTGGATAGGCGATTAATCAAAAATCAGGTTACCTAATGATTCGCCGGCTATTTTTAGGCAGATTATTGATTGGCAGACAACGTTTCGCCGAGTAACGGTACGCCGATGAATTTGTACGCAGGTGTATTGTTTCGCAGACTAACGTTTCGTAACTCAACCTTGAGCAGACTATTTACTTCGCATATGAGTCAGTAAGCCGAACAACTATTTACAGAAATTCGTTTAGCCTATTAATCACTACACATTTTGCACATTTGGTCGAACAACATTTCGCTTTTGTAACGGTTGAACTATTATTCAGTGCGCATATCAGCTTTTCGCATCTTTTCGTTTCGCATGGGGACTGGCATTCAATACCGCGAATATGTGTGAATTACACTATGGCGTTATTGGCATTTTTACACGCCGTGCTGACCGCGCATTCTTTATGATTTTCTTATGTACCCTCACAAGTTTTAAACATATAACGCAAATAATAAACGTATTTTTGACCATCATTTGTATTGGAGTCTGAAAAAACAATGTCGCGCGCGATACTAGCATTTCGGTTCTGGCACTTCGCCGGCCGCTACCGCGGCACGCTCGCTTCGCTCGCTCGGCTCGCGCGTTGTTGGTCGCAATTCTACCTAACACTCCTCCTCGCTAACGCTCGTCGTCGCACCTAACTTCATTTTGATAAAAGCTTGTTATTTATATGGTCAACTCAGTAAACACTACCTGTCGTTTGGCCGATTTTATCTACGCAGATTACGAAACAAAAATCGACTGTACATTAAATCTACTTAACAATATGAATGCCATATGATAACTCTGCTTATTGTGTCTCGACGAACAGTTGTTCGGTTTACTGAAACAATTACGAAACAAAAAATCTACTAAACGTAAATCTGCTTATCGCTATTCTTCCTGCCGACTACTCGGCGAAACGAATAATAGGCGTAACGAGATTATACCAAACGTTGCTCAGCCAAAAAAAAAATCTGCCAATAGTTATCTGCGAAACGAAAATCTGCGTAATGAAACTCGGCGAAACGACAGGTCACCCAAAAATCATCATGGTAGCATAGATAAAATAATGGTTGACAGTTCAGTCGCAAAGGTTTAATTGAAACTAAGTTGATAAAGTAATAGCTATAAATCTCCCTCTTGTGAGATTTTTCAACAAGTTTCTCAATTTAGACGAAGGCTCTAGCAGTTTTACGGCACCCGAGGGACAACCCCGATCGTTTTGCCTACAAAGTATTATTCCATATGAATTTCAAGTGCCGGTAGGTATATTGCATTAAGCCGGGCAGTTTTCCGCTCGTTGCCGCGTTCGCGGGTTGGACGACACAAAAAACCCCATATTCTTATTTCTGTGGACGTTTACTGCCGCAGTTACAACACTTTTTACAAATTGGATTTGAACCGGCGAACTTTCATAAAATACGCTCATATTTACGTCATGCGGGAACGCAGTATTCACGTTGTGAGTAGAAAAAGATTTCGCTATAAATCAGAATTAAATTTCAACTTTTCATAACGTTTATATTTTCCACAGTAAATTGGGTTAAAAATATTTTTTGTAGCATTCTTTCTAGAATTCTCACATAGAAATTGGAGCTATATGGTTGTGTCAAGCATACATTCTCCGACTTCGTCACATTTTGCTAGTCTTTCTTCCACGGGTTAGTTAATTTAAAGACTTTAGTTTAATAATATAGCGAAAACACCGGTGAAAAATTTCAGCAGCGTATCATCAAGTTCAGATTCAGAACGTAACGTTCTGAAGGTTCATACGCCACGTAGATGGATATTTGTGCGGCTATAACAAAATAACGACGTTGGTATTCACGATCACGAAGGATGCCCACAGCGGAACAGGATGTCTATCTAAATGAAGATAACGGAACGTGTTTTGTTACCGTAACAAGTTGCGCCTAACAAAGGGTCGGCGATGTGTTGCTTTGTGGAATTAATCACACCTTTAAATGGTTGTTTTCACGCCCACGGTCGTGTTTCTAACGTCTTTTGAAATGATTACGTGTTAACAAATCCCACTTGAATTGTTCCGAGTTTATATCACCCTTTTCAAATTGTAAAAGTACCTAGTAGGATGTTAATTTTTCACAGATAGATACTTTTTAAAGTATGAATCTAGCTATCACTGGTTACCCAGCCAGTAGGTAAGACAAAGCTACATTGTGGTAGTCGTTATGTTCTATCACATCGGTACTGTCAACATTATTGTAGTATTCTTGTAAATATTAAGCCCTTAAGCATTCCGGAATCGTGGATATTATCCATCGTTAACAGACTAAGGATAATGAAGTATACTGGATTCTACTACGACTAGAAAAGAGGGTGCAGCAGGTTTACTTATTATCGTAATTCTTTAAGATGGATATTTCGTTTTTTGGAAATGTTTTTTTGAATATTGCGGGCAAGATAATAAGTCATGGAAAGAAATAGTAATAGTGTCAATTTAATCATAATATTTTAGCAAATTGGGATAAATCATTTTATTCATTCATTTTTACTGTTAATTATTAATTTTATTAACCCAATAGCGCACACTATTTTGTTGAACACATTAAATGGGCTGAGCTATCGACGGAAATATTTTCGGGTGCCTCAACTTAATCACGTAAAATGTACCTACCTATGTTTAAAATTATCTTGAATCATGAGTGTCAGTATCAATAGAGATCAAAAACCGAGAATAATTAAAACATTACCTTATCATTGTTTTCAAACTAATTTTGAAAAGTATCTTTTGCTTTTGATATTGTAAGTTGTTTACAATGAGGGCTATCGTTTTTTGTCTCACTAGATGGCGCACTGTTGCGTGAGGTTTTTAAGTATGGCTTTCAAAGTCTGTTATTACGGGCGTGAAAACAAAGTTTAGATTAAAATCATATTTAATACACCTTAAAACCGTACCATAAAAATATCGAGCATGCCACAGTGTTGCATAGTCCCCGTTTTGTTCGGAAAAAAGGGAGGACAAAGGTTTTTGAAAGACAAAACTTTCTCAAAACACAGACATTCATTGCCCCGGAACGCATATTTGCCATAATTAATTTCAGATATTGCAAAATATTCACAAAATTATTCTAATTATAAAAACCCGCGTAGCTCACCCAAAAACTATGAGATTTGACATTTCGGAGACCTCACGCTACACTAGCGCCTCTAGTGGCGAATTCATACGCGATAGTCCTCATTGCAAAAGAATATCAATGGAGATTTTTCGATGTTCAAAGAAGACACATTTATGAAATATAAGTCAAGGTAGTACATAAATATCAGTTTAGAGATAAGGCTTTCCCGAGAAAATAATTTTACGAAAACTTAGTACAGTTTCTCTCGAGGCCCCACAACAACGTATCTACTCGTATCTACGGGATTTGTGCATAATTTAGCGGAGTTAAGCCAAGATCTCAGAGAAGATCAGTGTGGGTATGGCTATGTTCCCACCCATGGTCGCCTTGCCCGCAATCGTCTTAAACTCACACCTTTACCTACCCGCCTCTCACAAAAACCAAACTTTCGTCTAACTGTATAAGTAACGGATGTACTTAGCAACAAAATGAAAAGAGCACAAACTAAAGAGATAAACTGAAAACTTCCAACTAAAATTAAATTACCACAAATGTTGTTGTGTCGTCGAGCCAAAAACTTGTGTTATCTCGCCATGCGGGTCGTAGAAATGTTACACCACTTGCTCGTATAAGTTGGGATAGCATTGAATACGGCCTATAAAAACCTGACGGAGCATGATTTTACTCTGATGGTTAACCTATCCGAAATTTATTACCTACTCTCTTGAGAAATTTATTAGGAAATTGCCCGAACTTATCAGGGGGTGATGCGGTTAGACTTTCGACTTTACTTCCGTTAAATAATATGTGCTTTTGGGATGCTAGGAAAAGACCTTGTAGCTTAAAGTAGGTGGTATAAAACATATACCTGTATAAAATGTAGGTACCTACACCTGTGTGGCCTTCTATTTATAAATTTTTAGCGGCAGTAAACCATTTCGATGTTTTATTTAGATTGGCTTTGTCTACGACTTTGTTTTAGTGTGGGTTTGTAAATTTGGGTATGATAATAAGTTCAAAACTTCATCAAGAACTCATATCGATTTGAAAAATAAACCGGTAAGTATCTAGTAACAATAAGTAGTACCCAGGTATTTATTCTTACGACGTTTTCGAAGAAAACCGGCTAAGAGCGTGTCGGATACGCACGAAATAGGGTTCCGTAGCCATTACGAAAAAATTAAGTAAAATTTTTTTAAGGATTTAATTTTTAATACGGAGTATTCCAAGTTTAAATATATTTTATACCTTAGGCTACTATTCACTCTTAAACTACTAATAATTCTCAAGGAAACTTAACCGTTACAGTTTTCCTTGTAAGTTTGATATAGGTACTTCATTACTACCATCCTGAATTTTTTCAAATTTTTCCACCCATCGGTTTAGATTTTAGAGGGGGGGGGGACGCCCGATTTTAATGAAAATTTGCACTTTAAAGTTGAATATTTTGCAAAAAAATCACTAAATCGAAAAATCGTTTTAGCAATCCCTAATGGTTTTAAAAGACCTATCCAACGATACCCCACACTACAAGGTTGGATGAGAAAATAAATACCCCCACTTTAAGTCTATTTTTTATATTTTTTTATTGTACCATTTTGTCGGCATAATTTACATATATATTCGTGCAAAATTACAGCTTTCTAGCATTGATAGTCCACGAGCAAAGCCGCGGACGGACAGACAGACATGGCGAAACTATAAGGATTCCGTTTTTGTCATATTGGCTACGGAACCCTAAAGAGACTGTATTTTCGCAAATTAAAACGGTACAATTATCAAGGGATTGTTGGAACAAAGTATATAAGAAATGAAATGTTTGAATTTAATAGCATGTCGGGTCATGAACTCCGTAGGATTCTTTTATTTCCAAAGACCGCGTATAATGATGTATGCGAGAACGTGGCTCACAGAATAAACATTGTTTACGTTTTAATTCCCCTGTTCCACACACCATCGCTCATACTCGCCTCCGCTTTATTTTCCAGTGAAATGTCGGCTCCTCGAATAACTGAAAACGGAATAAATTATTTCATCAATAGCAAAAATCCTTTTTAAAAATACCTCTCCGATAGCTTCCGTCATATAAATATTTTGAAGAATTGATACCTATTATATTATTTCGATAAAAGTTCACGCGATTTCATGTTTTTGATTTGACAACAGACTGAATGGCGCATGTAAATAAAACGAAAACAGACCATTAGGCAAAAAATCTCTGAGTGAAAAACTTTTAGTTGAATAGGGAATGTCTGTGACAATGGGGTGTGTACGTCAACAGTGTTGTCGTCGGAACGAGCATTGTGACGCCGGCCATAAGTTATTCAAAGTCACAACTTTTGCTTCGCTGAAATAGTGCCCTGACTACAATATCGTGTTGCTACCTGTTGGAGTGCCTACTAAGTTGGCTTATATTATACTTCACAAGGCTTATCGCAATTCATTAGGCGTGCACGAACTTGCTTACAAAGTATTATTCCGTGAGTGTCGGTTGCAGAGTTGCCGCTTAATTCATGCTTACTTATACAGAGTGACAGCGGGCGTCGTCATATTAACGAAGCGGACAGCTGGCCGCCGGATGCTCCACAAATAAACTCCCCTTCAGGTGCCTCGCCGAACATACATCATACTTCAGACGTAATTAAGGCGTGAACGATCCCTCGATACACCAGCTTTGCTTGTTAACCGCGCGCTAATAATAGACACTAATTAAAGATACTGTATCTTACTGGGTGAAGACGGCGCCTTTGTGTGGCTTTAGACTTACTTCTTATAATTTAGCAAAGACTTAAGTTAAGTATGTTGTAAGGTTGGAAACTACTTAGGCATTTTTTAAACCCCACATTTAAACAATTCTAACATACATATGTATCTCTGAACCTATATTACAATTTAGGATAATAAATCTTTCTGTGCAAAGCGCTCTGCCAAAGTCCGTGACAAAGAAAGTAAATTATAATTTTATTATAACATGAGGACAGCTTTTATAAGCAAATTCAGACCTATTCAAATAAGTAATCTAATGTTAACGGGTTCTTTGTCCTGAAGCAATGTGCAGCGTTCTTTTGACACGTCCCCATAGTAGTTAATGATAAAGTAATGTAATATCCCCAATGTAATGTCTGCATAGTAATTTTCATTGGTTATCTAAATGTGGTTCAAGAATAAAAAATAATATAATAATTATAATACGTAATAAAATGTATTATTTATTGAAAGAACAACTGCATTATTTACATCCTAGTCATGAGGCACATGTGCCTCATGGACGTGCCTAGTAAATTCACACATGAGGCACATGTGCCTCATGGGACAGAGAACCTGTTTATTTGTAAAATATGAATAGGGTCTTTTTAGAACGGTTGCAGACAGGCTTTAAGGTAAATACAAAGTGAAAAATGGATACACAAAAAAAAACAGACAAACAGAAATTTGGAATACTTATGTAAATGGCGTGACAATACAATAATCTAGCAATGACATGAAATATCAAAAAAGTCCTGGGGAGGATGGTATTACAACAGAAGCTCTTAAAGCTGGGAAAGCTACTTTGCTACCCCATCTCACAAGTTTATTCAATAATATTCTATTTACCGGCCAATTTCCACAGAACCTTTGCCATTCTAGTATAATTTTGTTGCACAAAAAGGGCGATAAAGCTGACAAAGATAATTACAGACCAACTAGCTTAACTTCCCACATATTTAAATTATTTATTAAAATTATTGAAAACAGAATTGTACCACTGCTGGACCAACATCAACCCCCGGAACAAGCTGGTTTTCGTCCCAGCTTTTCGACCACCGATCATTTACACACCCTGAACCAAGTTATTGAAAAGTACAATGAGTTCAACAAGCCGCTATATTTGGCCTTCGTGGACTATCACAAGGCATTTGATAGCGTTCACCATCCAGCCATTCTTTCAGCCTTACGTAGTCAAGGTATAAACAACACCTATGTCGAACTCATTGCTACTATATATAATATCAGTACAGCAAATGTCAAGTTGCATGCTCCAGGCCCTACTTTTGATATTGAGAAAGGCGTGAAACAGGGGGACCCACTATCTCCTAAATTGTTCACCAGTTGCCTCGAGGAAATATTTAAAAAGCTAGAAGTCTCTTGGGAAAATACAATGGGTATCTGTCGGGGGCAAAATACTATCAAACCTGCGCTTCGCCAACGACATCGTTTTATTTTCCCAAACACCACAACAGCTACAGCAAATGCTCCAAGATCTGAGCACGGCGAGCCTTGAGGTTGGACTCACAATGAACAGAGCGAAAACACAGGTAATGACCAACAGCGTGAAACGTAGAGTTACGGTATATGGGCAAGATATTCACTACGTCGACGAGTATATTTACTTGGGCCAGATAGCATCCTTCGAGAACAGGCAGTCAAGAGAAATCGATAGGCGTATCGATAATGCCTGGAAGAGCTTCTGGTCCATGAAGACGCTAATGAAGGGCAAACTTCCTCTGTCACTTAAGCGCAAACTCGTCGATATGTGTATTCTTCCCATTTTAACCTACGGCGCACAGACTTGGTCATTGACTGAAGCTCAAAAGTCCAGGCTCAAGGTTTGCCAACGAGCAATGGAGCGCAGTATTCTGGGTGTTCGAAGAACTAATCGAATCAGAAACAGGATACTGCGCTCTAAAACTCGTATCACAGATGTGGGTCTCAAGACCGCCAAGCTGAAGTGGGACTGGGCCGGACGTGTCTGCCGCATGCACTCGGACCGATGGGCACGGATCGTAACCGAATGGGATCCGAGGGATGGGCATAGGAGCAGAGGCAGACCCAAGAGCAGATGGCGGGACGACCTGACCGCTTTTCAGCTCGATTGGCAGGTCCATGCCCAGGACAGGGAAGAGTGGCGGAGAAAAGGGGAGGCCTTTGCCCAGCAGTGGGACATAATACAGGCTACATAAAAAAAAAACATATATCGACATCATTTAGGTAGAGTCGATAAATGAGAAGTCACTACGACAGGTCAAAAAATGCCATGGAAATTTCGCTCTCTAATATTATTAGTACCTAAGTATAATAAATAAAAAGAAAGAAGTGACTAATTATTACTTACGCTAAAAATCAAAGGATAGTAATAGTGCTGTGGTCTTGAAACACTTTTTTACAGTTACCATTCTTGACAAGTTTACTTTACTTACTGTGTCGACATTCTTCGAATAGCAAGTGCCAACAGCTGTCGGCAGGGGGCGTTCATGAGTCACCTCTGCCACTTCCTTTAGTAGAAGCACTTGTCTAATTTTAGCAGGTGACTCGTCTTTATCTAATGTCCAACCGAAAGGCAAGACGAAATATTTCAGGCCGATTGAAATGAGGACTTCCTGTAGGTTAAAACTTTTGGTATTCCTTATAGAGTATTATTTGATTGTAAATTATTAGAAAGGTATTTCAGACGCATAAAATTTTGCATTTAGCTTAACTCAAGAGTTATACTAACAAATTCAAACTTAGACTCACAACATTTATTGACATAAAAAACACACTACATCACAACAAAGACACAGTAAAAACATAAATAGAAGAAGAGAGAAAAATTAGAGACGTACTACACACCTACAGGTATTGCTTTTATTACCCTGACTATTTAATCAAGTAAATTTATCAAATTAATGAAGTACAATAAATATTTTGTTGCTAAAATTGGGAAGTGAAAAAACAAGGTAAAGATATAATAATTATATGACAATTAATGATTATATCAATCAATGATTTATAAATATCAACTTAACTAACTTCTTTCATAACATAGATGGCGGGTAAAATAGAAAATAACAATTTGTCATACATGACATGACAAATACCTTGTATAACGTGGAGGACGCCACAGTAGACAAATTATACATAGATACACTACGATTATTTCCATTTTGACACTCGGGATGTCTCGGTTTAAATCGTAAAGGTAAATTACAAACCAATTACGACAAATTACTATTTGTTTTGTTTTTTACCAGCGGCGGCGTGGTGAACGAACAGGGCAATCGAACGGGGCCTCGCTCTTGCAGGGGCCTCGCGCAGCAACCCAAGCAAATTTTTAAAAAATATAGATTTTTTTAACCATATTTTCGCATCACACACTTTTCACGAAGGACATAGGGCCTCGCAACGACCTGCCGCCCGGAGCCTCGCGATGGGTAAGGCCGCCGCTGTTTTTTACTATCAAGATTTTTACCTAGTCTAATACTTATAAGTACAAAGTCGGATTAGACGTTGTCGCGACATGACCAAACCTTGATTTCAATCATTGTAGAATTGTCAAGTGTCAAAGTGGAAATAATCGTACTGTATCTATAGGTACTTATGAGTTTTCCCAACAACTATACGTAATACCACGTTGTAACCTGATGTCCACCAATTTGGAATCATATGTCATTAACATTTTACCTAATCAAGGGGCCCGTTTGTCAACGTTTACATACGCGATGAAAAATGTAACCCCACCCACGCTGCATTCACAACACTCAGATTACACGTGAAATATGTTTAGTGGTCACAAATCATCGGTTTCATTATAGAGCTGAATAAGTGCCACAAGTCTTCGGAAGCCGAAATGTAGAAAGTATGAAACGGAAGACGTGGCTATGCCGAGTCGGTTTATGAATTCACTTTGCGGAGCGTGGCGCTTCAACTTGCTATAAAACTTAGTCGTATTTCCAAAGGGTTTTGACGTGATGTAATTTTCGTAGAAAATCCTTTTATTCTGTCTACAGAGGTGAGGTTAGAACGTTATTTCCATGCACGCTGTCAACGTCTTGAATTGTGTGATTTAAGAGAAGGTCTTTACTTGAGATATCGTGTAACTGGGTATTTGTTAAGCTTGATATCGCCTTACGTGAGGTATGATGTGAGGGATGTAGGTGATAACTTGTTACTTGTATCCAAGTGGGTTAGGTTATTTAAACGTAAGTACATATATTGTGTTTATAACATTGACATCTATGTACCTTACGGCACATACATTCATTACATACTCGTACATACACAGACATACATTAACACATACATTACATTATTATTGTTAGATAGGTTTATAATATGAAAAGATGGGGTACAAGGAGAATCAGCTAAGTACTTTGTTTTTCTGTACTAATCTGTATACAATGTATTATTGAAATAAATTAATTGTGATCCACCGTGAAACCTTTTCACAATTAATGTCATGATGACGCATCGCAATGCGTATCAAGGAAAAATGTTTCTGACGTTAATTGTGGGAAATTTCTACGAAAGGTAAAGATTTAAATGGTTTGTTTGTAGTTACATTTGAACAATATACTTAACGTTGGATCAATGAGGTAATGTCACTATGATCTTCATCATATCGTCATTATACCTATACTAAAACTAATTTTACTTAATAACAGTTAAGTTAGTAGATTAAGTTTACTATTTGTCACACTATGCATCCTTTGCTGAAAAGGATGCATATGTTGCCATGATATTACTACTTTATACATTTCACTACATTTACTAATTTGAAATTCCCTAAGCGACAAGACACATCATAAATCATAATACCAACATTACTAGAATTGTACCTATTCGATATACGCACATTATTACTAGTACAACTTTAAGAATATCCCAGTATCATGAATAAAACAAGCTCGCGCCCGCAGCTTTGTTCCCGATGCACAACTCCCTCTACCATGGAAAATTTTAAAAATACAATATTTACATAAATTTATGCAAAAAATCAGCTCTCTACATTCAGGATCTCTTCATAACTATGCGTAAACGGATAATGCATTTTCAATAACTGCATAATCGAATGATGTTCGGAATCGAAATTTTAACCTCGATAAGTACATACTTAAAAGTTTGAATTGATTCTGTATTTGTTTTGTTCCGTTTTGCTTTACCGCAGAGCTTTTCCACTAGTGTTTTAAAATAAATAAATATCACATGGGACAAATTACACCAATTTACCTAGCTCCAAACTTATCGTAATCAAAGCTCGTGCTGACAATGCATTATCATTCATGTATATTTATATGTATAATTATATTTATCCGTTGCTCAGTACCCATAACACAAGCTTTGCTAACTTTGGGACTAGGTTAATTGGTGTGAATTGTCCCGTGATATTTATTATTTAAATATTATTGTTGTTATTGTTGTATATACACATCCTGTATAGCACTGGGCGACAATTAATTCTAAAAATGGAAAACTACAACTGTCTCGAAAACAAATCGGGAAATTAAGCCGTGAAATGAAAGGAGTGATGTGGTGAGGGGACAGCACGCACCCCAGACTCATGTTCGATTCCTGATTACTAGCATTTATTTTCTGACTTTTTCATAGGTAGGTATGTTAAAATATATTTAAGTAGGTTTCTGCCCTCCTAAGTCAAAAGGCGCTATTAAAAAAAAAACACTTGAGTTATTAATACTATTGTGTAGCTTAAAATATTCTGCATCACAATGCGTAAATTACAGAAAAGCAATTTGTTTTGAGATAGCGCCTTTTGGTTTAGGAGGGCAGCATTCAATGTTAGAGTACAAACATTCACGTTTCATGCATGTTTCTGTGGTGGCCTAGTGGTTTGGTGTATGGCCTCTCAAGCAGAGGATCGTGGGTTCAAACCCCGGCTCGCACCTCTGAGTTTTTCGAAATTCATGGCCCTCGTGGGAACTACCGCCCAAGCCCTCTCCTTCTGAGGGGAGGCATGTGCCCAGCAATGGGACGTATATAGGCTGGCATCATGATGATTCATGTTTATCACACAAATGTCTGCTTTAACAGGATTCGCACCCATGCCCTCTAATTCCACAGTCAGTCACTATAACTATTAAGCTATCCGGTAGTACAAATATTGGATTAACTGTATTATGATTCGCTTATTACTGTTTAATACTCAAGCGACGAAACAATGAGCTACGGGGATCCGCGGCCTAATTATTGATAGAGTTAATTGCCTGTGGAACAGGGCAGATAATGTCCACTTAAGGGGAAACGTGGAAATATCATTCGGTATATTACGAGTATGCAGAACATGTATTTACGTAGGTAAGCAACTGCTGTCATTTTAAGGGGCTACCCGAGGTTTTCATCGATTTATAACAAGTTTTGAATCGTATCTCCTACTTTTGCACTACAGATAGAATTATAAGTCAAACGGCTGTCGGTTCTCCAATTTTTTATCTCCATTTTTATCTACGGGATTAAAAAAAAAATGAATACGTAATTTTGTATGATTTTTTTAACATTGTCTGAAAAAACACTTATTTCGAATCTCTATTGCCGTGAAAGATCTAACATATACGAAATCTACATATTTGGGTTCGTCTTTGACGTCTCTAAAAACTGGTCGAGTGTTTTCATTTGAAACTAATTAACACAAAAGTTATGGCCAGAAAACCACTTTTTTGACCTAATATTGTTCAACTATGATGCTAAATTTGTAAAAAGTAAGCTTTGCTAAGCTTACTTTGGGACTAGGTCAATTGGTGTGAATTGTCCCGTGATATTTATTTATTTATTAAAATATCTCGAAAACAACGAACTTTGAAGTAAATATGGGATACTATAATGCTTAAAGCCGTTGTTGTTAACATAATAAGCTACAAAAATCATTAGAAAACTATGGAATTCAGATCGAAGGTCATTGGGACATGGGATCCCCTTAAGCAAATCTGGATTAATAGGGAACCGAAGCGGATATGAAATCTGCTGCACTTGTGATTGTCAAATGTGCCGATCTGTTTAATTTTACATAATATATTACCCGTCACTCCGTTCAATATATGAATCAACTGGAATCTTCCCATATGCTTCTTTACTCACAACGTAGCAGGCAAGCAAGGGCAACGGAGGAACTAGGTTACAGGTTGTGGTCATCATCATCATCATATCGGCCGTAAGACGTCCACTTTGGACATAGGCCATGGGGTAGGGCCTCCAGTTGCTTTGATTGGAAGCGGCCTACATTCACCTTGAACCTGCGACTTGTTGTAAAAGGTTGTACTTAGTATGTTTGTTAGAAGTAGGACTCACTTCAGCTGTCTAGAATGTAACTGACTCACCGTACACCGGAACACCGGACCGAAACACCGTGACTTCTGCACAATTCTTGCTTCATTATTTGTTTGTTCTTGTATTCTTTATCATTTTGTAAATGTGTGTTTTTTTTTGTCATGATGTGTTGGCTGAATAAACGTATTTCTATTCTACTCTAATTCACATATAACCATTAAATTTATTCGGTCGCTTCGTCAAACACTAGATGCTGAAAAATTATGACAGTAAATCGCTGTCTTGCTTTAATTTATAGACTAATATGGAATAAATGGGGTCTATTATTAATGAACAGGTAAATTAAGTATCATCTCCCTTGCTACGGCTGGGGTCTAATTTCAGCAATAACAGTTAATAAGACATGCCTTAACGGTAAATAAATAAAAATGCAAGGTAGTTTATATATATAGATTAAAATTTATTAATATTTTGTGTATAGTTTTGTTTCGTTTGAGAAAAAATATAGGTGGGTACTTAGGGAGTTACAGTGACAAATTAAAACGTTTGTTGTGGTTTGTTAGTCTAACATCTGGTAGCATGGTGTACGGTTGTGTTGCTCTGAAGATGAGCTCTGGTTGAGTTCGAAACGCGTCAGTGTATTGTGCTGGTGGTGATAGATGGGTTTGTGTGATTTGTGTGTGTTCTTACAGTGTGGAGGTGGAGGAACTGCATGAACACGCATATTTTGCATAAACTTTGATATCATAAGGTTGCGTGTGAGCAAAGAAATTCTTTTAGTTAATTGAATTGATGTAAAAAATAAGCAGATATCTTAATTGACATCAAGTTTTTGTTATGACAAATTGTTACTTAGGCAGAAGTTTCTGGCCAAAATTTGGCAAGCGTATCGTGTTGTGGAACCCGCAAATAGTGAGTTGCCTGAGCACACTGGGGGACCGACTGCAGGCGGTACCTAATAAAATTTAGTTAAGCTGTATAAAATGGCTCGCCCAAGTGAGTTCGTCGCTTATGTGCTGTGCATAAAATTTATGCATCAAACGGCGCAATTTCAGACTTTCCTTTAGAATGTATTCTTCGAAAATACGAAGCTAGCTTATCGTTTCAAAAAATAGTAAGTTTCAATTTTAAACTGCAGAAAAATATTAAAACTCGGAAATAATAATGAAATTACGTGTAGATCATGTACCTATGTATGTGTAAGTAACATGTACCACGTGATATTTTTGGTGTCCGTTAACTTTAAAGGAACATTTAATGGAGCTAATTTCGATACTAGTGGCCTAACTCTTACTGTTTAAAAGATAATTAAGAATTAAGATAATTCATTACGCGCGGTATGCAGGTCTTAATTTATGACTGTTTTCTTTTTTAAACTCCGTAACTAAAATGTATTTGATTCATACGATATTATTTATCAAAATAAGGTTAAAATTGGGAGTTTTTATATGTTTCTCTTGCAATACTTTAAAGTGATTTTATGATGATCCCTGTTACAATAAAATAAAATAAAATACAATGCTCTTACATAAGAAATAGATAATGTTCTTTTGACGAAATTTTCCATATTTCCATATGAATTCTATGTGTCACATAGAGCGTCACATAATGGCTCTACTAAAGTCATTTTTTTTATTCGACTGGATGGCAAACGAGCAAGTGGGTCTTTTGATGGTAAGAGATCACCACCGCCCATAAACATCTGCAACACCAGGGGTATTTCAGATGCGTTGCCAACCTAGAGGCCTAAGATGGGATACCTCAAGTGCCAATAATTTCACCGGCTGTTTTACTCTCCACGCCGAAACACAACAGTGCAAGCACTGCTGCTTCACGGCAGGATTAGCGAGCAAGATGGTGGTATCAATCCGGGCGGACCTTGCACAAGGTCCTACCACCTGCAAATTGACATTTTTAATACTTATATCAAAGTATCAGTAGAATAGGTACAACAATATCAGAGTTGTACTGGATACATAAACACTGAATAATATATTATATATAAAAAGTACAGTATTTAAGTAAATATTGCGACAGGCATTTGAATAACTAAAGCCGGGACGGGAATCGAGCCAGCCACAATTTTACTTTAGCATAGTACGAGAATAACTAATCGCTCCCATATTCCCTCCAAGTCTGTATTATTGTCCGTTTTAGGTTGCAAATAAAGTACTTTACCTATTATGAATTTTATTCATCAGATTTGAAATATATAAAATTTTGAATTTTAAAAAGGCTACTAGGCAAGAGCCATTTTCCCCTTAAATACAGTTTTAGCATTTTATCACGAATAACGTTATCTTGCACGGAGAATGGATGATTTAAAATTTAAATTCAGTTCAATTCCTTAAACTGAAAATCCGAGCCAACATCGCATAGCGAAACGATAGTAATTCATGTACCTAGTTACTTAAGTCTCAAGCTAATTCCGTTCCAAATTTCCAAGTTACGCTGCAAACGGAGACAAAATAATCTCTTAGTTTTAAAACTAAACGAATAAACATCAGTCTTCGCAACAAACACAGTTAATATCCGAGTAATACATTAAGGTGCCGTTTGACACAAATGCGTAAAGGGATCAAAGTTGGCAAGTTAGGTCGCGTAGAACAAGTCATCTAACGGTGTAGTTGCGTGCGCGCGGAAGCAACAAAGAATCCCCTGTTTGTCTAGCGCACATTAGTGTAACAGGCTTCCGGCGCCGCGCCCGCGCCCGTGCCGGCTGCTACGGATGTCGCCGCCCCTAAACTT
The DNA here is from genome assembly GCF_025370935.1 of Choristoneura fumiferana. Taxonomy (NCBI): domain Eukaryota; kingdom Metazoa; phylum Arthropoda; class Insecta; order Lepidoptera; family Tortricidae; genus Choristoneura; species Choristoneura fumiferana. Next base: position 6,950,680 of record NC_133483.1, on the reverse strand, counting down.
ACCCGAACACCCTGCAACTTTGACATTCAACTAGACTACAGCTACGAAAATGGGCTCGAATTGTTTATGTTTCCTCGACCAAGTAAAGTTCGCTCAGCCCGTCTATCCATTGAGAAAATATCCGCCGAGGAAGCCTGGCTTAGCGTCGTCGTCACGTACTGAACAATACAATTTTGTGTCCGGAGCGAGAGACGTTAAATATAAATCCAGATTTACGTCTCATTGGATCTCGGGTCTAAGTGTAACTATGTATCGAGTAGAGAATAACGTCTGCTGAGATCGAAGAAAGAAGCAATAAAACGCGTGAGGCATGTGCGGTCCTCGCCGAAATAAAAGGACTAGAGTATATAAAAAACGTAACGAGGATGTAGGACAGCCGGAGCGTCAGCCGTTGCCGCCCCCGGCCATTAATCTCTGCTTTATTATAAACACAGAGCCGACCGAATCGTAAACACACTTTAATGTACACTCCGTGCGCTCTTACGCTTAAATGATTTTATTATCGCTACTCAAAATATTCATTAATCGCCCACGTCGACTATACGACGATTAAGAATGAAATTACGTGGGAAAACGTATTGCACCCAGTTTACGTGACAACAACGTTCAGAAAAACTTACTACGCATAAATAAAACAGATTAGGTACAGATTTTTTTATTCCGTTCTATGTACTGGTAGCTTTATATTTATGTACATATATGTACATAAATGAATTGTGAAAATCCGATTAAGAGGGCGATGTATTGTGGGCATGGAAAATAACTCATTTGCAACACACCCCGACAATGGCTGAGAGTTACGCTTTATTAATTTTCGTCCGATAGGATTATTTTGTCAGCACAGTCTTGTCAAAACGTCAGGGCCTTCTAAACTGTCGACGGGCGTGATTTAAATAATTTTGGCGAGCTTTTAGATAGCGTAAATCAGTTTGCGGCTTATTTCAATCATCGGGTTGTTTTTGTGCGCTTGCTGTGCTATCGTAAATTGCTTGCAAATAATGAACGCATTATTCGGAAATTAGTTGTGACTATCAATTTTAATATTCACGTTATTGTTTTATAATTTGCGTTGATTGGATAAAGATTGTTTATGTTATTAAAATGTATAAAATAGCTGATGCCTGCAACCTTTCAAAAGTAGTCTATAGAGTAGCATATATATATATACTTAAATGAAACAATTTTTGAATTTGGACGGTTCCAGAGGGTACGCCCTAAATAAACAAATATAAACAAACAAACACACAAACGTTATCTTTCTGTAACGTTAATTGAACGTCGATCCATATATTTTATTAGGGTGAATGATCTATACAGGGTGAATTTGATAAATAGACAAGTTTGTTATTAGTTTTCACGGTAGTCATAAATATTTGATTTTTTAGTAAATAATTTTATTTACATTTGCTATATGTATAACATATTTACTTGTATTATTATCTGCTTTGTGTTATGTAGTCCAAAAATCAAGTTTTACTTTTCAGTAAACTCAAGTAGTGCAAATTGCAGTTGTTACGAGAAATTTGCGAAATCAGTTAAATTATGTTCCTTTTTTAAATGAAATGAAATTAAACATTAAAACATTGATAAGTTACACTTTTATACATTTTTTTTATTGATAATGTTTACAAATATTATACTCATGTTGGCACTGGTTACCAAACTCAGCATAATGCTGAGTCCAGTTTGGACCCTACACGAGTGGTAATTTTGGTTGAAGTAGTGGTTTGCGTTGTGTTCGTGTATATACATTTATATTTATTTATGTATGTATGTACGTATGCTATATATATATATATATATATATATATGTATTAGTATTGTAGAGGTTCCATGATAGTTGTTTACTTATACTTTATTTTTCTAATGGGAGATAGAATATAAAGTACTCGACTTTAACGTCTGAAGGTGATATGTCTGGGTTCTCGTATTGGTGTCTATACAGTTTTTGGCATAGGTACCTCCTCAGCTGCAATCTATTCTATTTAATCCGAAAGGCCTGTTAAATGGCCGAATTGAGCATGTCGTCGATTAACACAATATCCGCTATAGTGTGTGTATAATTTAGCTTTGCTTCGAATGTCATGAGCACCGCCCTCAAATCAGCAATACTGCGTAATGCCTTAAGATGAATTGTCCAGAAATATAATAATGGTTTAATGGTACATCGCGATAGCACCACTATTCCATGTCTATGAATAAATGAATGATAATTTATTCACAGAACACATGGTACGAATAGGATGGTTACGTAAAACTACAATAAGTATTAGCAATTCATGAGGCATGTGAATCAATCTTTACATTAGCAAGTAATAAGTAACATTAAGTTATTTTGAACATGAAACTACCGTGAGACTCACTCATATTAAATGATATTGCAACGCATTACATCTGATTTGATAAGGTGTCTGTACTTGCAAGAGAAAAGTTTTTCATTCCGCGGAAAGTGCGTGAAGCCATTGAGATTAGTCGTCATCCGAATTTTAACCGGGATTGCGGTTGGTCGGTACCCCCGAGTTGGAGAACAGTATTAAATATTCGTGCTGCGTCATCGGTTGGTGTGAACGTGCCTTTACGGAGCGATGTTGTTAGTGTTGTGTGCTACCCTACATTAGACATTGACAATAAAAATGACGATAAAAATGCGGGTAGTTGTGCGCCGGTGTTAGTTTCGTCGGGCAGTCGCGCGAGCAGAGCGGTGGCGCGTAGTGTGCGTGTTGCGGCAGCCGCCGAGTCGCGTGCTCCTGAGAAGAAAGGCTACGAAATAGCACGAAACATGTCGAGCTGAACTCGGTTTAAGACGTGAGTTATCCGTTGCAATATCATTTAATATAACAACAAGTTATTGTGTTCTATCCCTATAAATTCATAAAAAAATTAAAACGTTTTCCATTTTTATTGCCTTCGAGAACTCATTAGAGTTTAACGTCAATACGTTGATAAGTCACTTTGTTAAAACATGAGTGTCTTTCTTTATTTCCGCTACTTATTTATATACGTCAGTGAGTGATTCGATTTCGTCAGTGGGTTTCTAAGATCGAAAACAAGTGTTGTATTTTGTAAGTGTATATATGTTATATTTTAAAGTTACATCACAATCTATCCTGTCTGAAAGTTTGCTAGCAGCATTATTGCTCGGAGGAAATTTGGTCACCTTGTCAACTATTCCGCTGTGTTTACCCTAATATTATCTTCTTCTCCCTCTCTCGCGCGGAGCCACAATCATAATAAGATAGGTATGTATATCGCCACCAATGATAGCCGTTATAGAGCAACACAGCCCAGGCCTGTCAAGACCACTGCCAAACAACGCAGTGGATATTATATATTGCGCGAGCGACCCAGATTAAATCATTATATTATTTACTTCTTAATAACGTCGGAATAAACTGCTCTTTGTTTTTCTTTTAGCGCGCAATACACGCTTTACTTCCCTTCTTCCTGCATACGTAAATATACCGCACGAGACTAATTTTCAAGGAAAGTGTAACATATTATTAATTCAAGACATCACAGGAAACAAGACCGGATTTAATTTAACGTTTTCAATTCGGATTCGCCAAAGTAAATTCTATCTGCGCCTCTTTCTAAAAAAGCGTAATGTAAAAAAGTGCTTAAAACGGTGCGGATTGTGGATTTCAACTTGAGGATAATTGGAAACACTTTTAAATAGATGTTGTTCCAAAAGTGGCGCTTTGCTAGTTGTGACGGGACTTTGTTTTGTAATTGCCTCGTAAAAAAGCATTTTCTTGATTATGTTTTTATCTACTTTATATTTAAAGAAAAGGTTAAATTTCGCTCGGCATAGGTAAATAAATGGAGACTGAACAAGGAGTTGTTTGTGCCTTTTGGAAGGGTGTCTATTTACTAGTTTAATTTTGTTATCGTGGGTACCTACTTAATAAATAGGTACGGTTATCGTAGTACCTACGCTAAATATGTATGTAAAAAGTGTCATCAAACTTTTTTATTTATTTATTTGCCTCTCTGATGTCGGATGTGTGGATGTTCTCAAAAAATCGATAGCTTTCAGGAACAAAAAAATAGTTCCAAGATTATAACACTAATTAAACTTAGCTTTCCGCTAACCCAATTTTCATTTCATTCACTCTAACCTAACTTCAAACGACATAAATCTGAGTTAAAAGTTAATTTCGTCAATCCGGATAATTCCTCATGGTTTAATCAGACTAAGTTGGGTGTAATTAATGTTCACTAAGGCCACACAATCTAGGAAAGCTTCGGCTTAGCCGGCTATGGAGCTCGGGTTCGGTCGGGCACGGCGCGCCGCGCAGCGCCGCCGCCAGTGCCGTGGGGGCGGCCGGTCGGTCTCAACGCTCGCTCCAACCAAACGCGCGCCACACTCATTATTAAAATTTACGTCACTAAGCTGTCAAGAACTCTGTCAAACAAATGATAGTGTAGCCCTGAGTACGAGGCATGAAGAGTTCTCGTAATTAGCCGGCTGCGAGGATGCTAGTGATTTTGCCGCGCTTTAAGTTTATTGAGTAAAAACTTTTGCGACGTTTTAAGTTACTTTGTGCCCGGGATTTAATAAAAAAGTATGGTTTAATTGAACAATAATAAATACAAGTTTATAAAATCTTAATATTGCTGCTAAAAGTGTTGACAGCTGGAAGTGTTATTAATAGTGCGTGTAATTTACTTTTATTAAAAAATATGTAAGTTATTATTATTATTATATAAGTTTTTAACGTAAGCTATATATAGGTAGTTCATAATTACTGAAGTCAACAACAAGCACAGGGCTCAGCAAAATAATATCGTTTAGGCATGCAGTAGTCTTAAAAAATAAAATCGGTACGTATTTCTACATAAATTTATATAGGTAAATAGGTTAGGTGCCTAGTATTAACTCAACGCAGGTTAAATAGTGTCGATAAATAATATTCGTGGCTGATAAACAAGTTTATATTGAACAGGTCACTACATAGAGATAAACTCTACATAAATGCCATTTAGCCAAATTAGCCGGCGGCCGATCATAAAATCCGCCAGATCATGAAATTTCTAGGCATATCGTGAAATGGCGCCATTTCATGATATGCCTAAAAGTTGTCCAGACATATCACGATGTGCATGAGAAACAATACGGCAGATTGTTTAGAGCAACGCATTCGTCGATATATATATATATTATGGTTAGTATGAATTGTGACCATCACGCCACGCACGAGCCGAGTGAACGAAGCGAGCGTGCCGCGGCAGCGGCCGGCGAAGTGCCAGAACCGATATGGCGACGTTTCAATGATATGCCTAGGAATTTCAGATCTGCCTGAACATTACTAGGCAAATCGTTAAACGGTGAGTTTTAACGATATGGCGGATGTCCTTTAGCCAATTCATGAAATGGCGCCATTTCACGATATGCCTAGGAATTACGTGATCTGGCGTATTTTACGATCGGCCGCTGACATAACACACAGGCTACTTTAATCCGATATCCCACGAGATCGGGATAAACAATCAAACTGTTTATTAAGAACGGCCGTAGACTTTAAGATACATAATACTGTAATACAAAAAGATACTGAACAGGCATAATAACCATTCTAGGGCGTTCCATGTTCTGTCACAAGCAATGTCACCGACGATGCCGCCGGCGATGGTTCACGAGCGAGCGCCGCTTGCTGGCCTACTTGAACATATTCCTCAGTTTGAGAGTTCCGTACACGAAGGGTGGCAAACGGAACAATGTTATAATGTCACCACTGTTTAGGTACTAGCTGTTGCTCTCAACTTCGTCTGGGAAGAATTCGTTCTTCGCGCGCCCTCGGCATCAACTATTTTTTCGGGATAAAAGTAGGTATCCTGTTATTTATTCTGGTTTTCTAATATGATGTAATTATACAACATTTTGTAGCAAGTGGTTCAGAAGTTAAGGCAAAACAAACAAACTCACTTTCTATTTATTTTAGTAGGGATTGTGTGTTCAATTTATTTAGCTTACAAAATCAGGTTACATAGATGCGTTACTGCACATCAGTGCTATTTATAAAATCCGGTCAAGTGCGAGTCGGAATCATAGTTACCTATGAATATGTATGTACGTAAATACTTCATTGTACATAAAACACAAAAATAATACAATAAGAAAACAACAAAACAAAAAGAGTACAAAGGTGAATTTATCCCTAAAAGGGATCTTTCCAAGCTAACCTAAACTAAATGTTGGAAAGGAAAATTCAAAGTTAGGTGAACAGTAATTTCTGCACAGTGATAAGAAAGAAACATATAACATACTCGTATAAATAAACACACTAAATAAACAACAATTATAATATTCAGTGTTAGCAGAGCCTTGCTTTGCTCCTAGGCTGAATTTACGCAATGTGGGCTCATTTTAGTTAGATTAGTTAATACTGACACAGACAGATCTATGATTTTCAGAGTTTTTTTACGGGTTGGATTAGAAGCACTCTTCGTAACAAATTTCTAGTTTCTTGGCCAATTAGAAGTACCCAACAGGTTTTGATTTCTTGACAATTGTATGTAAACTCGTTATTAATTACTGTATCTAATCTACTGATCGCGTTGTTTTAGGAATATATTTTTTTCATTGCTTTAAGAAATATCAGACTTAAGTACTTAGTATAATTTCAGCTTGAAACCTTCACACGTTCTTGAGAAAAAGGGTCTTGATCTTGACAGAAGGACGGATAGGCGGAAAAACAACAAAGTGATCCTATAAGGGTTCCGTTTTTGCCAACTGAGGTGCCTAAAACCACCATTTTTTACCATGTCTAGAGCAATTTTTTTTTATGTAGCCTGTAATATGTCCCACTGCTGGGCAAAGGCCTCCCCTTTCTTTCGCCACTCTTCCCTATCATGAGCATGCACCTGCCAATCGAGCTGAAAAGCGCTCAGGTCGTCCCGCCATCTCCTCTTGGGTCTGCCTCTGCTCCTTTGACCATCCTTCGGAACCCATTCGGTAACGATTCGTAAACCAAAACCAACCAAAACCAACTAACTAACTACTAACTAACTAACTAGAGCAAAATAAATCATTTAATTTAATTTAATTTCATTTCATGCGGTTCATCTGTCCGTTACAGTAGATAGACAGAAAAAAAGTATATAAACTAGCTCATGTATTTCTAATGCCGCTACTAGGTACAACAAATAAGAAAAAAATTAACGGGATATACAAGAAACCGATTATTTTTAATCCCCGACGCAAAAAGAGGGGTGGCTATAAGTTTGACCGCTATGTGTATCTGTCTGTGGCACCGTAGCTCTTAAACGGGGGACCGATTTGAATGCAGTTTTTTATTTGAAAGCAGGGTTTTTAGCGATGGTTCTTAGACATGTTTCATTAAAATCGGTTCAGCCGTTTTTGAGATATTAAACTTTGAAGTGACAGTGTCTGGGATTTTTCAACTTGTTGTTGGTTATTGATATAGTTTATCCGTTATCTCTATAACGTATAACGTTTTAACATATACTGAGCGGCAAAAATCTGGCCCTCAAATGTATGCAGTAATAAGTAATTTTGTATGTAGAGTGGGCCAAATTTTGTGCCGTTGAGTATATTATAACACCTCTCTTTTTGCGTGGGGGGTTAACAAATCTCAAACTCGGAATAACAGTAAAAAATACTTACTGTTTTACAAATACCTATTAAAAACATCGCTCGAAGAGTAGTTAACCGTCGGGGCAAAAGGTTCCTGAGTAGCGACCACGAATCGGCAGACAAAGCGTTGGCAGGCCTCTAACAACTAAGTGGACTGACGACATCGCCAGAGTTGCGGGCAACCGGTGAATGCAAGTGGCGAGATGTCATTCGTTGTGGCGTTCTATGGGGTGCTCTGGGAGAAAAGGGCTACGAATTAACCCAAAATATGTCGAGATGAACTCGAATTAAGAAGCGAGTTATTCGAGTTTATCTCACTATAAGCGAGTCTCAAGCACGGTAGGTAGTTTCATGTTTAAAATAGTATATTTTTCTATCTGATACGATAGTTGCCACAACACATTTAGTTAAAGCAAACAAGCGGAATGATGAAGTTTAAGCTTTATTTTCATTCCATTCTGTAATGTTTGCATGGCATGACGCGAGCATTTTCTACATTGGAGTACAAAAAAGCTTATTTTTCATTTGAATATTTCATCATAGCACCAGTCTGTTAACCATCTTTAAATTATAGTAAGATGAATTAATACCTGAAATTTTGAAGCTAAATTAAACCTTTATACCTACATTTTTAAGATGAATGTTTTCATTATCATCATCAGCAATAAAAGAAACCGGGTAGGTAGGTCAAAAATGGTAACTATACCTTTTCATAGTGCAAATTATGCATGAAACACACGAATATCGTACATATTAAAGGAGAATTTCAGCTTGGAACCGTGGTATTTGCAGAGCATAAGATAGTGTACCTAGGAGCTATTCTCTTGATCTCATCTCAGCACATATTTGCGGATGAAGTTGGTAATATGAGTAGTCCGATCTTGCCGGCACTTAAGGGCACTTGTTATCTAAGTTGGAGAGAGTGCTTCATTCTGCGGGCAAGTTGCGAGCCCGGACTACTGCATTAGCAGAAAATTAGACAGAAGAAACTGAACATGTTCATATAGCGGGCGAAAACGAGATACAAAACACAAATTTCTGCCAAAGTTAATCATTACTTGCGTGTACGTTTACTCTTAATTACCTTTTTTCACAGCTTTATAATTACTGGCTCCCACCTTGCGGCTTTCGCTTGTTTTCCTTGCCGAGATTATTTTAAAGGTTAAACTTCGGCTTTTGAGAGTGCGTTCGGGTTAAGTATTATAAAATTATTTCTACATTTTAAAGCGAAACATTCAAAAAACGCGCAGTGTAGTTTCCTACTCAAGTTCGGCAAACATTCGATATTCAGTTGTAACGAATATGAACGAACGATAGATATGATATGAATACGAACGATAGATATGATAGTTTTACTTTTAAATTCAGTATAATATGTACCTATAAGTACCTACCTACTCCCGTCGAGAATTTTTACGCGTACCCGTAAACAATATTTTAGTCTACATTGGGCAGTGCACTAAAAAAAATTTGCACTTTAAATGTTTAACTATTTTTATAAGATCTATCTGAAACCGAAACACGATATTATTTAGACGATGACAAATAACATCCCAGTTTTATGAGAAGAAAGTACCTACTACTTTTTTTTAAACTTTTTTTGATTGATTATTAAATACCACACTTAGGTATGTAGGTAATGCTTCTTTGTACTAAAAGAGTCTTTGAGTTAAGTCGCTGATAGATGGATGGAAAGACAAACAGAAAGATAGACGGACGAACATGCCGAAACTATGTCTAAGGATTGCGTATTTGTCATTTTAATTACGGTATGTTAAAACACATTCTCTTCAAAATAGGGCCGAAGTATGATTGTAATCTGAACTAGAAGATAAAAATCAACCAGCAAAAATAAAAAAAAACGCCCGAAAAAAGACAACTAAAAAGTAAAAAATAATGTTGCCCGCGACTTCATCTGCGAAGATTTCATTTATCACTATCTCGCGGGGACTATGCTGATTTCCCGCAAAATTAGCCTAAGTTAATTTAGTATAAGTACCTAGTAATATTTTATTTATCTAAGCGTCGTCGGTGTCGGGGGATCATTAAGGTTAACAGGAAACTAAACTACACCGTTTTTAAAATTTTTAAAAGTTTTTTTATTTCATGTTTTTCAAACAGGTATTTTTTTTAACGTGTACTAGTGTGTTGGATATCCTGGCTGCAGCATCAGCTCATCGTGTTGCCACCATTGCATTGTACGTAGAATCAAAAACTGATCAAAAGGAATCAAACACGACATATCTGCTGTTATTTTTTCAAGAGTATACTGGTGTGCTGGATATCCTGGTTGCAGCATCAGCTCGTCGTGTTGCCACCACTGCATTGTATGTAGAATCAATAACTGATCAAAACGAATCAAAACACGACATGTGTGCTATTATTTTTTATAGAGTGTACTAGTGCGCTGGATATCCTGGCTGCAGCATCAGCTCATCGTGTTGCCACCATTGCATTGTATGTAGAATCAAATACTGATCAAAAGAAATCAAACACGACATATCTGCTATTATTTTTTCAAGAGTATACTGGTGTGCTGCATATCCCGGCTGCAGCATCAGCTCATCCTGTTGCCACCATTGCATTGTATGTAGAATCAAATACTGATCAAAACGAATCCAAACATGATATATCTGCTATAGTTTTATCAAGAGTGTACCTACTAGTGTTCTGGATATCCTGGCTGCAGCATCAGGCCGAGAATTCCATAATCTTGCATAGTTATATAGCATACATGGGTGTTTCAAATTTTAGGTCCCAAATATGTTTGAAAGTAAAGTAAATACCCATTATGCGTCTAAGATTCCTACCGCAGCGAACAAAACAGCTGATGATCTTGAAACGGCTGAACTGATTTTGATAAAACATATCTGCGATCCATCGCTAGAAAACCAGCTTTCAAATAAATAAAAAAAACGCATTCAAATCGGTCCACCCGTTTAAGAGCTACGTTGCCACAGACAGACACACAGACACACATAGCGGTCAAACTTATAACACCCCTCTTTTTGCGTCGGGGGTTAAAAATAAAGATTTACACAAATAAAAATAACGCATTCACACGAGAAGAAAACTATCAAATGAAGTGTAAAGGCATTGAATCGGAACAATTCATGCATTGCAGAATAAATGGTGGCATATCATTTCGTAACAAAATATGGGACACGGTGCGAGGCGCTCAGCAAAATGTGTCGCATTGCTCTTTGTGCGCCTTCTTTGTTCGCTGATCTACTCGCGGCGGAATAGAGATGCAGTTTGTTTTCCATTTACGCATTTTGTGTTTCCGTACAAACCATATTGCTATAGGTATGTAAGTAAGTAAGCAGCGTGCCGTACAGTTTCATGTACGTTAAGCCTAATGATTATTTTAGCAATTTTGTCCTAATGTCAAACGGAACAAGATGGCCACCAAAATTATTCATCGTCATCATCATCATCAGCCGGAAGACGTCCGCTTCTGAACAAAGGCCTCCCCCTTAGAACACCACAATGAACGACAACTCGCCACTTGCATCCACACCGGTAGTTCTCGAGTGGCGACCACGAACCGGAAGACGAGGCGTTGGAAAAAATAATTATTAATTATTTATTAAATTAAAATATTCTGTTGAATTCGGCGGTAATTTCATGTTTTTAGGTTGACAATAATTGGCTTGGTATGATTTCTATAAAATAGGAGCCAAATGTTAAGTTTTTGTTATAATTATGCACATCACAGACAAATTTTGATGAGAAGTGGTGATTTTTTTTTAAAGTAAAATTACACTATTGTCTGCGTTCGGTTCCATACAAGCCAATGTTAAATATCTCTTTTACATATTTTCCATTAATATTAACCAGGCGTTTCTGCTGTAGCCGTGACATCTACGACAGAGTGAAAAGGCCTGTTTAATAATGTGCTATGCTCAGCCATATCGCTGACAAGGTTTGAGATATTTCGGGCACCGAGTATTTTGGAAATTCAACGAGAACTATTTGAATGGAATCAACTAGATAATTAAATTAGTATTTTATATTTTCCACTTTAACAGTAAGTACCTACATCACTCAGTCCGTTACACACCATACAACGACTCTTTATTAAACATCAATGAATTATACATTGATATTATTACAAGGTTATTACCTAAATATTTCTTATGAATAGAAGGAAGCTTCTTTAACTTTCAAAGTCCTCAATGTAATTCTATCGTGGTTTTAAAATGGGCCGGTATCGTTGCGCGTTGGCGGCCCGCATGAGACAAAATTACTTTCAAGACAGCAAAAATTTCTTCGCAAACTTCGTACTCTATTCTTTATAAAAGACCATTATACTCCAGATGGGACTAATAAAACGACTACTTATCTTAAATTGTTACCCCATTATCAAGTTCATAAATAAGAGCAAGAGGCCGATTTCCAATGTGCCGACGTAAATATCTCTTCAACCATAAGACCTAGAAACTAGGATTTAGTAGAGTCTTTATCCCAAAAGTATGCTGTAACTTTAGCAAATGGAGTTCCGCTGAAGTAGCTTTATACCTACTTCACAGAATCGTTCAAAAGAAACCGCTTAAATATTAAAACGGGAAAGACTTTTGTCACTGATCTTTTGTAGGTGGTTGCAGATTTCTCTTTCTCACTGGGACGTTCTTTAAATTTATAATGCTTTTAGTAAATAAGAAAATAGTAAAATAATTAACACGTAGGTATTCGTAAAAATAGCATGTGCTGTAGAAGTAGATACGTGTACTAAAGTTAAAGGGAAGTGTACACAGAGATGTCAAAATAATGCATGGCACACATTATGAATTGTATAATTTTTAAGGAAGGAGGAAGGACAACAGTAGAGAGCCCCTAAATCTAACAAAGATTGTAATCTCTCGCTTTTTTTCGTGTTGAAGTAAAAGTGACGTGAAGTTTAAATATTGGGAATTCAGTGAGTAGACCCAGCCCTGTCCTCAGCAATTAAAAAAAATGACCAAAATGACTTTGTCTCTTTCAAGAGCAAAACCTGCCTGTTTTAGGTGCTGAGGTGAAAATTTGTTTATCAATGTGTACCTACAAGTAAATTTAAATGAACAAGGAACACACCAAAACAAGAAAGTATGAAAGTATTTCTAGAAGGTAGTATTTAGGTACAGTCGAGTTTATAAACTTGTGAACAAAAATTTGATCAAAAATATCTGAACACGCTTCTACGCCGTTAACAATAAAGTCGTGTTCAGATATTTTTGAGTAAATTTTTGCTCACAAGTTTATGAACTCGACTGTGCAATCTTATATTATGACGGAAAAGTTTTAAAAATGTGATGTGAAAAGCATTATTGAGTAATTTTACTGTGATTATCGCTGTAAAGCTTCCTTTAAAATGTTTATATTTGCTACTATATAGCACGTACAATTTAACATCTCTCAATGGACATATTTGCATACACGCAGACCAGACAGTCCTCCTTAAATTCTACACTTCATTAGCACACATGCGAAGTCACGCTCAATGACTATGAATAATTAATAAATCTCGCGTTAAATTTGGGGTAACATACACTTACTTTCTGCGATTCTTTTTTTGTGTTTTGATTGATTTTTCGGAGGATTACAGGGAAATACAAATACAGACAGATGTTTCAGACAGATGGTGCATGGAATTCAAAAATCAACATACATACGTGTACCTACCTAATTAATAATAATTCGTACCAACTTTGAAACCCTGTTTCGCTGATTCAGGGGTAGAGTTTTGGAAAACGTTAAAGTACTGCGCGTTTCTTTTGCCCGCGACGTCTATAAAACACGATATAGGATTATATCCCGAGAAATTGTAAAGTTCCCGCGGGAAATGAATTACTGTTATGATCTATTTTGATATTCTTAATTGTCGATGAGAGACACATTGTAGCTTTCTATTATTGAAATTGAATTCACTTTGATTTTTTTAGAGCATATTTAAGTCATAGCTTGTTTTTGAAAACTTTATTGTCATATTTTTAGCTATATATATGTATGTTTTATTAGTGTCTCAAGTGATGTGTACATCAAAACTGAACGTACATAATTCATTGATACAGGCGCTACTTTGCATAGGTCTATATCAATGAACTAAAACAATTAGTTTGCTTACCCGCGACCTTATGATGCGTTTATGAAAGGAATGTGTGTTCATGCAGTTCCTCCACCTCCACACTGTAGCATGCTGAACGGTTGTGTGTTGCTCTGAATATGAGTTTTGGTTGGATTCGAAACGCGTCAGTGTAATGTGGTGGTGGTGATAGATGGATTTGTGTGATTTGTGTGTGTTCATACAGTGTGGAGGCGGAGGAACTGCATGAACACACATTTCATGCATCAAAGTAGCTATCGTAAATATTGCGGGTGAGCAAAGTAATTGTGTTAGTTCGTTGAACGTACATGTAAATTTTCGAATCTGTGCTATCAGCCCTTGAGGAGTTCCGTCATCAGCAGTCGATCCTGGCTGCAGCATCAGGTGGCGTATATCATATAAACGCATTGTCATTGAAATTTACCAATTATGTAAAGTCTTTTTCATCACACTTGCTCGTAAACAGTGTCGTAACATGCAGGCTACCTTGGTTGCAACCCCCAAATAAACCCTCGACCTTAATGTGCTTGTCATGAAACCCGTGGTCGGTAAATGAGTCATTGCCCGTACTAATTTTCATGTCATGAAGCCCAAGGTCGGTAAATGAGTTTGTTACTGCATGGCGTGCTGCTGCTCCGTGCGCGCGCTGCACACGCACGCCATGCACATGCTGCAGAGCGCTGCCAAGAGCGCAGCCAGCGGTATCGGCAATTTTTGAAAAAATATTAGTTTTTCTTTTACAAATATACAATTTTACTCGCAAATGTGATGAAAAACATTGTATGTCGCACGGGCGGTACTAGAATTACGAACATCGACTCATTAAAGCCCTCAGTCTTCGACTTCGGGCTTCTCATAGACTCTCGTTCGTAATTCCTTATTTACCGCCCTTAAGACACAATGTACTATTGTTTGTGCCATCAACTTTTGATGAGTTCCCTTCTATGGAGACGATCCTGGACAGGATGAGCAGGATGTCACTGCTAAATTATTGCATTGTTACCAGATTAACATCAGTTTGCCAAATCTCCAGTCCCTAGTTTTATAGCTTGTTCGTTTTCTGATTCAGTTGGAATACCTATAAAATCCTCTTTATTCGTTTTATCCCATGGGATTTTTGAAAAAATTTGAAACATTTTGTTACCTGTTAGTATTATATACCTGCATGCCAAATTTGAAGTCGCTAATATTTATAATTACGGAGTTAGGGCCACTTTGAAGCGAAAATATAAATCCCATTTATTCCCTATGCCGTGGGAATTTGGATAAATCCAGAAAATTGTTTTTAGCTGTTAGCATTACCTTCTTGCATGCCAAATCTAATAATTATAGTTACGGAAATAGGTTCATTAATTGAAAAAATAAATACAAATCCCATTTATTCCCTATCCCGTGGGAATTTCGAAAAAATCTTGAAAACGGTTTTTAGCAGTTAGTATTACCTACTTGCATGCCAAACTTGAAGTCTCTTATACTTAAAGTTACGGAAATAGAACCATTTTTTAGTGAAAATGTAAATCCCATTTATTCCCTATCCCGTGGAAATTTCGAAAAATCCCTTCTTAGTGTACCTCTATGTCACTTAATGTATGCCAATTTTCAAGCGTTTAGCTTCAGTGGTTTGGGCTGTGCGTTGATATAAGTCAGTCAGGACTTTGAATTTTACACATACATATATAGTTCCGTCTGTACCATTAAATAATAATAAATAAATAAATATCACGGGACAATTCACACCAATTGACCTAGTCCCAAAGTAAGCTTAGCAAAGCTTGTGTTATGGGTACTAAGCAACGGATAAATTTAATTATATAGATAGATACATACTTAAATACATAGTAAACACCCAAGACCCGAGAACAAACATTCGTATTTTTCATACAAATATCTGCCCCGACACAGGAATCGAACCGGGACCTCAAGCTTCGTAGTCAGGTTATCTAACCACTAGGCCATCCGGTCGTCCAACCATTATCTATAAATTAGAAGAAGAAAAATTAGACATTAGCAACAAAACGGCAAAAAAATCAAGTTTGCGGTATGGGAGCCCACTCTATTTATTTTATTTATTTTTATTTATTTTATTTTCATTGTTTATTTTTAAAGGGATTAAACAACTAAATATTCTGTGTGTTGTTGTATGGGAGCCCCGCTTAAATATTTATTTTATTCTGTTTTTAGTATTTGTTGTTACTAAATATAGTGGCCACAGTTATACATAGTCTTTGAGAAATTCAACTGTCTAACTATCACTGTTCATGAGATACAGCCTGGTGACGACGGACGGACAGTAAAGTCTTAGTAATAGAGTTCCGTTTTTAGGGTTCCGCAGCCAAAATGGCAAAAACGGAACCCTTATAGTTTCGCCATATCTGTCTGTGTGTCTGTCCCTCCGCGGCTTTGCTCTGGGACTATCAATGCTAGAAAGTTGTAATTTTGCACGAATATTTTATTTATTTATTTTATTTTATTTTATTAATTTGGGTACAATGACATAATGCATGCTTACGAAATTACAAATTAGTGACTTATTTTAAGTAAGAGAAAATGGTAGGTTGAATTTGACAATGAAAACGAATCGTAATAATTCTAATAATATTTAAAACAAAGTATTACTTAAATTTATTGAAATTCGTCTTTGACTTTTCCATGAAACGAAAAGTTTGCCTTTAGTCCTTTTATATCAGCAAGTTACTTTCCCGTAGTTTAATTAATTAATCAACTTTGCTAACTGTAGAAGTATTTACTTCTTTTTGTGAAAAATGCAAAAGCATTTGTGCTTCTGTCACCGTGATACTTACGTAAACTGGAGCGTCATGGTTTCGCTTTACTATTCTAAGACATAACGCCCGACGCTTGCCTTTCTCGACTATTTAAGAATAATAGGGAATCTGCGCAGGAAGCTGCTGACAAATGGCTATTAGCTTAGAAACGATGTCGCAGTTTCCTTCGCAGAGAGGAAGTAGATAATAACTATAACCTGAACAGCAATAATGCGGAAATACGCCCGAGTGCGGATGTTTTCCGTCCCGTTAATATAACTTCGCTGAAAAAAATAATGAAAGGGATCATTTCAGAAATTCCTCCAATATCTCCGAGATTGGAAAGGACAGGCTAAATTGAAGGATTATACGTTTTGTCTGTGTCAATATGATAAGAGCTGAGAAAGGCGGGAGCCGGGGTCGATGTGAAATGCAAATAAAGGACAAAGAGCTTCTCACAAAGATTGGTTCAATGGTTTGCGTAACAGCTGCGGCGTACATCGCCGTTTCAACGCCACTCGCTGCGGTGAGTTAGACCTTGATGTGGATGCGATGACAGAGACGGCGGCTAGCCCATTAAACACCCTACTCTACAGGTTCAATTGTTATTATCTTATTAAAAGGCCGCCTTTTTACATAATCCAAAACAATAATAATAATAATAATACGAGTAAGATACTCTGATGCGGTACTTCTGGACACGGCACGCATCGTCCGGAGGTTCCTCACTCTGCGGCCCTGACCACCGGTAGCTTGGGCCCTGCCCCGTTACCGGCGGCAAACTAGGTTAGGTTTTTATAATATTTTTATTTTGTATGTACTTTTCTGTATTTTACTTTTTATAACTATTATAAAAACCTAAACTTAAGAATGAAAGAAAAATAAAGAACATATAGTCAAAAACGTCGAGGTAAATATTACTCGTGTAAAAATAGCGTGATAAGTCCCGTTTATGGTATTTTTGACTATGAGTGAGAATCACGAAAGTTTAAAACGTTATAATAAAGAACATATAATAAAATAGTAATTAATAATTCTACGCCGTGTCTGACTGAACCGACGTTTTTGTAACCTCCTACCCAAAAATAGAGGTGTACTTAATAAGTTTGACGCCAATGACCGTCAGTTTGTCTGTGGCATCGTATCCTTAAAGGATGGATCTTTTACGTAAAAGCGAGTTTCCTTGCGCTATACAGCCATACAGGGCGATTTCGGGGCCGTGGAGCAAAGAATGAGCATCAAACATACTTTTATCAAATTATCACAATAGGATAGGACTAATGGTATTATATGCCTTAGTTTGTTTTGTACAGAAACAAAAAAAAACAACTGGAATGAATGGAGATTATGGTCACCCTACTCTTTCAATTATTATTTTCATGTTGATTGACTTTCACGTAATGTGACATTATTGCTCATAATTTCTTAAGTATTCTAGCAAAGACGGTTAGTTTTCAATAAGTTTGGAGATTAAAAAGTAGCGTAACCATAACTTTCAGTTAAAAACTTTTTAAAATTAAAATAAATGAATACTCATAAGACATTAAGTATTTAACTTAAAGCATAAACAGTTCACATTGCAATTATTTACTGAGTCAGAAAATAATAGTTGGAATCACGACCCAGAAATCATTCTGTATAATGTTTCATTAATTTTGAGATATTGAACTTTGAAACGACAAATCTTTGAAATTTTGATTTCTGACTGACAGATATACCAGCATACCCGTAATTCTCCATTCGTCTCGTAATCATGGCGCATGCAACTGTGCCGAAATATCGAGCTTCTCTAAAATCAAGGTACGCGGAAAAACCCGAACTTAAATCATAAATTAGTAATGACCGTGATAGTCTAAAACATTGTAAGGTCTGGGGTATTTCACATCTTCTCCCGTCTATTCGAACAAAAAAATAGAGACGGCATCACACCTAACCGCCAGTTAACATTAATCAATGGATGGTGAAACAGCCCCTAAGAGTTAAGCATATACGATCTCTATTTTGATCTGATTTTGGTAAGTATTTTTTTTAATTCTTTCATTTTGGTAAAAATTTACATAATATTCAAACAAAAGATACAAACGCTCCGCGGTCAATCCCCAGAGCTATTGAACCTATTTATAGATATTAATATTTGAGTTTAATACGAGCAGCACCATATTTATTTATCTAGAGCTTCAACCCAAATTTATTGGTTATTAATATGTACGAAATACAAAGTTAATGTTCCTGAAAATATTTATTTTCCACTCTACTTTGGTAAATAATTAACAGGCTTCTATTGAAAATCCTCGCCGTATCTTTATTGAAAAAAAAACAAGACCGAAATATAGACGCTTATCACGATACGAAAAAAAGAATGTGGGTGATGATAGCGATAAAATCAAAGTCAGGGAGATCAAAGCCTTTTGTTCTCTTGATATGTCGGTGGAAGCTGAATGAAAAAAATATATTTGTACTTACAATTGGAAAAATAAGACGTTGTTATATGTATTATAGGTATAAACAAGGTATACGGTAGGTACAGGTTGTGTAGCGAAAACCGTTATAAGTCTCTTCTAGCTAGTCAAACCCTTTTATTGTTCCGTACACAATTGGTGTCAGCGGAACCCTATTACTAAGTCTTCATTTTCTGTCCGTGCGTCTGTCGTTAACAACTTGTGTTGGTAAGCAACCAATGGTTGGACAAATGTACAATGCTGTAGACTTAATTATATTGTAAATTCAAAACTATCATCATCCCATCCTATAGGTAAATGCGCCACTGCTGGGCACAGACCTCCTCTTTAAAAAAAAAGAAAACAAATCTAGCCCATAGAACTAAAAAAAATTTTTTTTATGTTATACCTTTGTGCCATAGTAGGTACTATGTACTCCCATAATGTTTTGTCACGCATTTATCACACGTGCCCTTGGCTGATCTTAAAAGAACAGATCATGCAACGCTATCGTTAGAAACATCTCATCAGTAACGACATGCTTTAACACACAGAACACTAGGTACTATAGCCTACGCGCCCCTTTATTTTCTGTAAAATGGCGCGCTTCTGAATACTCAATACTTGCTCATGTTTGCAAGCGTATCACTTTACGAATGCATGAGCCCTCGTTTGTGTACGAAATACATCAATCGGCTCTGATTGCCACGGAAACTGTTCGCGGCTGGGGCAGAGTGCGTCGAAGCGAAAATGCCACTAAATCACTGCCGCATTGTAGGGAGTTCGGCATCATTTGACAACATTAGGCAAATTGGGGTTAGATTTCATCGGATTTACTTTTTGTGATTAAAAAAACTTTTTAACATCTTATTAGTACGAAAGACCGCGGCACATCGTGTTTGCATGTTCTCTTTTTGTGTTTTTAGAGTAAAACCCTAAAATGTTGTAAAATGGTGTAAAGTGTAAATGTTTGTTCTCGGGTCTTGGGTGTTTAATATGTATTTAAGTATGTATCTATCTATATAACTCTATTTATCCGTTTCTTAGTACCCATAACACAAGCTTTGCTAAGCTTACTTTGGGACTAGGTCAATTGGTGTGAATTGTCCCGTGATATTTATTTATTTAAATATAAATGCACTGATTTATAAGCAAGAGAATTACGTAACTGTAGTAGACCCTTACATAGCAAACAAGTTTGCAATATTTCTTTTAAGCTCCACGTTTTTTTGTGTCACTTTTTTATCTTTAAAGGTGCCTCACTAGCCGTGCAAGTGAAGTAAACAGTAGATGAAGTTGAAATCTCTATTATACTCGAGAATCAAGGAAAAACCTACGCTTGGTTATCTGAAAATTATGGTGTTGAAGAAACTGTGTAAAGTGTGTACTTGCCTGTCATTTCCCTGCCTCTAGAAACTACGCACCCAATTAGTAAGGGAAGGAATAATATATAGTTAGAAAATTTTTGTTAGGTAGGTACGAGTATACGTCGAAAATCTGTTATTCGGTAGTTATTCGTTATTTTCAAGATAAAAGTTACGTTTTAATTAACAGTCGAGTCTTTACTTTTAGACCTAGTGAGCTTGTACATAGATATAACGCGCGCACAGTTGAATTTTAGTCCATCAAACAGTATGAGGTAGTAGTAGATATCTATAATCGGTTGTTATAAACCAGTAAAGTTGAAGTTGAATAAAGATATTATGGTGAATGCGATTGCAAGGCTCTGTATGTCAGGCAAGAATATATTGACTAGGACCCACTGTTTCATATGCGTATTTAATAATTGAAATGAATTCAGGATTAAAATTCAATTTATATTTGTTACTTTCAATGAAACCATGACGAGTTTATCAAGTTACATACAACACCCTTCAAATTGGAATTTAAGAAAAAGTTTGTTTGAAAAGGAAACAAAGGTATCATCCACAGCATTTCCGATAACAGGAAAACTTTATTAATTTACATAATCTTTACATTTATCTGCTCTCTCCGAAACAAATTAATTAAAATGAAACTTCGCCGCCTGCACAGATTTCCTCTTATTACTCTTTCTTCATATATTTTTATGGCAACAGATTGTCTGGAGGCTCTTTGTGATGTTTACTTATTCTTCATAGTAGTATTTGAATGCAAAAATCTCTTGTTAAAGATACTTGGAAATTAATTTAAGTTGCCGCTGGAGTTTTTATTGTGTACCTAAATCACGATTCAAAAAAACCTTACAAAAGTTTTCTGTCTAGATCGCTGTATCAAGTTTTTCCTGGAATATTTATGGTCGGTTTTATATTTACGTGTTTACCTTCTATGACTTTAAAAATGGAAAGAAAAACATTTTATTTACGGCTTACCTACGGGCCCAAAAGTACAACCACCAAACGGAAGAATTGTAATTTAATTTAATAGTTATTTGTGTCACAAGGGAGCAAAATGGTGTATTTACGGCGAGGGCGTACATTGAATCCAGAATGTAGGCAATGTAGCGAAGGATTCTACAATAGAATCCTGATTCCTGAGCGTAACGAGGGATTCTAAAGTAGAATCCTGAGCGCAATGAAGGATTCAAGTGTTAACGCCCAAGATGAAAATAATTTTGCTCCCAAGTGGCTCATACAACTTTTCACACCGAGCATTAAGAACTTAAAAAAAAAATCTAAATATTATTAAACCAGCATAGGAAATAGCGTGGCTTTACAATTATCAAAATCAAAAAATGGCATTTGCAATAAAGGTTAAGGTTAGGTCCACCCGGATTGCTACCACCATCTTGCTCGCTAATTCTGCCCTGAAGCAGCAGTTCTTGCACTGTTGTGTTTCGGCGTGGAGAGTAAGACAGCCGGCGAAATTACTGGCACTTGAGGTATCCCATCTTAGGCCTCTAGGTTGGCAACGCATCTGCAATACCCCTGGTGTTGCAGATGTTTATGGGCGGTGGTGATCTCTTACCACCAGGAGACCCACTTGTTCGTTTGTCGTCCAGTCGAATAAAAAAACACTTAGAAAAGCCTTGAACAGAAAAGTTGCACTTTGCTCCCTCTTGCCAGGGAGGAAAAGTTACTTTTCTGAAGGAGAGGTGTGAAAAAGTTATTGTAATGCGACGCTGCGAGTTATGTACCTATCTACCTAATTCGCCTTTTAGTCATAACATGACTTTAGCATAATCGTGTTTTGGACAGACATTGAATACAGTTTCTGTGGGATGGAGACGAAGTTACTGTGGCTGTTAACGTTGACACCCTAATGCTGTGGTCTTAGACGAAGATTTTACTTTATGCACTACAGCATAAAACGTCATTTTATATCGCCTAGATCCAGCATAAACAGGAACTTTACGAGCATGCGAAGTGAAAAATATGTTTTTTATTCAATGCAATCATAAAATACTATACTAATTTAACGCCTCTACTAATAAAAAAAGAAATTCCTTAGAACCCCGTGTAGTAAAAGTACAGGAAAGACTTCGCTGGACAAGGGGCAATTATAACCAGTTTTACTGCATCAGTAAAATAAATGAAATCCCGCAAATAAAACGTTGTTACGCCTTTCGGCGCGATAATCTGCTTTAGAGTTTCGAATAAAGAAAAGTTTATTTGAATTAGAAATTGTTAAGTTGTGTTTCATTGCATAATCCATATTTAAGTCTATTTCACATTTTCGACTGCTCGAAAGTTAATTGAAAGAGATCGCTCTTGAACGATAAAACTGTGTATTGTTGACGTCTACTTTTAATCTTTTTTAACATTTTGTGTATCGATCTATCGATATTGAATATTGGAAGTCGATAAGTGAGAAGTCACTATGACAGATCAAAAATGCCGCGAAAATTCAGGGCTCTGGTTATAACAAATCCACAGAAGATGTACTCTGTGAACAAATCTAATGATATTGAAATTCGTGCAATCGTTTAGGCTACGCCTCGTAGCTAAACCGCGTAACTTAATAATTCGATGTCATATTTAAAGTCTGTTGTAGTGCTATATAATAATAAGTGTTCCATTAGTGTCTTTATAAAAGGATTATTATTTTACGACTATATATTATACAGCGTGTATTTTTGATACTACCTCAAACTGAAACCCAATATCAAAACAAATTGTTAATTTAAATTTTTTTTGTAATAAATTTTGAATTTTTTTCGAGCAGCAATGCATTCATGTGCGGAATCACATTGAAATTTACCACGAGCTTTACGGTGAAGGAAAACATCGTGAGGAAACCTGCACAACAAACCTGCGAAGCAATTCAACGGTGCGTAAAGTTCCCAATCCGCACTGGGCCCGCGTGGAACTACTGCCCAAGCCCTCTCATTACAGAGAGAGGCCTGTGCCCTACAGTGGGACGTATATAGGCTGGATGATGAGCATGTAATGCGTACAATAATTTTATACGAGAGAGAACGTTCTGTGACAGCTGTCACGTCAATAAGTGCGACGTTTTGAATAAAACAAAGCATTGCAGTATCACGTAGTGATACATTGCGTGCTTAATTAATTTTGTAAAGAAAATAATAAATATTTTTTTTTTACTAAAAATAGTAAAATGTGATTATTAGGGCCTTCGTAACTACCCTAAAAGTTGGGTAGTATCAAAAATACACGCTGTATAAAAAAAGTAGTAATAAAAAAACAATTTAAATCAGTCGGGACCCATAACTTGAGATTTTTGAGCCGGTCAAGAATGAATGGGTTCTGACTCTTGACTGTTATAGTTATAGTTACATTTTTTTTACTACCTCCCATAGACGTAATTGGGGGTGTTTTTTTTCTCATCCAACCTGTAGTGAGGGGTATCGTTGGATAGGTATTTTAAACCTTTTTGCTAAAACAATTTTTATTTAGTGATTGGTTTGCAAAATATTCAACTTTAAAGTGCAAATTTTCATTAAAATCGTGCGTCCCCCTTCTACAATCTAAGCTGTGGGTGGAAAATTTAAAAAAAAAATCAGGAGTAAGTGTATAACTTACAAGGAAAACTATAATGGTTAAGTTGTCTTGAGAATTATTAGTAGTTTAAGAGTAAATAGCAGCCTAAGTATAAAATACTCGTATACCTAAACTTGGAATATTCCGTACAAAAACTAAATCCTTAGAAAAATATTTAATTTTCGTAATGGCTGCGGAAACCCTTCTCGGGCGTGTTTGACATGCTCTTGGCCGGTTTTTTTTACCCTGCCGTAGCAAGTTCAAGGAAGAATAGATCTGAAATCTCCGCATTGGCGCTATTGGAGGGTGCGAAGTACTAGGGGGTGATGAAATCTATCACAGCGCTCATGGTGGCCAAAGTAGAAATAGTTCTGGCTCTGTCATCTGTCATACTCATATGTGTAAATAAATGTTTCTCTCTCTCTCTCTTCTCTCTCTCATATGAATCTGTCATTAACAAAGCAATTTGATAAGACTTTAACTACCTAATTTTAGTAATAGATGTTTTGTGTTTGATGCTAGCTTGAATATGATTGTCCCTGTTTTGTTCTTCTACATCTACTCCCTCTACATCTCGGACATGTCCAGCAACAAATTTCTTATCAAACGGTTTGTGGTTGAAATTTTATATGAGTGATACTCACAAAACCGGTCTTCGAAATGATATTCATTTGATCTGAAAACGATATTTAATTTATTACCAGCGATATAAGAACAATATATAATTTTACTATATTCAAAGAAACCAATAAGATAGCTTTATCTTTTCGTTTTACAGTAAAAGTACAACTAATATGAAGTAAACAAACCCTGACATGACATAACGAAAATAAACACACTTTTTGAATAAATTTTTATACCCATTTAATTTTAATGACCAAAAATGAATTCACAACCTTTTGTCCACCCAAATCACGGTATCACAGTAATTTTGTATTATAAATTAATACGTTATAGGCAATTGATTTTTGTCACAATGTCGCGATCAAATTTCATAACGTCAGCGCATCAGAGCCACCAAAGTTGCGGACGCTAGGTGGCGCTGGTATCGTGCACAGAGCCAATTCTGTTTTCATTCTAAACGCCCACCTTCTCTTATATTTATCCGCCTCATTAAATAGTACGATAGACTTATTGAGCGATAAAGTCACAGTATCGTACATCCGTGCAGTGCTATCCTCGCAAATGAGCTGCTTAATGTGCGCGGTTTACTGCCGCGACGGTCATTACCGACTGCGACCGCCCATAAAACAACCTGGACACATAACTAGTGCTTGACAACAACAATAAAATGAGAGTGCATCTTTAAATGACGAGTTTGATATTTTATGCGCCTTACGCCCTAGTTTGCCGTATTTTATTTTTAGGAAAGTCAATAATTACCTATACGCCGCTCGAAGCGTTAAAGTATCAGGTTTTCGGCCATCTTGTCTACTTAGCAGCATCATTT